>NC_081568.1:133198427-133477105 GCF_022355385.1 Mustela nigripes | reverse complement strand
CCCCCCTCCTCCCAGCAACCCTCAGTTTGTTTTGTGAGATTAAGAGTCACTTATGGTTTGTCTCCCTCCCAATCCCATCTTGTTTCATTGATTCTTCTTCTACCCACTTAAGCCCCCATGTTGCATCACCACTTCCTCATATCAGGGAGATCATATGATAGTTGTCTTTCTCCGCCTGACTTATTTCGCTAAGCATGATACGCTCTAGTTCCATCCACGTCGTCGCAAATGGCAAGATTTCATTTCTTTTGATGGCTGCACAGTATTCCATTGTGTATATATACCACATCTTCTTGATCCATTCATCTGTTGATGGACATCTAGGTTCTTTCCATAGTTTGGCTATTGTGGACATTGCTGCTATAAACATTCGGGTGCACGTGCCCCTTTGGATCACTACGTTTGTATCTTTAGGGTAAATACCCAGTAGTGCAATTGCTGGGTCATAGGGCAGTTCTATTTTCAACTTTTTGAGGAACCTCCATGCTGTTTTCCAGAGTGGCTGCACCAGCTTGCATTCTCACCAACAGTGTAGGAGGGTTTGAGTAGGGTGATTCTTATGTGGTGGACGGTAGTAGTGGTGGGTGGAGTACGAAGAAGGTGGAGAGAGAGAGGGGAAGCAGGAAATGTAGATGGAAGGTGGAGGTGGTGGTCCTCTGAGTTGGGATATTTTTCAGATTTCCAGGAGACAGGATGAAACCAAGGGGAGCCATAAAAAAGAACATCCCATTTTGGGGCGCCTGGGTGGCACCGGCGGTGAAGCATCTGCCTCTTGATGTTGGCTCAGGTCATGATCTCAGGGTCCTGGCGTCCAGCCCCGTGTTAGGCTTCGTGCTGGGTGCGGAGTCTGCTTGAGACCCCCTCCCCCTCTCCCTCTGCCCTTCCAGCATGTGCAGGCACATGTGCTCGCTTGCTCTCTCTCAAGAAAATAAATCTTTCAAAAAGAACATCCATCTTTGCATGGGATTGGCATGGGACCTAGGGTTTTAATAAAAGTTGAGATCAACTGCCTGAGACTGCCCCATAGTGTGATCGTCTCACTAGACTTGGCCTTGGAAGGAGATTGACTGTCTCCCTTCTGAAATGCATATAGCTTGTTGTCCTCCTGTGTGTTGGTAGGCAAGGTGGATGCTCAAAGTATTGTTCATCTAGATGTCTCCTCGTTCTTTGGGAACCACCCTGCTTTCTATACTACTGTACTGGGCCCTGTGTTTGACCCATCCCCTGGCCATGTGGAAGCAGGCTATGATTTCACTCCTAGCTTGATTGTCTCTGAAGCAGGGGATATGTGAATCCCAGTGGCTTATGAACTGGGAAGGGGGCTTGGTCTGCAGTGAGGGAAGAATGGAGACGACGTGCATGGGAGAGCAGAATCAGGCGATGTAGTCTTGGCAACTTGCAACCAAAGGAGCCCTAACTAATAGAGCAGTTAAAAGTAGTGTTTGAGGGGCACCTCGGTGGCTCGGTGGGTTAAGCCACAGGTCAGCATCCCAGGGTCCTGGGATCAAGCCCCACATTGGGCTCCTTGCTTAACAGGGAGCCTGCTTTATCCTCTCCTCCCTACTCCTGCTTTCTCTTGCACATAAATAGAATCTTAAAAAGAAAAGCAGTCTGAGGGGCGCCTGGGTGGCTCAGTGGGTTAAAGCCTCTGCCTTCAGCTCAGGTCATGATCTCAGGGTCCTGGGATCAAGCCCTGCATAAAGCTCTCTGCTCAATGGGGAGCCTGCTTCTTCCTCTCTCTCTGCCTGCCTCTCTGCCTACTTGTGATTTCTGTCTGTCAAATAAATAAATAAAAATCTTTAAAAAAAAAAGCAGTCTGAGATTTTTTTTTAATATTTAATTTATTTATTTGACAGAGATCACAAGTAGGCAGAGAGAGGAGGAAGAAGGCTCCCTGCTGAGCAGAGAGCCTGATGCGGGGCTCAAACCCAGGACGCTGGGATCATGACCTGAGCCAAAGGCAGAGGCTTTAACCCACTGAGCCACCCAGGCACCCCAGCAGTCTGAGATTTTTATAGCTGCTTTAAGGACCTATTCGCATGTAATGTAGGGGATGTAAGCATGGGCTGAGTCACTGGTAAAGCAGCCCCAAGGAGAGAGCTGATCTGTCCTTCTCTGAGGGCAGGTGTTGAAGTTGGGCACACGATAGCCTTGCTCTGAACTAGAAGGAGAAGCGTGTGTTAAAGAGACCAGTCTGGGGTGAGACAGCCACTGTGCTGCTTTTCACTATAATGGTCTGTATCTAGCCTTCACTTTCTAAGGGTCTCACAATGCTCAGAGGCACGTAGGAATTGGGCCCCTAAGAAGGCAAACATTTTCTATAGAGGGCCAGATAGTAAGGGTTGTAATTTTTGTGGGTCCTAGGGGCTGTGTTGCAACATAGTTCTGTCATCATAGTATGAAAGCCACCATGGACCCATGTAAACAAAGGGGGAAGCGGTGTCCCAGTACAGCTTTATTGACCGGCACCGAGACCGTAGATTCATGTCATTTTTGCATGTTATGAGACACTGGTTTTATTTATTTTGTTTTGTTTGTAAAGAACCATTTAAACACTGAAAAAACCTTTCTTGTGGGTGATACAAAAACACTCAGGGAGGTGGATTCGGCTGTAGTTTGTAGACCCTTAGAGCTTGACCTGGAGACAGAGGGACCCTTCTGCCATAATGGCTCAGGGGGACGAGAACAGCTTTCAGCAAGGCCCAAGTCTTGACTATTTCAAGCTCTTCATTAACCCCACCAGATCTCTGTAAGATGACTGGCTAGTGCTCTAACCAACCCTTGAGATGGAGGAAGGTTTTTTAAGCTCAGTGAGCCAGTTTTAGAGCCAGGAACTAACAACTGCCAGGCCAGTCTCTTAGCCGCGTGGCCCATGACTGAGGTCCACTGCATCGACCTGGAGTAGAGGCGGTTTGCCCAGGCAAAGAGAGAAATCGGGGCTCCTAAAATAGTGTGTAATGCTTTATGTGCAGCCTGAATTAGAATTACAGAGCTTTAGCTGCTGAAATTCACACCTTCTCTTACTCAGTAGTTGAAAGATCTAAGTATGTTTTTCTTCCTAAATGTTTTGTTGATGTGTATAATTGACAATGAATTGCACTTATTAAGGTGTCTGAGCTGAGAAGTTTTGAGATATGTATATACCCGTGAAACCATGTCCACGATCCATATACCATATCCATATACCATAAGCATAACCATAACCATCATCCCCCAAAGTTTTCCTCTCCCTGCTCCCCGTTCCCCTTCTCTTTCTTTCTTTTTTTTTTTTTTTTAAATATTTTATTTATTTATTTGACAGACGGAGATCACAAGTAGGCAAAGAAGCAGGCAGAGAGAGGAGGAAGCAGGCTCCCCACTGAGCAAAGAGCCCGATGCGGGGCTCAATCCCAGGACCCTGGGATCATGACCTGAGCCGAAGGCAGAGGCATTAACCCACTGAGCCACCCAGGCGCCCCCCTTCTCTTTCTGAGACAACTACAAATCTGCTTTCTGTCCCTATAGATTAGTTTATATTTTCCTGAATTTAATGTAAGTGGCGTCTTATAATAGGGACTTTTTTTTTTTTTTTCTTGGTCTAGCTTCTTTGATTTGGTATAACGATTTTAAGATTCATCCATGTCACACATGTCAGTAGTTCATTCCTTGTGGCCGAGTAGTATTCCGTTATAATGGAATTTATCTAGTCATCTGTTGACGGACGTTTGAATTGTTTCCACTTTTTGGACATTTCAGATGAATTTGCTGCTAACCTCTGAGAATAGGTCTTTCTATGGTGTCATCTCTTTGGGGTAAATATCTAGGAATGGGATAGCTGGTCACCTGGAAAGAATCTGTTTAACTTTTTTTTTAAAAGATTTTGTTTATTTATTTGACAGACAGAGATCACAAGTAGGCAGAGCAGCAGGCAGAGAGAGAGAGAGGAAGGGAAGCAGGCTCCCTGCCGAGCAGAGAGCCTGATGTGGGGCTTGATCCCAGGACCCTGAGATCACGACCCAAGCCAAAGGCAGAGGCTTAAGCCACTGAGCCACCCAGGCGCTCCTCTGTTTAACTTTTTAAGAAATGCAGATGGTTTCTCGAAGCAGTGGGACACCTGACATTTCCACCAGCATGCAGGAGGGTCCCAGGTCCTCCAAATCCCCAGTAAGTACACTGGACGTAGGAAGCTATGTTATTAGGCATTTCCCTTATCAACTGTCTTACATACAAAAGATCACATCCTTGTGGCTCACTTAATTTTTGTTTCCAAAGAGCACTAATAGTCAGCATCTCTTTTTCATTCATAGACCTTTCCTGTTAAATGAAAGGAGCAAATATATCGCATGACTGATGCAGAATCCGATTGCTTGACCTTCCGTCTGGTGGTGGTGGTTCTTTTTCTTTCTCTTTCCCCTTAAATAGAAGCCACTGGTATTCTTTCTTTCCTCATTTAGTCCCTTTGGTTATGTTGCTTTTGCCACGTTGACGTGTGAGATTGGTGTCTTGATCTGTGTGGAATTGGCATTCTCGAGTTGAGCTGTTGTTGGCTGCGCCGTGGATGTCTTGGGAAAATTAAGATGCTCCCGGAGATAACCCCTTAGGTAATAGCTGTATTACAGCTTTTACTTTTCAGAGTGGCTTCCCTGCAATAAAATTATTGCTGTCTTTTTGCCCTGTCCTTGAGTTATGTTACTCTGAGAAATGAAATGTTGCTGAAGACGTGTGCATCTCAGGAGGCGAGTTTTAAACAATTTGAAAGGGCTGTGTTTTAACGGTGCCAATTTCGCAGCTTATGAGGCAGGCGGAGGTTTGTTACGTGAACCTGTAGCTCTTCAGCTGTCCAAGTGAATCAGGGGCACTATTGATTAGTCAATAGTAACCTCGCTATGATTCTTGGGTAGAGCAGCCAATATCTGATCCAGGGTTAATGTACCGAGAAGGTGTCTCCTCTCGTACATTCCGTTTCCTTTGTCTTTGGCCTTCAGCTTCCACTCCCTTTAAGGGTCCTCTCTGTCACAGTCACTTAGATTTTGCTGCAGGCCCCCAGCAGTCAGGTGGAAAGGCTGTCTACTATCTCCAGCTCCAGCAGACCCTGCTCAACTGTTGGCTGGTCTAGAAGAGATAGCAACAGCCTGTTGTTAGGGCTGGTCTCTCTGTTCTTTCCTGACTTGGAAACACACCCCATCTACCACGTGGAGAACTGGGTATTCTTGGTTTCTTATCAGTGTGGGTGGGTGGGAGTGTGGGGGATAGGGGTAGTGTCTTCTGCTCTGCACGCTGCAATGGGGCAAATGGAAACCCGAAGCAGGTTTTCATGAAAGGCATAAAGAGAGAGAGGAGAACAATACACAAGTAGGAAAAAGCATTTCTCAAATCGAATTTTTAAAAAAGATTTTATTTATTTATTTGACAGAGAGAAATCACAAGTAGGCAGAAAGGCAGGCAGAGAGAGAGGAGGAAGCAGGCTCCCTGCCGAGCTGAGAGCCCCATGCGGGGCTCAATCCCAGGACCCCGAGATCATGACCTGAGCCGAAGGCAGCGGCTTAACCCACTGAGCCACCCAGGCGCCCCTCTCGAATTGAATTTTGAGAAATGTCAGAATTCTAACCTTTTCATTCCATATAAACTTGGTGGCTCTGTTATCACCCTTCATTTGCTTTCTGCGTGCACAGGGAACCCTCTGCAAGGTTGTGTTGGCTGATGTAGTTTAAGAGCCCTAGTTCTTAACGTGTGGTCCCTGGATGAGCAGCATTTAGCATGGGGGGTTGGGGGGTGGCTTGTAAGAAATGCAAATTATCAGGCCTCACTGCAGACATACTGAATCAGAAAATCAGGGGGTGGGCCCAGGAATTCTTTTTAACAAGCTCTCCTGGTGATTCTGACACATACCAGAGTTTGAGAACCACTTGTCTAGGGCCAAGCCTGTGTTTGTATCTTACTTGTGTTAACTAAAAGCTAACTGGGGACTAGTTTTCCTTCAGTTTCCCTCTAGAAAAAGAGGATAACCGTTTCTACTGTCCATGGTTGCTGTGGGGATTATTGAGATGAAATATATAAATATTTGTACTTAAGTGCTCAGTAAACAGTAGCTGCAGGTACCATCTTTTAAAAGGGGAGTTATCAGGGGTGCCTGGGTGGCTCAGTTGTTAAGTGTCTGCCTCCCCAATCAGGTCATGATCCTAGGGTCCTGGTGTTGAGCCCAGCATGGGGCTTCCTGCTCTTTGGGAAGCCTGCTTTTCCCTCTCCCACTCCCCCTGCTTGTGCTCCCTCTCCCGATGTGTCTCTCTCTGTCAAATAAATAAATAAAATCTTAAAAAAAAAGGGGGGGTGTGTGGTGGTGTTGATCAGCAAGGAGAAGATAAAGGCATAAGACATGGGCTCAGCCCTGAATTTTGTAGTCAAGAAGAGGTAACATATATAAATAAATGATTGTCTGATGCCCGCCCCCCCAACCAAAGGTAACTTTTGTCATAAAATCCAAGTCAAGGGTATATTCCTGGACTTGCCCCTCTTTCTATCTGATAGCACATCTGATAGTTGAAGCACAAGTAGTAATGTGGTTCTAGAGTCATGAAATCATGAAATTGACATGATTTTTGCTGGAAATCTGTTGAGCTTGAATTCATAGTCACATGTTACAAGATTGAAGGCGCCTGGAAGCCCAGAGCTTCCCAGAGGGTACCTTTGTTTCAGGGAGCTGTAAGAGAACAGGCCTTTGGTTTTTGCATGGACCTTGTATTTTTTAAAAAATAGGTTGGAAGACAGACCTGAAAAAAAAAATTAATGCTTTTGAGTTGGTGGGGGGTTGGTTTATCCATCTTTATTACCAGTTCTTTATTAGCAGATGGATAGATGGATGTGTTTTTCAGTTTTTTAAAAAAAATCATCTGGTAGCTTTGTGTATACTTCAGTAACATTAAATGATGACAAATATTATGGTTCCAGAATAGCTTTGATGAATTCTATAGCATTATGTTCACTCTGTAGTAAAAGGAAGTGATTAGCGGAAAGGTCTTGGATTTTGGACAAAACCCCTTTGTTCTGTCAAAATTACAAAAGGACAGTCTTTGGGGGGAAACATCTTAAGAAAGGCAAGCTTTTTACCTCCTGTGCCAAAAGGCAGGGCCTCATTTGTTTCCTGCTGGATGGGATGGAAGCAGATTTGTATTCCATTCTTTTTTGCTTGTGTCAGTGATGTTGAACTCAAGGTGTTTTGTTTTTATTTGATTAAAAAAAATTTTTTTTTTTATTTCATTTGAGAGCAAGAAAGAGAGAAAGCAACTGGGGCAGAGGGAGAGGGGGGGAAGCAGGCTCCCTGCTGAGCAGAGAGGCCAATGCGGGGCTTGATCCCAGGATCCTGAGATCATGACCTGAGCCGAAGGCAGAGGCTTTAACCCACTGAGCCACCCAGGTGCCCCAAGCTGCTTTTGTTGAAGATATTTGTCAAGCTGTCCCATCAGTGTTAAATTTGGTATCCATCAGTGTTCATTTGTAAATTCTTTTCAAAGAATAGGGGTGATTCAAAAGATTTCATTTATTCGAGAGAGAGCGTGAGAGCACGCAAAAGAGCACAGAAGCATGAGTGGGCGGGGTGTGTGTGGGAGGGACAGAGGGCAGAGAGAGGGACAGGCAGACTCCATGTTGGATCCCATGATCCTGAAATCACGACCTGAGCTGAAACCAAGAGTTGGTCACCCAACTGTTTCACCCAGGTGCTGCTGCCATTAACTTGTAAGAGACTATCCTGACCAAATTGTATGCCCTCATCAGTTGTGTATATTATGAACAGCTTTTTGCATATTAATCCAATTTCAATGGAGTGGTTAGAAAAGAAGGAATTACTACTTGGTGGATTTCAGGGATATACCAAAGAAGAACATCCAGTTATCTGAAAAGGCTATCAAAATACCGTTCCATTTTTCTCACTACTTAGTTGCATGAGGCCATGATTTTTCTCCATGAACTTGAAGCTACACAATCTATTGCATGTGTATGCGGAAGGAAGCAGGATACTCTACTGTTTTCTATTAGCCTGGAAGTTGAAGTGAGGTACGAAAATGCAAGACAGTGCCATTCTTCTTACTCAATCTTTTTCTTTTGGCAGATCTACCTTTCATTAAAAGTATTTTATGTTGATGTGCAATTTAAATTATTTTTAATCAAATACATATTTGAAAAATTTCTTAGTTAATCTTGGATGCGGTGATTGGTAATAATTATAACCCACATGACCAAGGTCTTCGAGGACCTCAGTAATTTGAGCATTAAAGATTCTTGATACTGGGGCGCCTGGGTGGCTCAGTGGGTTAAGCCGCTGCCTTCGGCTCAGGTCATGATCTCAGGGTCCTGGGATCGAGTCCCACATCGGGCTCTCTGCTCAGCAGGGAGTCTGCTTCCTCCTCTCTCTCTCTCTGCCTGCCTCTCTGCCTACTTGTGAGCTCTCTCTGTCAAATAAATAAATAAAATTAAAAAAAAAAAAAAGATTCTTGATACAAAAATGTTTAAAAACCCCTAGGTTAGAGGAATTTTTATGTGGCCCCCCCCCCCCCCCCCAGATTTGGAGCTCATTGATTTCTTGTTTCTACTCATGAATTTATAATGAATTCAGGCCACCTTGAGAGATAATGTTCATTAATCAGGTCAATGATTCATCTTTTTCTATCTGCTTGAGTGTCTTTCTGCGGTGAGAACTTGTTGATACATTTTGGTTAAGTCGAGGTGTAACTTTTCCTAGACATAAATATTTACTTGAATGAAACGTTGCATTCTGTGGTACCCAAGAACAGTGTCATTCATAGGAAGTAGCTTCTATTCACTTTGATTGTGATGATTAATTGTGCTAGGGGTTGGAACCTCTTAGAGGGAAGAATAACAGTCGTGGGCTTCCCTCTGCTCCCCCTCCCCCCCAAGGTACAAGCTGATTCCTGGAGAGAAAGGAACAAGTGCTTCATAGCTCTCTTTGCAAATGATTTTTGAAGCGTATGAAGAGCAACCTGCTTTCCCATTGATTTTGTTTTCTTGTGGTAAATGATAATGAGCCCTTAAATGACTTGGGGGTGGGAGTAGCAAGCATCCCTTTCCTGGCAACTGTTTTCTCCAAGGTTGGCTGTCTTCTAACCCGAGAAGTAGACACATGGAATTAGAAGTCGGGGCTGAATGATTTTGAAGGACAGTCTTGCTCTCTGAGTAGTAGTCATTATTTGCCTAAATGAGAATGTTCATTTTTTGGCTGTTTCAGGGGGGATTCATCTCTAAGAACAGGGCATCTCTCAAGTGATGGAGGATGGTAAATAAATGCATTTCTCTGTAATGGAGTCATTTTAATAGTTCTTATGGGAGTGGAGGAGTACTCTTCTAAGAGAATTTATTTGACTTTAGTCATCAGTATTTAACAAGAATGGGGTTTTGTGGGGCACCGGGTGTCTCAGTGGGTTAAAGCCTCTGCCTTCGGCTCGGGTCATGATCTCAGGGTCTTGGGATTGAGCCCAGCTTTGGGCTCTCTGCTCAGTGGGGAGCCTGCTGCCCCCGCCCCCCCGCCCCGTCTCTCTGCCTACTTGTGAACTCTTTGTCAAATAAATAAATAAATAAATAGAATCATTTAAAAAATGGGGTTTTGTGGGGGGCAGGTTTGTCTTGCTTTTTGCTATTGTAAATCATAAAATGTGGGTGGTTTTAAAATAAAACACCTTTTAACCTTTTTACACCTAGCACGTGATCTATCTTACAAGCTAAATAGATCACTTAAAGATCCTTTGATAGAAGAATTTTAATGGATAGCAAAGAGCGTAATTAGGTGGTCAAGCAGGGGAGTGCAGTCCCTTAATATACTGTCAAATTACCTTAAAAGTTTTAATTAGCATAATTAAGTGGAATAAGTTACAAGATGTATTACTTTATGTGTTTTTATATGCGCTCCCTCCCTGAGTCACTGCATTTAACAGGGGTCTTTCAATTTAATTACCAGGTGTGAGGCACAAATCCTTACAGTGTGGGTGAGCCATTCCTTCGATTTGTGCTCGTCTGTTGGCTTCTCAGTATTTTGATTGCCACCCACGGAAAGAACACTTTGATACCATGATTCCGTATCGACACAGACGTGTTATATTAATTTCATTCTATACAAGACGATCGCTTTTATTATATGCAATGTGCTCTCATTTTTTAAGTCCCTTTTTTAAAAAAAAAATTATTTAGGGGCACCTGGGTGGCTCAGTGGGTTGAATATTTATTTATTTATAAATAAATAAAATCTTTTAAAAAATATATTTTATTTATTTGACAGAGAGAGAGCGAGCACAAGCAGGCAGGCAGACAGGCAAAGAGAGAGGAAGGGAAGCAGGCTCCCACCTGAGCAGAGAGCCCAATGCAGGGCTGGATCCCAGGACTCTGGGATCATGACCTGAGACGAAGGCAGAGGCTTCAACCTACTGAGCCACCCAGGCGCCCCTTTAAGTCCCTTTTTAAAGAGTACTGGTTTTATCTCCCTCAGCACCAGCTCACTGACAAACACCGCCCTGGAGGGCTCTCTCTGCCCTTCACCACAATGGTTATTTGCTATCTTTTCTGCACTCCTATCTGATCATGTCTGTCCGTTTCAGCAGCGGCCCTTGCCCCTGCTTCACAGAGCCATTGAATTGTGACTTCCTCAGCTTGTCACCAGTCTGCAGTTATTTTCTGCGGTGGTGCCGTCTGCCCATCTGTCCTCTCTCCCTCCCTTAAAGGAAGAGGTTTCCCTTCTCCACACAGGGTCTAGATAGCACCTGGTGCTCTCCAGTCCCATGTACCCTGCTGGGCCGGGACCACTGGGAGTCGAGCCTGGAGGGTATGCCTGAGTTCCCTGAATCTTACAAGTGAACGTGCTCAGCCCCATAAGACGCAGCTGCCTCTGTGTCTTGATACCACAAACTTCTGGTAGTCTCTACCAACAAGGTAGGCGGTAGAAGGCAAAAAGAGATGAGTTTGGGACACTGATTTGCTGACAACAGAGACAGGAAGGGAGGGTCCTGGAGTTTGATAGCCTCCTGCCAGGTCTTACATCCTGCTCCAAAGATGAATTGAAGTTAGTTACCTTGGAGAAGTCAAGGGAGGTTGACATCTGGCTCTCAGAATGACTTCCGGGTTTTGCTTTACAAGTGAGAAGTTTCCTGCAAGGTAAGCAAAACGTTGGTATGGGGTAGAAAGAAAGCAAGAACTGGCATTAACCCAGGTTTGAAGGCCACAGTGACTCTTCTCTGATTTGAGGCTGCGCTGAGTGTGTCAGGTTGGAAGACAGAAAAGTGTCTGCAGTAACGTCCAACTCTCAGCTTAGAGGACTACCCCCTGGAATCTGGTCTGATTATCTCAAACCTGTACTCCCTAGAATTTTTTTTTTTTTTTTAAGATTTTATTTATTTATTTGACAAGCAGAGATTACAAGTAGGCTGAGAGGCAGGCAGAGAGAAAGGAGGAAGCAGGCTCCCCGCTGAGCAGAGAGCCCAATGCGGGGCTCCATCCCAGGACCCTGGGATCATGACCCGAGCCAAAGGCAGGGGCCTCAACCCACTGAGCCACCCAGGCACCCCTAGAATTCTTAATTTCAGTAGTGATAGGACTGTCTCCCTCCATATCCAGGTAGATAAGTTCCTTGAACTTGAACTTCAGGTTTCTTGACTATACTATGTCCTGTCTTGCCTCTAGTCCTTCTACCTGGAGAACCCATCCTAAGCATCCCTTATTTTTTCTTTCTTTCTTTTTTTTTTTTTTAAGATTTTATTTATTTATTTGTCAGAGAGAGAGAGAGCGAGAGCGAGCACAGGCAGACAGAGTGGCAGGCAGAGTCAGAGGGAGAAGCAGGCTCCCTGCGGAGCAAGGAGCCTGATGTGGGACTCGATCCCAGGACGCTGGGATCATGACCTGAGCTGAAGGCAGCTGCTTAACCAACTGAGCCACCCAGGCGTCCCCCCTTATTTTTTTCCCAATGTTCCTTTCTTTTCCTTTCCCCTCCACATCCCTGCTCTGTATGTCCATAGCACTCTTGAATTTCCCCTTCGTAGAACTTCATATACTGTATTGTAATATCTTGGTGACTTTGTCCTCTGAACCCTTGCCCTGCCCTGCTATGTGTAGACAGAAGCCCTTTGAAGGCAAGTATTGTCTTACATTCTAAGATATCCATGACACCTGGCAGGGCATCTGCTATAGTAGATGCTCATTTAACAAATACTGTTAAGTGATTCAAAGAAACAGTACTAGGGTGAGGATAGGCTTTGATTCAGTTAGAGTGATGGGGTCAGCTAGCTGCCTCTTGCATGGAAACTGGGGAGAACCAGGAGTAGCCCTACTAAAGAGAATAGGGTTGGCACAGCTAAACATCATGGTGTTTTGAGTTAGAACCTTCCCTTAGGATTTGGTTTATTTGGGGTGTGACAAATTACCGGAACAATAGACACCCTGTTTAAAATACAAAATCATTAAAGGAAAACATTATTTTGGTTTTTCTGTACCATTGTTCACTGAATAATGGAGAGATGAGTGGTGAATGAAATGTTGATGTGAACCCGACTGAACACTCTTGAATTTGGGAATTTGCAGTGTTTTAAAATACTACTAAAAGGATCTAAGTTACTCCCTTCACTGGACTTGCAAAACATCCCATACTCTGGCAATATTTTGTGTGTTTGTAAATTCTCTGCCCCGTTTTAGTGAGACCCATGTGGACAAACGTGGTGTCTTGTTAACTTGGTGTCGTGTGTTCAGTGCAGGAATTAGCCTGTGGTTGGGACCAGGTAAGTAATTAAATGAAAGCTCTGTGGGATGCTATACAGCATCCCATTCCTCTCAAGGCTGAAGGTAAAAGATTGGGTCTTTGACTGTGACTCCTTGTCCTTTGGAGCAAAGTGCAAACAAAGAGAGTATGTATTACTTTCTGGCTTGCAGGTGACAGAAACCCAGCTCAAACTGCGTTTCATTCAAAATGCAAACCGATTAGTTGTTTAGTAATTAGGCAAGTGTTCCCCAACAATAACAGACATGTAGCTAACATCTTTAATAGACAAAGGTTACAAGGAGTGCAAAGGAAGTCCATCCAAGGCTGATAGAGGCACTCATGGAGGTCATTCTGGACTCTCAAACTTGACGCCCACCATTCTTTTCTTTTCTTTTCTTTCTTTCTTTCTTTTTTTTTTAAGATTTTATTTGAATGACAAGAGCTAGAGCACACACAAGCAGAGGGAGGGAGAGGGAGAAGCAGACTCCCTACTGAGCAGGGAGCCTGATGTGGGGCACAATTCCAGGACCCTGGGGCCATGACCTGAGCTGAAGGCAGAAGCTTAAACGACTGAGCCACCCAGGTGCCCCTCATGCCCGCCATTTTTATTGTGCGGCTTTTATCCCCAGAAGTAAAATGGTGGGAAAAAGAGGAAAGGGAAAAGGGCAAGCCTTTCTTTTTAGCAAGTCTTGGCCTTTTTTCTTTTTTTTTAAATATTTTTATTTATTTATTTGACAGACAGAGATCACAAGTAGGCAGAGAGGCAGGCAGAGAGAGAGAGAGGGGGGGGGAAGCAGGCTCTGCACTGAGCAGAGAGCCCACTCAGGGCTCTCTCCCAGGACCCTGAGATCATGACCCGAGCCGAAGGCAGAGGCTTAGCCCACCCAGGCGCCCCAAGTCTTGGCCTTTTTAATCCTAAAGGAAACCACCCCAAGGACCTGGGCTCTAACGGTGGTCACACTGCAAAAGAGGTTAAGAAATCAAGGATGCGAAGCCTACAAACAGCATCTTTCATGCTCTTAATTTGTGAAAATCCAGGAGATGGTTTGCTTTTTTTTCTTAGCTAGCCAGATGCTCAGATACATCTTTTAAGGTGCTGTTTAAATGGGCCATGAAGATGGAAATCTATGTTACTATGTGTATGTCATTGGAAGGGAGAGAGTCTGATCACCTAAGTCAATTTTCTCTCTTTAGTGTGGTCATTTGCTCAGGACCATGGTACACTTTTGTTTGTTTCATATATAGACCATGACAATCTTGTCATCCATAATTCCTGGACCTTCTAATTGCCTTTCCATTGGCAAAAGTAACATGTTTTCTTTCTCTTGACACTAGAATAATATATTCTCTCAATTATACAACTTTTTGGATTTTTTTTCCATTAACTAACTGCTTCCTACGACCTGCTTACACAGCTGTCATCCTGAAATTTCTTTTCCTTTTATTCTTTTTCTTGGATTCTATATCTTCCTCTTAGACATATTTCAAAATACGCTGCAGCAAAATTAAAAATAAGTTTTCAGAGAGAGTGCGTGGCAAGCGTACTTTGAACTCATGCTTATCTGCCTTTATATGTAATTGGTAATTTGGCTGGGTATGAAATGCTAAATTGAAAATAATTTTCCCTCAGCATATGAAAGGAATTTCGAGCTGCCAGTGTTGCTAAGTCTTGTGCCTTCATACGGACTTTTCTTTGCAAGGTTAGAATGTTTTCTTCTTGACATTTTGAACTTTCATGAGAATCTTTTTTCATATGTCCTGCTCAGTACCTGTGGGCTCTTCTACTGGAAAGATTGTGTTTTTCAGCTCTTGGGAACCTCTTCTTTCTTTCATTACTTCCTTTCCATGATTTTCCTCCACCCCCGTGTTTGGGGGGTAAATTCCGTAGATTGTTATCAGATTTCCTAGGTTAACTCCCATGTTACCTTATCAAACTTTCTGTCTCTGCTCTCCCTACCCCTGCCAGCTGGTTTTCTGGGAATTTCATCACTCTTCTATTTGGCCCTTCTATGGAATTGTTAACTTCAAAAGTCAAATTTTAATTTCTGTGTTCTTCTCCTTTTCATAATATGTTTGATGTATGTATGATGTGTTTTCTGATGTCTTTGACTGCACTTCAGATACGCTGTCCCCTGCATTCTCTGCTTCTTGGATTACTGTCTCTTTTCTCTGAGTGAGTTCTGTCTGTTTCATACTTGTCTTTCTCTTTTGTTCTTTTAGCATTTCTCAAATCTGGTGGTCCTTAGTTACCTATCCATATTTACAAATGAAAGACTAGGGTTATGGTTGTAGGTAGCAGACTTCATCTCTCCCAAACATTTGCCTGTGCTGACCTTTTCCTTCATTGGCAGGGCTGGCTGTGTGTTCTGAAACTGAGGACTCAGTACATCCAAGAGCAGGTTTCAGTTTAGGGTGTATCAAGGTGAGGCAGCAGGCTGTGTTGAGGTTCGATCAGTGTCAGAGAAGAGGTCCCCATTGAGGGCTGCCTTCCTTCCCTGCAGATCGTTTGCTTGTTTTGGAGAGCAGATGTCTGACTTCAGACCAGGGGACTATCCTATCCTACCCTCGTAAGCTAAGGAAGGCTCAAGCTGGGCCCCCATTCTGCAGTCATGCTTTAGACTCTCAGTCTCTATGCTTGTCTCCGCTCCCGCCAACTCCGCTCTTGGTTTTACCTGCTTGTGTCCCAAGCTCTCCTCTGCTTTATTTCTCAATACGCGCTCATCCCACTTATTGAAATAATTAAGTCCACGGATGAGCCCTTCTGGATTGGGATGGGGAAATGTTTTACTTCTTACTCCAGAAGCTCTGGGATACTACACTTTGAAAAACTTACTCTATTTTTGAGAACTTGATATTCCTATGGTGAAAACAAAATTCAAAAAGCACAGAAGGAGCTGCAGGGGCAAGTAAGGCTTCTTCAAATCCGGGTTTTCTGTTCTCCAGGTCCCCTTTCTGGGAGCAACCACGGTTCACAGTTCCTTCCTGCTTCCAGAGGATTTATGATTGGTCCACTGAAGAAAAATCACTTTAGTAGTTTTCTGTAGAAGGGACCAGGGTTGGAGAGAGGCAGAAGGAGAGGCAAACGAGTCTGGGGGTCCCATAGCGGCTGCAGTGGTCTAGGCAATGGGTGAGCTCTGCACCGAGGTCTCAGGATGGGAACAAGGGGCGGGTGCTTTTGGGGCTTGCCCCTGGTTGGGTAGGTTTTCAGGGATGGCTGGAATAAATGGGGGCAAAGAGAGTGATGGAGGAGAACAGGCCTCTTGGCTGACTTTTGTAGTGGATGAAGGGTGGGGTTTTATTTGCATTAACCAGTGACTTCACAGAGATTCCAAATGCTTTCATTGTCCCCCCAAGTCAATGAAACTTTAATAATTTGCTGTCTCTGCTCATGTTCCTATTCCTTTTACACATTTCCTCAGGCCACTGGAGGGTTTCTGAGCCTAACATTGTAAAGGAATTTTACAAGTATCTTAGTCATTGAATATGTATTATTCCCTTTTCCTGTAGCAGACTGGAAACTCAACAACCAAGTCTAGTCGTTGGGCATATTTGGTTGGGCACAGTGTTTTGTTTTCAACTTGAGCTGACATTTAAAAAAAATGGAAATTATCCCCCAAACCTGGATTAGTGGCTTCTCTTGAGAAAGAGGAAGATCTGGCTACAGTGCAGGGGTCTTCCTCACGGTCGTAGTGGGCTAAGTTTTCACAGCTACCACCCCTGTAGATGGGCCATACCTTCTCCGCTTGGCCACAACCCCTACCGCAATGTGTCTGCATGTGAACTTGGCCCTGCCATCTTGATTTGTGTTGTTATCCACCAAGCCTCTCCTGTCCTGCGTCACTCATCCTGGCTGTAAAGATTTAGCTCTAGAAGATTCCACACTATCAGAGAAGCTATCCAGGTTTCTTTTAGTACACTTTCTTTTGTGTGTGTGTGTGTGTGTGTGTGTGTGTGTGTGTTTCTCTAAGCACAAATGAATGGGATCATAGGGAAACTTTAATCCTTAAAGTTGAAATCCAACCTAGGGAATACCAATGTTTTTATTTAAAAAGAAAAGAATAGGCAGCCCTGATTAAAAAGTATTAAAGGGAATACCTTCTAGCTTGGCCAGACTGACCTAAATATTCCTGATGCTGTGGTTAGCACATCTGCCATTCACAAAGGTGGTGAGGGGATCACTGGCATTCTTCTGAAGTCCATAAGCTAAGAGATGGGGTAACTGTATTTTCCTCAGAACAATGGTAATGTATTAACATGGAGGAAAGTGGAACCGAATAAAACAGTTTTGATGGTATTGTTGAAGAAGTACCCTAAGGAAGCCTTCTGGATGAAATCTCTGCCCCTTAAGTTAATAAGAAAAAGGTATAAATCGTTTGTTGCAGCATAATAGTTGGAAAAAACATTGTCACTTGAGATACTTTATTGGGAGGATATGCCTGAAATTTACCTCTTTTGTGGGGGGCATGTTTCCCTAAGACCTTCCTAGGGAGTTCCCTTTGTGCTTGTGTAGATCGACCTTGGACTAACCCCAAGATTTCCAGTCATCAGGACGTAGGAAGTGGAGGGAGTAGCATTACATAGCCTTGGAACCCAGCCCGTTAGTAAAAAGCCACATACATTTTCCAGTGTTGGCCGCCTTTGTCTCCAGTTTTGAGTCACTCACTGAGTATTTGATCTGAATTCCCCCATCCTGCTTACATAAACCGTTCCACACACTTCTCAGGAGTTGGGTGACATAACTTTGTGACTGATGTTAAGATTCCAATATCGAAGAACACATGATCACAGAAAGGTTCTAGTAAGCTAAGTGACTCTGATTTATGTCTCCACGTGGAGGAGGACAGACCTAGGGCAGCTGTGCCTGTACTGTGGCAGTGGGATAAATTGGAATGATGGCCCAAGAAACACAGGTTCCAGTCCCAGCTCGGTCTCTGTCTTGTTTTGTGACCTTTGAGCAAATTTCCTCTCTATTTCCTTTTCCTTTTTGTATAAACTGAGGCAGTTAAACTGCCTGATGGCCTTTTAGGCAGTGTTCCCATCTCTGACATTCGAGCAATCATTTACTCTCATTACCTTGGCTTGAGAGAGATAGAATCTTGGGGAAGATGCCCCTCAGTGGCAGTCTGATCAGAGACACCATCGGCCTCTTCCTCCCTGAGGTAATGGCAGAATGTCCTGTGTAACATCTGACGATGGGGAGTCTTCCTAACCGTATTTAATTCCTGCTGTACACAGTGCTTCTGGTAACACCATGAGAAGCCAGACTGGCTTTGTGGGGAGACCATCTTCTCTGCTTTTCAGAATGCCAGGGAAGTTCTGTTCCTTCTGGAAGTTTCTCTTACTGTTGGGTAGTGGTTTCTGAAATTGAGCAATATTTTCTTTCATCTTTTTACCACCCTCCCCGCCTTGAAGACCGTTCTGGGGTCTGAAGAGGCTAGTAACATGGCACGTCTTAAGTCGTAGAGGATTAGTTTGGTGGATTGCAACACTGAAGGGTTGGGAGGTAGATGGGGACACCAGAGGGACAGCAGGTCAGAAGGCCTCTGCCATACTGGCCCGGTCTGGGTTGAGCGGGTATGGATGTCATGCCTGCTGCTCGGCATGGCTCTCTTTTCTGCCGCTGACACCCAACAGTCCCATGTGTACTCCGCTTGCCCTGAACACACAGAAGCAGAAGCAGCTAACACCCCCCCTCAACATGTTTGTGGGGTGAGCTAGGAGGAAGCAAGAGAAGATACAAAGGACAGGAAGTAGCTAATGCACCCAGAGCTGGACGGAGGCTGGAAAGGATGGACTCGCAGTGCAGGTCGAGCGTAAGGGTTTGTCAGACGTGACAGGAAACCTTGTCATCACAGAAAACTGTGAAAGAAAAGCGTAGGATATGTTTGGACCCTGGGCAGAGGGGTCCTTGAGGAATGGTTGATCTTCTGACTTGTCTTCGGTAAAGTGGGGAAGTCTTCCTGTCCTCACCTCTCTGCCGACCTCCTGATTTTCTGTGTTTTATTTGGTTCTAAATGGGATCTTTATGTTGCTGAGATTGACATTTGGAGAAGAGCTGTAAACAACAGGCAGCTGGCTCCGCCCGACATCCGCTAAGCATTCCCTTTCCGAAGCCGCAGGGTGGTGTCTAATCGGGCATTTAAACAAGGGAGGGGTTGCTTTACGTGCGCCCAGAAGCAGAGTATTGTTCCCTCCTGTTCCTGGAGCAGAGAATGTGTCTCTTGTTAGAACTGTCCTGTCAGCAGTGCAGTGGGAAGGTGGCAATAGCCTTACGATTCAGAACAGTCCTTGCTCAGTGTTTTGGCCCAAGATAGCTTGACCTGTGTCCCTTTTAGCATTTTGAAAATCAGCAGAGTTCCAACATTAAGGCAATTCAGGAAGCAGCCAGATTATCTCTTACACACTGTCCACCTATTTCTACTTCACTTACATATCACATTGATTGGTATATTTAACCGGGCACCGAGGGATGGTCACAGGCAATAAAACTGGGTATTGTACTTGATCTAATTCACATTCCCCTGCCTGACTCTGATCTCTAGCTGCTTGTTGAAAGCAAGGCGATGACCGGCAGAGGGTAAGCCACTCTTTTGGGCACCTGGCTTACAAATACAGCAGAGCCCTTTGCTGAGACATAAAGAGGCCAAGAGAGGGAAGCTGGGTCTTGAGGGAAGCCTTGGCAAAGACCTCCTGTAACCCAGAGCCTGAGAATCTCAGAATGTGAAGGCTGGAAGTCTTACGCGCATCAGCGAAGTGTAGTCCTGTTTTATAGGTGAGAACCCTGAAGCTCAAGGCCATACAGGACCTTCGAGAGACGAGCAGTGTGGCTAAGGGGCCCTCAAGGCTTTGGTCTTAATAGTTTAATTAAGCTAATACTTTATTAGCTTGTATTCTTGGTCACGTTGTAGAACTTCTCAGTGCTTAATTTTCTGCAGTTAAAAGAAAAAAAAAAGAAATGGAGCTAGTAGGGTTTGCTCTGTTGGCCTGTTGCGGAGGTCGAGTTCATTAACACAGGTGAAAAACTTAGCACAGCGCATGGCACCCTTTCCTGCTCAGCACCGCGGAGCCAATGACACTGTCAGACCTCCAGTTTCCTGAATCAGTGCACAGAGCCTCTTGCTGCATCTCCCCGCCTTTCAGATCGTGCTGATTTTATAATTTCCTTACAGATGATCAGTGGAGATTGTTCAGGTTCCCATATCTCCTTTTGGACCATTTTATTGTTTAACATCAGCGTTCTTAACTTTTTCTTCTAATACCCATCATCTTCCAGTCATCTCACCCAAATCGTTTTCTCTGTGTTCATGGACTTTGATTCCTTGGACATTTAATAATACTGATTTGTGAAGCTCTTTTTGGCTTTCTCTTATGCTGTCTTCATTCTTAGCCACCTCTTTTTTTTTTTTTTTTTTAATAAGATTTTATTTATTTGACAGATCACAAGTAGGTAGAGAGGCAGCGGGGGTGGGGTGGGGTGGATGCAGGCTCCCTGCTGAACAGAGAGCCCCATGTGGGTCTTGATCCCAGGACCCTGGGATCACGAGCCAAAGGCAGAGTGTTTAACCCACTGAGCCACCCAGGTGCCCCCTTAGCCTCCTCTTGAGGCTTTTCCCTCTCTGTCTGCTTTCCTGAGTGCTCCTGCCTCTTACTGGGCCCTAATAATGGGCTGTCCCCCAGGCTGAGCTCTGGAGCTCCTTGGATAACTCCTTCACCCATCAGGGCTCGGATATTACTTCTGTATAATTCCCAACACTACACTTCCTAGAGTTTTGCAGAGCTGTAGTTCAACATCTGATTGATCTCTGCCTTTTTGGATCTGTCTTCATATGTACCTATACTCTACCCACGCCACCCCCGCCACTTGTCAGGGTATCCCTGACATCTTTCTCTCTGGTCATGGAGACCCCATCCTCCCATACCTGAGCGTGAAGATGTCGCTTTCTTGGATTCCTCCATCTCTTTTATCCTGCCCCACGTCCAGCTGACGGTCCTATCCCACTGGCCATTCTCTGAATGTTCTTTCTTAGATCTATTCATTCTTCTCTTTGCCGAGCTCCCCCATCTAACACCTTAACTGCTGGTCTCTTCGAAGGTTTCCCTAGTGTCAGTCTTCTTCTGTCTACCTTATTCTGCATTTCCAGTGCTGTTCTCCTTAAAATGCCGCCTTACATAGAGCACTTTTATTTCTGCTAAAACTTCTATCGGTACCTGACAGAAATTTTTCTTGGCTCTCTGGTAAGAGAAGTATAAATTCCTTCGCCTGTCCTTCAAAGCCTTCTATAGCTTTTCTATTTCCTTCTCATCCCTGTTCACATTGTTCTCCGTTTTCTGAAAAATGTCACGAACTGTTTCAATGTATTTGTGTGCGGGGGATGGGACAGCCCATCAAGCCCTCCCCGACTTAGAGATCCCCCTTGCGGCCCTCGCCTGTGCTGTGCTCTTTGTCCACCATGTGCTCCCCACTGTCGCAAAGCCCTCCTCATTTGCCCCTGCCCTGCCCTTGGCAAAGGCTCCCTCTTCTGGATTCCTGTAGGACTTTAGCTAACCATATTGTCACCTGTGTGTGTGTGTGATTTGACAGAACAGGAACACAAGCAGGGGGAGTGGGAAAGGGAAAGCAGGCTTCTCACCGAGTGGGGAGCCTGATGTGGTGCTTGATCCCAGGACCTTGGGATCATGACCCGAGCCGAAGGCAGAGGCTTAACGACTGAGCCACCCAGGCACCCCTCACCTGTGTTTTCATGTATACCCCGGTCTTCTTCAGTAGTTGTCAACTGTTCCAGGGCAGTCATTATGTCTTATGAATGTAACCAGAGCCCAAGTCTGCAAGGGCACTTGGCTCTGGGGGTCCCAGTCAGATGAGGTTTGACCACTCAAAGCTGACGAAATCCAAAGACAGACAAGTGGTGGTGAAGCAAGAAAGGAATTTATTTCAGTGAGAGCAACACTGGGAAGATCGTGGACTTAGGTCAATTGTCCACAAAGTGCTGAAAAGACTTCTAGGTATATTTAGGGAAATGTGGGACAGAGGTCCATGGGCACAAGCAAATGGGTAATAAAGGTCAGGTAGATCATTATCTTGGGGTCAGTCCTGCCTTGGGGTCAATCATGTGGGGGTCTTGCTGGCTCAGGGCAGCCCTTACTGCCTGAGGGGGTGGTTTCATTCTGTTCCCATCCCGGGGGTGTGGGGGTGTTTTTGTCCGTCAGGTCGTTTGCCTGAGTTAAGAGATGAGCTGGAAAGAACTTCATCAGTCAGAAAAGTACAGACTGAGGTTGAGCTAGAGGAAAAACCCTCTTTCAAGATTACATCTCCATTGTCCAACATCTTTCTTTTCAACAAGTTATTTGAGGACCAAGATAGAATAGGCTCTGTAATGGACTGAACAATGAACTGAGTGAGGAAAATTGCCATAGAATCTCACTCTGGCTTCTAAAAGTCACCGAGAACCTCCCCGTGTCTCCTGAGCTCTCTGGGGCTTGGTTTTTGCATGCTTCAATATGAAGGGGGCGGAGGTTGTTTTTCAGGTCCTAACCCTAACGTTACACGAGTGGCTCCGATGATCAGGTTTGGGAATGATATCTGCATTGCAGCCTCCCCGTCCCTGTTATGAATACGCGGGGGTATAGAGTGGTTTACGAAAGCAATATATAACTTGATAAAAACAATAGAGAGAGAGAGAAAGTTCCAAAATAAAGGGGAGGGATTTTTCCTTACAGTCACAGAAAGTGATGAGACCACTTTCAGAAAATAATGAAAAGCCTTACTGAGACAAATGACAGTATCTCCTCTTAGGACTCGTTTCCTTGACTCTCAGCCTCTATGTCCTAAATGGGATGAGCTGCCTCTTCCTTCCATTCCCCCTGAATTCCTGGTTGAATTGGCAATAGCAGGCACTTACCAAACCATTAACTTGGCCTTCCTGTTCTAAAATTAAATCCACCCTGCTTCCCTGCCCCACCCCTCCATCTGGAAGACATACTCTGAATTCCTTATAGTACCATAATGCATCGCTGCTTTTCTTTCTACTTTTCCTTCCCCTTTATGTCCTTCTTCCTCTAAATGAAGGTGAGACTACTTCGTACAAGAAATTGCTCTTGGAAGAATGAATTGACTTCCCGTCTACCAATTGGAAAAAAAAAATGTTTCAGTGGGGAGGGAATCTCACCGTACTAAATTTCTAACTGGGGCAAGCATGTAGAAACCTTTTTTAACTGTCTCTGGAATGCGGAAACCTTTAGAATCTGAGTTGTTTGGGATAGCCCCGAAATTCTGGTTCAGTGCTCTTTCCTACCCTTGTTTTATCAAATTCTCTTCTAATATAAACCATCTTTTGACAACCAAATCCAAATGTTTCTCTTTTCTTCCCAGACTCCATTCTTTTTGCTCCTCATCTTCCCCTTGGGGAATATATTTGGTTAGGACCTTATCCCAAAGCCTTTTTCATAAGATCTTTTTCTAAAACCTCTGAAATAACGCTGTTCTCCTTGGCCTCAGCGTCATTGTGAAGCCCAGACTTCCAGACATTTTCTGATCCCATTAGATGCTGATTACATTGTTGGCCTTTACTCCTGGTGACTCCCTCCCCCCCCTTTCTAAGTGGCAGTTGCTGTGATTGAATGAGTTCTAAATTGTCTCAGTAGGAGTTCTTTATGGCTTGGATCCCTTCGGATTTTCCATCATTTCAAGCAAGGGGATGAAAATAAAACTATGAGGCTCGGTCAGACATGTGTTCCTGAAACTGAGAAGCCCTACCCCCTGGGAAGTTCGCAGGGCGCTAACACAGCTTCAGCATTAATCACTAGGAGTTTTGTTTCGTACCCCGGATTCCAAACAAACTATTATCCTGGTGGTGTATGTCTCGTTGGCCTTGTGTCATTTGTTCCTCCAAAGATACTGTGGCAAGGGCTGAATTCAATCCGCACATTTAAGTTAAACACTTAAAATGTTCAATTGGGTGAAAAAAATCAGACAAAAGAGAGAACATGAGAGATTGCTTTGGTTTGCTCTTTAAGGGTCTTTCAGTGGAAATCCCATGGGGAAAACAAAAATTGATGTCATTTCCAGAAGCAAGAGCTACCCAGGTGACTTAATCTAACAGGTTTGTGTGATTATTATTTTTTAAACTCACATTGACGAATGGATACTAAATTTTGCAGATTTATGGGCAACATTGCTAGTTGAACAACAGTGGAGAAACTCAGGTTTTGCCTGGCAAATTTGTTGTCACAGTGGGCTTACATGTCATAAATACTGGGGGAGGGTTCTGCTTATAAGAATTTATAGATGTGGTGTTTGGAGGATAGTAGTAAAGTGAAACATTGTTTTCCTAATTACTTTAGGGAGGCATTTCTTAGCATTGCTATCTTTGCTACCAGCCTCCGAGATTAGAACTCCCGTAAACTCAGTGATATCATTTCTTTAGTGGGGCGAGCGGGTTTGGATTTGCACTGATTTTGTTCCCTTCCTTTTGGAATCTGACATTTCATCTTATAGGCGAAGTAAATTCTCAGTCACAATACTCCTGGTAGCCAAAAGCATGTTATTTAAGGCTTTTTTCCCCTCTTTTTTAAAAAAGCCGAGATGACTAAAGTTTCACAACGTATAGGCTAAACGTCAGAGCAGATGTTAAAACACATTCTCCCCACAGTTCCAGAAGAGTATATCAAGTATTATATAATGCGGAGTATTTCTTCCATTTACTCAGAGTGTAACTATCGGAAGGTAAAAATACATCGTGGTTGTTTGTACTGGCTTTAATATTTGTCTATTTCCAGATGACTTAACCAGGCATATTTATTTTGTGTCCTTACATTTCATTGAAATATAAATGGTCATTCCACATGTTAAAAGTACATCTGTCATGGAGACCACAGTTCCATTACAGACACAATTGAGGGATGACAGAAGCATGTTCCCATTTAGAAATCTGTTTATTACATCAGCCCCATCTGTCAGAATCAATTATTTAGATTTAGATCACTTTGATATTTCCATATATACTACACAAGGAAATATCTGACTCAGGTTTCTGTGTGTTTACTTTGCTCATTCTGTAGACTTGGATCCCATTCCCTGTGTACTGATGCTGGGCATGGAGTCTTCTGCTCCACCACCTGGCATCAAGCCCGGCATTCACATGTGGGTCAAGCTGAGTGTTGGGTGGCTGGGAGAGCAGAGGATGATGGTAGTGGAGCCTGAACAAGGAGAGGAGGTTGGGAAATGCTGGATGTATTGAGAAATGTCCTAGTCTTAGCTGGCTGTGACATGGGGCAACTGGGGGGCGGGGTATCACTGAGACCGGGGCCAGAGAGCCAGGAGTCTCATTGCCAAGGCCTTGAATGCCTGGCTGGGTTGGTAACTTAGCTCAGGAGTCCAAAGAAACCAGTGATAGATTTTAAACATGAAGAAGGGTGAAAACAGGGGCGCCTGGGTGGCTCAGTGGGTTAAACCGCTGCCTTCAGCTCAGGTCATGATCTCAGGGTCCTGCGATCGAGTCCCACATTGGGCTCTCTGCTCAGCAGGGAGCCTGTTTCCCCCTCTCTCTCTCTGCCTGCTTCTCCGTCTACTTGTGATTTTTCTCTGTCAAATAAATAAATAAAATCTTAAAAAAAAAAAAGGGTGCAAACAGTGGGTGTGGCCCATACACTTCAGTTATTTTCCAGAAATCAAGGTTTGGCTTTTGTGAGTGTTCTATATCTGCTAAAGCTTTGTTGGCATGTGAATTATAATTTTTTAATAAGTCTTCTTTTAACGTCCCATTTATATGTGTTGATGATTCTTATTGGAGAAGGGTTGGCGTAACTGCAATAAAATTCTAGATCTTGATACCATCCTATTAAAAAAATAAAAAAAGAAAACCAGGGTTATAGACAGCCAGTACTAGACCTGGGGCTTCTGGAATATAGTGATTGCAAGACGTGGGATGCAGAGGCCATGGTTGTTAGTTTCAGGATTCAGTAGATTGCTTGCCTGGCTGTTTTGGCTTAAATTCCTCATGTAATAGGTCATTCACTAGAAACAGAAGCGTCTCTGCATGGTACCTCAGTGTGAACTGGATTGATTGGATACTCCTTGTCTGAATGGGGAGACGATCTCACCACTAACCTGGTGGTGTTCACTTGTCTCGTCTGACCCTTACTGTGAAGTCACAGCTCTACTCTCTCAATTCCCACAGCACTGCTTCTCTTGTTCTTGGCAAGATTGGAAGAGTGTGGCTTTCTGAGCAACCAGAGTGGAAAGCGTGTAGTTCTCCATTCTGCATGGTCTTGAGCCATGTTGGTCTGGTTACGTTCTCTGGCCCTCTTCTGCCCTGCTTGCTACCCTCTTGAAGTGTCATGCCTGTAAAATACCTGGGCTGGGTCCCGCTGTATAGCGTTGAAACACAGAAGCTTGCCCAGTGGCTTGGGCATTCTACTTGTCCTGCCTCCATTGAAGGTTGGGTTAGTCTTTTGGGCAACCATTTGGTAGAAGAGGCACTAAATGTGTAGGAAACTCTGATTCTTGAGGTTATGTGTTTAAGATTGCCTAATAATTTACACTTATTCATTCAAATCTCCCTCTATTTGTATAGCTTTTTAAAAATAGGAATATAAGGGCGCCTGGGTGGCTCAGTTGGTTGGGCAACTGCCTTCGACTCAGGTCATGGTCCCGGAGTCCCGGGATCGAGTCCCGCATCAGGCTTCCAGCTCCATGGGGGGTCTGCTTCTCCCTCTGACCTTCTCACTTCTCATGCTCTCTCTCACTGTCTCTCTCTCAAATAAATAAAATCTTTTAAAAAAATAGGAATATAAGATAATTTCTGATTCAGTCAACTTTGTCCTTATTCTGCCAGTCATCTCAAACTCTGTTTGGGTGACATCCATTTTCTGCTGGCTTATGTTGGTTGTCCCAAGTGGAGTGGTGTCCTCTGAAGTTTCAGACCCAAACCACTGAACTAATTATCAAGAACTCGAGTAAGTGTTGAATAAGCCAGAATGGATGCCCGGTAACATATCACAGGAGGCCTCGCCTCCCCTCAAGATTAATCTTTCAGCCCGGCCATTCCTTGACACAAGGAACTTAAATGATCTCCTGAAAGAATGTGTTAATATCTTGCTGAAGCCCAGAATATTGTGAATGAATCCAGGCATTACCAGGCATATGGGTCTGCTGCCCGAGATGGTTATAGTGGGGAATTTGGTTAGCACTGGTAAGGGAAGGGGTGTAACGGCCCATGGAAAAAACTAAAGTATGGTTTGTAAGAGGGAGAGGGCTCTCCTTTTACACTGTATTATTTGGTCTCTCATTTCTGTTGGAGCAATTCCTCAGATCTATGGTGCTCTTGACCATCGGCTCTTTGTTGAAGAGAATGTGGAAAAGCTGATTGGAAGCTCTAGGATAGAGTAGGGTGGTCTGGCCGGCAGGTTGGGTTTTGAAGCCAACTGATTATCCATACCATAACTGAGGGTCTTATCTGAGTTTTTCCGGAGAAGACACCTAATCTCCTTCCTTTGGGGAAGGAAAGGAGCCGTTGAGTCTCATGGCTCAGAATGCATATTTTTATGTAATGTCCTTTCTTTCCCCTGATTCCAAGCTTTACTTGTGTTGCCCATAAGTGCCTGAGGTTTGCAGTCGTCATACTTGACATTGCCCAGAGCTCTCTTGTTGAGGGAAGCTTGTCAAGGTGAGAAGGTACCACTCCTGTACCTATGAAAGGATAAGGCCGAGACCTAGGGGTCCAGCCTCTTTCTAAATAAACTTCCAAACAGTCTTTAAGTTTCCAGTGTCCTGTCTTCTGGCCTCCGTGGTACATAGTGTCTCCAAACCCAGACCAAACCTCTTTGGGTTTTTGTGAGGGCAAATTCTTCTCAGTATCTCCTCTGCAGGTTCTTTAGGCTCTAGCAGAATTGAGGAAGTTACATTTTTTTGTGAATAAAGGGTCCTTATTTTGTGAATAAAAGGGTCTGGTCTTCAAGGTGACTTTTAGGGTCAGCAGTCTGGGAGTCTTTGTGCAAAAGGCAGTTTGTGTGGAAGCTGTGTACCTCTCTCACTTAAGGGCTTTTTGTTCTGGTCCCAGAGACTCAAGCCCAGAGGAACTAAACCCCAGTGAGATGTCCTGGCCTCCTGTGCGGAGCAGGAGGCTCGTCCTGGTTCCCGGTTTCTCTGGTCCTGAGGCTTTAGCTCCTGGAGCAGATCCTGGTTGGCTGTAATGCAAACTCCCATCTGCTCTTCTGTGGCAGCTGGTGTCTTAACTGTGTAAATGCAATTGGTTGGTTTGCTTTCTGCTGAGTGTCGGCTAGAGGGCTAGAAACTGTTACCGCCCGCATTAGGCTTTCTGAGGGAGGTCAGTTTGCTGAGTGCATGCGCCGCTGAAACTAGCCTCCTGGAAATAGTCCTGCTGAACTATGACACAAGCCATTACAGGGAGGGGGGCTGGAGGGAGTGTAGTTTTGGATATTTCTTTTTTAAGATTTTTTTTTTAAAGGTTTTTGTTTTTTTTTAAGATTTTATTTTAAGATTTTTTTTAAAAGATTTTATTTATTTATTTGAGAGAGAGTGAGATCCGGAGTGAGCACACAGCGGGGGGAGGGGCAGAGGCAGAGGAAGAAGCAGACTCGCTGCTGAGCGGGGAGCCCATTGCAGGACTTGACCCCAGGACCTTGGGATCATGACGTGGGCCTAAGGCAGATGCCTAACCAACTGAGCCACCCAGGTGTCCCGGAATGAGTATAGTTAATCTCTATAAACTGGAGAGTGGACTCCATGAATCATGTTACAGACTTACATCCTGTTGAGTTGAAAGATCTGGACGTATTTGCTCCAGTAGCCTAGTAGAGACACATCAGTAATAGGGCAGTTCAGTATGACCTAAGTTCTAGGTTTATCTCAGTGAGAAGTTTAGAAACCTTTTCCAAATGACCCGAACACAACAATAAACAATTTTAGCGTACAGAATTTACAGGTTCCGCAGGAGCGACTTGCCCCAGAGCTAGATCCCAAGGCCAGGTGTTCACGCCTCACTCTCCCTCCATCTGTGAGCTGTGCTCCTGCATGTTCACCTCAGGGAGGATTTACTCGGATCCAGTTCCAACCCCAGGCCTGTCACGATGCTTGGGAGAAGGTATTAGGACTGTCCTATCCCAGGCAGCGGACCTCTGGCAAGCACACCCAGGGGAGAGGAGCTTTTCCCCCAAAGGACCAGGGTGGGTAATAACAGCTCCCCACCCCACTGGTTCGTTCATGGAAAATACAGCCACTTGTGAAAGTTTAACTGGAACCCAGAAAGGAGCGGGATTTAGATTTTTAAAAGTAGGGAGGAGCCCCTGGAGGATACTGGTGATGTATGACTGCTCTGATGAGGCTTGTATCTTAAGCTGGCTCTGGGCCCTTTGGGGAGCCCTCCTTTGGGGAGAATCCATCCCTTACAGGGGATTGGCCATTAGAGGAGCAGGTAATGATCAGAAACTAGTAGCACCTGGCACAGAACCAGGACTCTGTCCTTCTCAGGGTTTGGGTTTGACCCAGAGAAGAGTTGGCAGTTCCTTGTGGGAAATCTGACAAATAAGAAGTGTGTGTGTGTGTGTGTGTGTGTGTGTGTGTGTGTGTGTGTGACACAAATGAGTGTGTCCACCATGCTGACTGTGATACGCATCCCAGATTTGGGCTCCATCTGCACAATCCGTTACCCACCCTGGAGAATTTCCCACAAATGTGCTGCATGGAGATGGATCAGACCTTAAGTCCTCACCCCTATCCTGACTGTACAACTCGAAGGCCTTTCTAGTTGTGGCTGAACCCACATATCCGTAGCCTGCTCCCTAGAATCATGGTTCCGGGGACTCATGTATGCGTTTCAGCGGGTACATCAACCAGACCCCTGAAAATGTGTGAGGAGAGGGTCCGTCCCACTTCCCAGATTAATAGGGGGCTAAATGGAAGGAGGTGAAGAACTACTCCCTTCTGGGGGTCACCTTGGAGAGGAGGGAGGAGCCCTTCCTCCTCTCAGAGCTCCTCTTCTGGGATTCCAGACTCCCATTGCTGAGTTCATTTCTGAGAGAGACCCAGAGACCCAGAATATAATGGGGGTGTTCCAGTGACAGATTTATTCCTGGGGCTGTCTGGGTTAAAACATGGTTTTTGGTTTGTTTGTTTGTTTGTTTGTTTTTTGGAACATGTTTTTATAAAGAGATCTTGTTATCAATATGATAGCAAACATGAGGAATGTTGGTGTTACTGTATAAGCGAATGGGCTCCAAAGCTCTGTTTAAAAAGTAAGAAGTTGGAGCTTTTATAGCTTGTACTGCTGATTTCTATATATTGAGAAATGACTTTTCCTACTGTATTAATGTTAGGGATCCTATAAAACAAAATAGGCGGGATGCCTAGGGGGCTCAGTTGGCTGTGTCTGCCTTCAGCTCAGGTCGTGATCCCAGGGTCCTGGGATCAAGTTTCGCATCAGGCTCTTCTGCCTGCTGCTCCCCTGCGTATGGTTGCTCAATCTCTCTCTCTCTCTCTGACAAATAAATAAAATCTTTCTTACTTATTTATTTTTTATTTATCATGACCTGAGCTGAAGGGAGTCGCTTAACCAACTGAGTCATCCAGAGCTCCGGTAAATCTTTTTAAAAAACTTTAAAAAGCCCCCAAAACTGGGCATTATAAAGGTGAGAAATGAATGCATATTCTCACACTCCAATGAACTGTCACAATTACCTAATCTTGGAGAACTTTGCTTTAAACTACATGGATTAGGGGCGCCTTAAGTGTCTGCCTTGGGCTGAGGTCATGATCTCCAGGTCCTGGGATCAAGTCCTGAATCCGTCTCCCTGCTCAGCAGGGAATCTGCTTTCCCTCTGCATGCTGCTCCCCTGCATGTGCTCTCGCTCTCAAATGAATAATGAATAAATAAATGTAAACAACTAAAAAAACTACATGGATAAGATTTTGCAGAGTAAACTGAAGTATGCCGCAACCTCTTTCTTGTACTATTTCCCTGGAAAATGTGTTTGGTTTTTTTTTTTTTTTTCCCCCCCAAAAAAAAAAATTTAAAGATTTTATTTATTTATTTATTTGAGAGAGAGAGAGAGAGAGAGAGAGAGAACACAGGCCTGGGGAGAGGGAGAAGCAATCTCCCCACTGAGCAGGGAGCCCTATGTGGGGCTAAATCCCAGGACCCTGAGATCCTGATGCTTACCTGTCTGAGCCACCTGGGCATCCCTCAATTTTTTTATTTGAAGAATAATTAACATACAATGTTATCAGTTTCAGGTGTACAACATGTTGATTTGACAATTGTATACATTATTCAGCACTTGCCACAGTAACTACAGTCACCATGCATTATTACAATACTATTGACTCTATTCCCTGTGCTGTACTTTGCATCCTTATGACTTACTCATTTTATGACTGAAAGTTTGTATCTCTCAGTCTCCTTCTCAATCACCTATTTTTGCCCATTCCCCCCTTTTCATGTGCCTTTTGGCCATCTGTCTTCTTTGGGAAATTATCTTTTCGAGTTCTCTGCCCATCTTTAATCAGATTATGATTTTGGTATTGAGTTGTAAATGTTCTTTTATATTTTGAATATTAAACTCTTATTGGATATATCATTTGCAAATATCTTCTCCCATTCAGTAGGTTGTCTTTTGGTTGGTTTTGTTGATGGTTTCCTTCCCTGTGCAGGAGGTTTTTTTTTTTTTTTTAAAAGATTTTACTTATTTATTTGACAGCAAGAAAGAGAGAGCAAGCACAAGCAGGGGGAGCGGGAGGGAGAAGGAGAAGAAGGTTCCCCGCTGGGCAGAAAGTCCAACATGGGGCTTGATCCCAGGATCATGATCTGAACCTAAGGCAGACACTTAACCAACTGAGCAACCCAGCCACCCCTTTGCAGAGCTTTTTAAAACTACTGGTCCCAGTAGTTTTTTTGCTTCTGTTTCCCTTGCCTCAGGATCCATATACATAAATACGTCACTAAGGGTGATATCCAAGATATTATTGCCTATGTTTTCTTTTAGGAATTTTATGGTTTCAAGGCCCCACATTTAGATCTTTAGTCCATTTTGAGTTTATTTTTGTGTATGGGGTAAGAAAGTGGTCCAGTTTCATTGTATGTAGCTGTCTCGTTTTCCGAGCACCATTTACTGAAATGACTGGCTTTTCCCCATAGTACATTCTTGCCTCCTTTATCATAGATTCACTGACCATATAGACGTGGGTTTACTTTTGGGTTCCCTGAAAGTGTTTTAAGTTCTAGACAACCATTTTAGCAAAAATGGGAGCTATAACTTTATATATTTGAGACCCCAAGTGTTATCCTGCTGCCATAGTCTATCACCTTGAGACTCTGGGACAAACTGTAGTAAGGATGGGATTTTGTCCGCATTCCATTCCATGGGGGTGTGGGAACACCAAGGGGAATCCCTTGAGTTCTTCAAGGTGTTGATCTTTTTCTTCTAATCTGACTCTTTGTTACTTTTAACTCTGAGATTTAACAGCCATTGTTTTCTAAGTAAAAACAAACAGCCACCCCCCCAAAAATCTTAAAGTTGGGAGAAATCTATGAGCAAAGTTTATTTTAGCTTAAATTACTTGGTGGTTTTGTTTTAACAGCATCAGCGAAGAGTTTCTTGAGAGGAGAATAAAACACAAAACTTGGTTTCTTGTGTGGTACCATGTTTAACTGCCAAATGGGAAATTAGGAGTTAAAAAAAAAAGGACTAGAATGAAATCTACAAAATGCTAACAATTAGTCATGGTAGTGATATTGTAGGTGACTTTTTTTTCTCTTCATTTCCCAGTTTTCAGTGATAAAATTTTTTTATTTACAAAACAAAAAAAGTCCCAAATATTACTGCCTTTCTAAAAAAAGCCAAAAATGCATCAGCCTGATTTCAGAATGTGCACATCAACAGGCAGTGATGGGCAGAGTACATGAGTTGGTATTTTACTACGATTTGTACTCTAAACTACTCAGGTTCCCGTAACCTCAAAGTTTTGTAATTCTCGAAATGCCTCCTTTCTGAATTGAAGTGACTGTGAGGCTGGGTGTGTGTTGCGAAGGTTGCAGTTTGCGCAGTGGGGTGGGGGTAGGGGGTGGGGGAGGGTGGGGGTGGAGAGGGTGGCGAACAGAACACACCGAATGTGGCTGCCTTCTTGATTTCTGTCCATACTGGTCTCCCAGCCAGGAATTTCAGAACTCTCTGTTACTGTGGAAGGAGGGAAAATCCACAAGACACACTTCCTTCTCTGAATTCCTACTTCAGTTTTTGCCTTCCCTCTCCCCACCATGCTCAATTCATGGAAATTATTTTTCTGCTGTCACTGAAAAATAATTCAGTTTTGATACTTCAAGCATGAGATGACCCCGATTGTTTTTCACTGCTCTTGCCTTGGAAGAAATGAAATCACCAGCAATGTTTTGCATCCAGCCAACACACATCAAAACTCCTGTCTGTGTTTTGCTCTGAGAGCCTTGGAAATTTCAGAATCAGTTAGAAATTACGGTAGAGCTGAGACTGATCAGTGAGGAAGCCAGTTTTATTGCTCAAAGCCCAATCTCTCTTGTAGCCCATGTGTGTGCCAGTGTTTTCTCTCAAATACACCTAGCTCTAATTCCCTTACTTGTTTTACATCTGAAGCCTCTGTATTTTCCCCTCTGGCTCCTCGGTGGACAGCTGTCATTTTAAAGTAAATGACCCTTCTGTAGATTTGAACTTCACTTGGATTTTCCTTGGTGTAAATAAGATTAGGTAATTTTATAACCAACTAATTCTAGAGGTACCAGTGTCCCTAGTTTGCAATTTTGTTAATGGACATCTTCAGAAAAATACTCAAAGAACATTAAGATAAATGAGCTGTAGAAGCTGTTGGCCATTGCTTTCCATGGAACATGCCTATTTATTTCCCATCACATGGTACATGATGTCAATGAACATACCTAAATCACATTAAAATATCTTTGAGCTATGAAACTCAGGTTTCTGAGTTTAAACATAATGGCCCAAACTGTACCCACTAAAAAAATAGGAACAAAATGTATACATTTTCATGTCTGTGATCTCAGGAGTAGAGTTATACCGGTTAAATATTTAACTTAAATATAAACTGTATTTCGTGGTTACTATTAGGCAGCAAGATGCTTAGTGAATTGCATATGCCAAGATTTGTTCCCCGCAGGCATATACATTTCCAACTTTTCTTTCAACAGACAAGTTCAATTAGCAAGTATTTATTGAATATCTTGAGGGCTTTTAGTACATTAGAAGCCCCTTTTACCGCTCTCCTTCCCAGTTTTCAAAAAATGTCAGTGAATACAACTTAACCTGAGGGTCTAATTTCTTTTTTTCTCTCTCCTTTGCTATGTTACTTTTTTTTTAATTTAAGATTTTATTTATTTATTTGACAGAGAGAGAGAGAGAAAAAGAGAGAGAGAGACATCACAAGTAGGCAGAGAGGCAGGCAGAGAAAGAGGGGGAAGCAGGCTCCCTGCTGAGCAGAGAGCCCAATGTGGGACTTGATCCCAGGACCCTGAGATCATGACCTGAGCTGAAGGCAGAGCCACCCAGGCGCCCCTGCTATGTTACTTTTTATTGAAGTATAGTGAACACACTATGTTACATTAGTTTCAGGCGTACAAAATAGTGACTGGATAACTACTGTGTTACACTAAGCTCACCCCAAATTTAGCTACCGATTGTCTGACAAGGCTGTTTGCCATCAGCATTTCTAGGATTTGTTACAATTTGCATTCCAGACTATTGGTGTCCTTTGTGGTTTTGGCGATGAATGTGGTAGTGCCGTTTCAAACCTGAAGTCAAGTACACCTCCCCTACTAACTGCCATCGTAGGCCTCCTTGGGGGCATGGCTTACCTATTTGCATCAGAGAGACCTGAGAAGGGATACCACAGCCAGCATCTTGCCCTATTAAAGAATTTCCACCTTGGAGGCCTTCAAGGATCTGACACCAACATGGGGAATCCAGCCAAACAGGTACAGGAAACCAAGGGCATGGTGGCAAGAGCATCACCAATGGCGCCTTGGTCTTCTAGATTCCCAAGAAGTGTGGCAGACCCTGATAGAGTCTTATTGTTCTCAGAATCAGGCAAATTAAACTTAACGTTCAGGTTCTAGTTATTTCTTCTTCTGCAAAGTTGGAGCTGTGGATGTGATGAAGTAAAAAGATGTCCCCTCAAAATGGTTTTTGTTTTCTGGAGAAATGGACATTCTGGAAGGGTTTTTTTGTTTGTTTGTTTGTTTTTTTGTTTAGTTTCATTTTTGTTTTTGTTTTTTAAATGAAAATGGTGTCTCTACAGAGAAATCCTGCTGGAAGAAACTTCCTTATCCCTGTAGTGAAGATGTGCTTCTCCAAGCTCTAAATCTCCTTGTGTAGTTCTCTGGGGGAAGGGATGTGTGTGGATCAGGGGAGTGTTTCCCAGGCACTCTGGCCTCAAGTGGCATAATAGTTAAATCCACACCCACCATTTTATTATAACCCTCCCCCCACACACTTCTTTAGGGATAATTGGATCTTCTTAATTCTCAAATGCTAAATTCCATTTAAATATGCTTTCTCTGTGGCTCATCTACTTTCCTCCTATTAAGTGGGTTAAAGAAACTAAACCACTTGCACAGCTGAATCAGATTAAATTTATTTGGGAATTTCTTTTGGGAAGGAGCACAGCATATGTACGTGTGGCCATTGAAACCTAATAAGGAAACCAGTGTTTTTATTTAGAGGAAAATTTTTCTTTGATTCATTTCACATGTCTACTGAAATCCTACTTTTGGAGAACCCAGGATAGGAAGTGAAAAGAAAAATGGGCGTTCTGTGTTGTTGTCTGTATCGATATATTTTTAAGTCAAGCTCGTTTTTATTGTGGAACAATTTAGAGTTTATATGGCACCTTTCATCCTAGGCAATTCCTTGAGCAGAGTCACCTCATCTCTAAAGTTAGAGAAAATCGGTCAGGCACAGCCTGGGAGAAGCAAAAGAAATTCAAGGGAACATTTTAGGAGTCTAGTTGGTAAGGCAGCTGGAAGTTAGCCAGAACATTGAGGTTACCATCCACATCTGTAGTGGGGAGCTCGAGAATCCCAGCTAATTGGATCTGGACCCTGGTTTTATCTCCGCGGACCGAGATATTTATGTCTCTATCATGTTTCTTCAGGCTGAATTGCTAGAACCCAAGAGCTCGTCATTCTATGAAGAACCTGAAGCTGCTTTTAGCAGCTTGGGTTTTATTTGGAGTCTGCATATCCGGGATCCGTGAAGAAGGATAGTATTATGTACGGGGCTGGGCGGGGCGCTGAATTTCCTTGAGGAAATGGGCAGGAAGAAGAGTACTATTTTAACTGGCTGTTTTCTATATATAATATTCGTGTTCAGTGTTGCTTTCTATTTTTCTGTCGTTTTGAAGGAAAACTGAAAACCGTGGGTAGAGTTAGAGACCTTTTCTGCACGGATTTTGATTTTGTAAAAAGCCTCAGTTAGAGGGACCTCTCCTGGTGTCCTAAAGCATAGTATGATCCTATAGTATGTTCCTCTATCCTGATCTGATGCAAGGTCACTCACTGCTTCTAGTCACATGGCACAAAGGAAGAAACTGGTACGCTTACTTGCATTCTCTTATTAAGGGTTCCCTTCAGAGTCCTCCTCTTCTTGGAGGGTTCATAAGGCTTGATTTTATCTGAATACATATTTATATGAGATTTCGGACTTTTTCTGGTAATGCGAGTCAGTTTCATATCTGTGATCTCAGGAGTAGAGTTATACTGGTTAAATATTTAACTTAAATATAAACTGTATTTCGTGGTTACTATTAGGCAGCAAGATGCTTAGTGAATTGCATATGCCAAGAAGGATTCATCTCATGTATGCCAAATATTGGAAGTGACCATGGATCACAGTAACAACGTTATTTAAAAATAATTTTCAGTATGATGGCAATATATCGAATAGGTTTCTTCAGGTGTTTAAATGTCTATTCCTCATCAAAGCTATCAATGATTAGGCAATTTCTTTCTCACGCACTATCAGAATGTTCCTGAAAATAGGTCAGCACCACCCAACTCAGCTAGTCCACAAATACTGGGTGCCTATAACTCTTTCCAGAGTTAGTAAGAACGGGTCTTTGCATGTACACTGTATGTCAGGTTTATATGTTAGGCCATGTGCCTCAGAACATTTCTCCCACTCTTAATGGTAGAATGTGGAAGAATTTATTCTCCAGCACATACACTTTTTTCTCTCTATCCATCCCCCCCAACCCCCTGCCCCAGGTCTCCCTATCCTGTAAATTCTTTTTTTGTTTGGGAGCAGAGGATGATCTGATGAACAGAATTGGTTCTGACAACCAAGGTCCTCCTGGGCCATCTGTTAGTGTGACAAATTTCATAGCAGTTAGGTTGGAATATTATTTGTAATCTAGGGATTTGGGGCAGCTAAATATATCTTGGGTGACTTGAGATGGATTTGGATCTAATTCTCCAAATGTTGATTTAATGGTAAATGTTTTAGCCTTTCCACACCAAAGTGGCAGATGTCCTATTAACATCGGGCTGGAATGGGGGGGGGGGGGCTGGAGGGAGGGAGGGAGGAGACACCCACATGCAAGTTAACATCACCTCAAAACTGTAAACCACAGAGAAATGGGAGTTTTGAGCCTATGCTAAGTCCCCAGATGGTCTCTTGGAGAAATAAAAGACTTGACGCACCTGGAGTTTCAGGCTGGCGAGTGGAGGACACTTCATTACATTTATACTTGTGTTTGGAGCCAGTAGCATGATTACTGTGGTCATTTTTTTCCTAAATTCGTCCTCGGAGGTACTTCCTCGTCTGGACCGTTGCAGGGCATTTGGGATCTAAGTTTAATGATTTAAGATACTTTTTTTTTTTTTTAAAGATTGTATTTATTTATTTGAGAGTGAGAGAGGGAGGGAGAGAGAGCGTGAGAGAGGAGAAGGTCAGAGGGAGAAGCAGACTCCCCATAGAGCTGGGAGCCTAACGTGGGACTCGATCCCGGGACTCCAGGATCATGACCTGAGCCAAAGGCAGTGGCTTAGCCGACTGAGCCACCCAGGCGCCCTGTGATTTAAGATACTTAACAGGAAAACACCAAACCCTTATGGCCCCGCACCCCAGCCCTGAATATGAGTATTTTCAGCCTTTACAACTCCAGTGGTACCTTGTTGTGTAATAAATATTCCATCTGGCCTCCAAACTATTTGTTTCAGAAGAGCCCGTTTCCTCTGTTTTGATGGTTTCAGATAAAGTGAATGGGCTGATACCTCCCGTTTACTCTCCTGTAAAATTTTGTGTCATTATTAGCGACAGTCACGTTTGCAGAGCACTTACTGCATGCTGGAGACTTTGTTAATTCCGCATGTGTTACCTGAATTAACTTTGTTAATTCCGTTGTGTTACCTCCAGACCCCAAGCATCTGCCGTGGGTCTGGAGGTGTGTTTACTATGCTCCTCACCTGTCTGGCCACTTCCAGAGTTCTGGAAGAGCCTCGCTGTGGGTTAGTACACTCCTACACCTTTGCAGATGACTACTCACTGTAAACTTCGGCACCCCAAAACCTGGTTCTGTTCCTGGGTGGCTACATTTTAGAGTAGAGAAGACAGAAGTTAGGAACCCTGCCCCAGGGTCACATAGTAAGGGGCGGGGGGAGAACCCGGCTTGACGCCGGAATTGTTGGATTCCAAGTCCCTACGACACTCCACATACAGAGAAGTCTGCGTTTTTCAGAAGATCTGTATAAAAGTCCTGCCTCATGTGAAAGTTACATTAATTATACTTAATGAGCAATTCTAGATTCTTCTTAGTGTTCACATAGGTCCTTTCTTGCTTTAATCAATTTTCAAAGTACCCTTCATTAGAGGTAGAGGCTTAAGTGTTGAAATGTTGAATATATGTGTATATAATTATTCACTAATCGGACTTTGAACCCAAAGTAAGAAACCTGCCAAGTAGACGGGCAGATTCTCCGCTCTCAGCTGTTTGGAGCTTTTTGGGCATGTGAGTCGAGAATTAGGGAGACAAAAAGAGCAGCTGGGGTGACCTAAAAAAAAGCTGGCAGCTGTGGGCAAAGGTGTGGGTGTGACTCGCACAGGTGTTGCCGTTGTGTACCAGTGCCCAGACACCTCATTCTGGAGAGGGGCTTCAGAAGTCAACCAAGGGAGCTTCTCATTCACGCACTGAGGTCAGGTCTTCCAGCCCTGGGAGAGGAGATGATATGGATTATATTACATAGGTTAAGTGGAAGCTATTAATGCAAATCTGAAAATGTTTCCGAGTTTGTTGTTTCTCTACCTCATGTGTAAAGGGTGTTTTCACATTTATTGGGTCTTTGTTCCCTGAGGTTTAGAAAATCCAATGTTAGACGTGGTAAACTTTATTTTTGCTTGTGTGTTAGAGCTTTGTTTAAGGTGAAAGTTAACTTACAGTCTTTCTGCTTGAACCGGTGATTAACTAGGTAATTGTATTTCATAGTGTATGAATCCACTGTTCAGTGAATATAAACTCAGAAGGTGAAGTTCAAAGTCAGAGTTTTGTGGAACTTAGTTAATAAATTGTTGGATGTAATAAAAATGAAGGATGAGTCTAGATAAAGAGTCGAACTGTACCAAAGAGTAGACTATGATTTGGATGTGTATAGGGAACGTTAACCATGTAAAATACCCTTGAAATAAATATGAAAGCTCACAAAACTCATTGAGGACCATCAAACCAGAAATTTTTTATTGCCTCAAAGTTTAGTACCTATTTTTCCATATCTCTCACACATTGGCAAATTGGTAATCATGATTACCTTAGATATGTTACTTGTACCTTTTCATAGCTGTCAAGAAAATTTGTGAGCTTTGCCTTTCTAGGAGAAAATTCCAGTCTGAGGATGCCATGGGGAGGGTCGGGGGTGGGGGCGATTAACAAGAAGGGTACAGGGAGAAAGCAAACATGGAAGGACCAATCTGACAAATGGAGGAAGAAGCCTCACCTGCGTCCTGTGGCCAGGTGAATGTTCTGGGTTGAGATTTGGCTCATTGTAAGTAAACAGGTTAAGAATAGCTCATTTGCAAAACTGAAAAAGCATGATCCTTTTTCTGAAGGATTTGCATCCTGAGGTGGTTTTTGTTTTGTTTTGTTTTTGTTTTTGTTTTGTTTAAAAGGTGGGAGCAGATTTACTTGTGATGTGTGAGAACACAATACAAGTTGAGCTCCTAAATGAAATTAGAGTTGGAAGTGTGACAGAATCTCTAAAGCAGGGAAACTCTTTTTTTTATGAGGAGGCAGAGAGATTCGTGAGAAGCATTGAAATAAGAAAATGTTCCTATATCTTAATACTCTATTTTTTTTTTTAAAAAAAGGGGGGGGATTAATCTCTACCATTTTCACCAGTGATTGAAGGCTAGGCTCTTGAAATTTTTTCACCCCAAGGAAACATTTCTGGAATTAGATAAGCGTTTTGGAGGATAGGGATTGCTTTTCAGAATGAGGACTTGAACATTTTGAGGGCAGTGGATAAATTCTGCAATCCAAGGAATTTCTGTAGCTGGGAAAAGTGTGTGCTGGGCTCATCCCTCCAGAGTCCAGAAATTTCTTGCAAGGTATTGGAAGTACGTGGGAGCATGCGAATCAGAGGTGAGAGGTAACAGTCTATTCTCCAGGTGGTTTGGCTCATCTGCTCCAAGAGAGAGTCAGGGCAGCTGTAGTTTTTGTCTGGAGAAATCAAAGTAAGGATTTTTTACTTACTAGGTCTGCGTAACTGACGTGAAATGGACACCCGGGTTCTTCCCAAGTTGCACCAAATTCTTTATCTGCAAGTTAGTAATTTTATAGCTTCCAAAGAGAAGAGCAAATCATTTTCCACGCTAGGTCACATTAACATGTTCCTTCTGCTTCAGATGGACTAGTTATTTAATTCTTGTTGGATCAGAGGCATCATTTTGCAGGATTGCAAAATTAATGTGAATTATTTTCTCTTTTATTTTAAAGGAAGGAATGCCAGGGTTACTCTCGCTTTTTCAGTTCACAGTGCTGGAGGGAACAGTGAAATAGGCGATGTCACATGCAAGAATTTGATTAGGCCCTTTTCACATGGCGATAGCAGATTGATTGGTTTCTGAAAATACAGTGGCGTTCTGTGTTTATGAGCTGTGAGTCCTCCGGCCGTGTCGTCTAAAATTGGACTCACCTCAAAGTCATTTCTCAAGGGCGTGGATGTGTTAGCTCCCTTAAGTGTCCTCGGGTTGAATTTTTAATGAAGATATTTTTAAATCGCGGAAGTGAGTTTTAAAAAACCCATGACCAGTTTTTCAAAAATCCCGTTGCTGCTTTAATTTAGTAGGGAAAAGGATTAGACAGTTGAACTGTTCAGTGGCCATTTTTAGAATCCACTCTTTAACTTCTGATAGGGACTGGGAATTATTGAGGTGATGCGAACACTGCAATTCGCTTTCCTCCTTTGACTACACATCGACAGAGAGAATTCTCAGAGAGCAGAAATGCAGCCTATGTAATAATTGCCAGAAAGTTTTCTAGTTTTCTAGGTTACCACGTAGCCTGGCCTGGGGTCTCGTGCTCAAAAAAAAAAAAAAGCGTTAGAAAGGGGGCAGAGTTGGACCTCTGGGCCTCAAAAACATCTGTTTTACTAACGAGAATTTTTCATCTTTTTGAAAAGCCACCTTCTCTTGAGTGTAAGTTGAAATCACTAATAGTTCACATCACTGGGTGCTCAGAAAAATACATAATTGCAATTTCTGGTTGTACTACCGTCATGATTACGTGGGTACCTACAGGGCATTTAACTGGGTACTCCCTAAAAGAACAAGCGGTTTCTGGAATTTTAAATTAGCTTTGAGTTCACATGTTAGTGTGGCCAGGACGCTGCTGTCTTGGGGCTCTTCTCCCTGCTCACTGGCCACCCTTCTTGAGCTCTGTGGCGGGTCCTCCCGTCCGTCGCCAGCTCCTCATGTTAAATTATCCTAAAGCCTGATCTCTCGGCTGTAAAACTGTCTAAAGGGTGACCTCTAAGTCCAGGGCCGTGCCTCTGTCCCAGTTAGATCCATGTCCAGCAGCCCCTCCTCATCTTTACTTGAACATCCAGCAGGTGTCTCCAGGTGGACATGCTGAAGCCAGGCTGCGGGACTTCTCACCGTCTGTCCCCTGTATCCACATGGGGCCCTGACCTTCCATTTGTTTGGGCCCAAAGTGTCGGGGTTTGCCTTGACTCTTCTTCCTCATACCTCCGAGTCCTGAGGTCTCTTTAAAGACGACCTTGGAATCCAGGGAGTGTGCGCCTGCGTAGCCAACTCCCCACCACCTGAGCCATCTGCTTTTGGTTTTTGTTTCTGTAACTGTCTCCCTGGATCCATCATTGCCGTTCCACCGTCCAGTTCTCCCTGGGGCAGCTGAATGATCCTTTTAATGATCCTCAAACCCGCTTTCTCTTCACTGGGTATAAAAGCTGAAAGTCACAGGAGGGGGCCGTAAGGCCTGGTGTGTGAGCATCTGCCGCCCCCTTCTCCCTTCTCCAGACTCCGGGTGCCCTGCTCTCCCTCTGGCATGCCAACACATGCCAACACCTTCTCTTTCAGGGCCACACTTACCCCAGATCGCCACAGGATTTGTCCCCTCCTCTCCTTCAGGCCCCTCTCCACATGTCAGCTTATCAGTGAGGCCTTTTGGATCATCCCATAAATAAAGCAACATACTGTCTATCCCTCCGCTCCTACATTCCTAGCACCATCTGAATTTTTTATTTTATTATTTATTTATTTATTTAAAAAAAGATTTTATTTATTTATTTGACAGAGAGAGATCACAAGTAGTCAGAGAGGCAGGCAGAGAGAGAGAGGGAAGCAAGCTCCCTGCTGAGCAGAGAGCCCGATGCGGAACTTGGTCCCAGGACCCTGAGATCATGACCTGAGCTGAAGGCAGCGGCTTAACCCACTGAGCCACCCAGGCGCCCTGAATTTTTTAAATATAGTTTGTTCATGTACATGTTTTATTTGTTTACATTTGTAAATAATTTTATATTAAATCCATTAATTGGGTGTCTGTGTGGCTCAGTCGGTTGAGCATTTGTCTTCAGCTCAGGTCATGGTCCTGGGATCGAGCCCTGCGTCAGGTTCCCTCTTCAGTGGGGAGTCTACTTGTGCTTGCTCGCTCTCTCCTGCGCTCGCGCTCTCTCTCTCTCTCTCTCTCTGCCAAATAAATAAATAAATAAATAAATCTATCTATCTTAAAAAATGCATACACTTATGAATACAAACATCTATAATAAATTTATTATATGCGTATTTTATATATATAGTATCTATACATATGTAGATATATATGAAATATATATAAGAAAGATTTCATGTTATATATTATATATACACACACATATATTGCATTTTATATAATTCTTTATATAATTTTAAAAAACATGAGATCTTTCTCTAACATCCCCTGACTGAAGTAGAAGTCGTGTGAGGGCAGGAACCTGTTTTGCACATGGTATGTTCCCAGCAGCCAGGACAGCACTGGGTACATGATACCCAAAGATAATTAACAAATGGAGGTTGGATCCTCTCTCCCCCACCCCTACCAAAGTTGCTAAAGTATATTTCATAGTATTTTTGATAGAGAAAATGACTGTTAAATATTTTCCTGAATAGTTTAATTTTAATTTCTTTCTGTTACAGAAGCCTAGCTGGCCATATTACAGGCTTATTGAAACAGGTTAAACCTTGAGAAAAGTTGTGGCATAGTGTAACGAACATGTGTATACCCTTCACAGATTCTAACGTTTTGCCACTTTGGTTTAATCCCCTCTAGCTATGCCTGGTTATGATTTTTTTTTCCTGAATTTGAATTAGTTGTAGACATCCTGACCCTTCATGCCTGAAACACTTTAGGGTACATCGTCTAAGGACAAGGACGTTCTCCCGCATATCTGTAATATAACTATCCTTCCCCTGAATTTACCACTGATACAGCCCATATTTAAATTTCCCCAGTTGTCTCCATAGTGTCCATTACAACTGTTTTTAAACACCCAGGATCTAATCAAGTTTCATCAAGTGCGGTTAGTTCTCATGCCTCCTTAATCTCTTTAAATCTAGAACATAATTCCCTAGATTTTATTGGTCTTTCATGACTTCACTTTTTTTTTTTTTTTTAAGAACCCTGGCCAGATGTTTGATAGGCTGCCGTTGAATGTGGGCTTATCTGATTGTGTAATCTGAGTCTAGTCATGAGAAAATATTTTTGGCAGGAGATTAACTGAGGAAATGTGGGTGCTCCTTAGACCATCCACTGGGCACGTGGTGTCCTTCTGTTTCACTGTTGGTGACGCCAGTGGAAGTCGTCCATCAAGCTGATATTCACTAATTTCTCTGTTGTCAAGATGCCTTTTCTCCTTGTGTAGAAAACGGTGTCTGAAGTGATACTTGGAGATTGTGTGGTTATCCCACTTCCCAATAACCTTTCAAGCAAGAGGTATCCATTTCTCCTGAAGGTTCATGCCTGAAACAATTACTGTGGTCGCTATAAAATGGCAGTTTTCCTTTTTCTATGATTCTTCCTATTGTTCGTTGCGATTCTTCTGTAAAAAGCTTTCCCCTCAGTATCTCCCTTGTTTTAAATCTTGGTGGGTATCAGTACAAATTAGTGAATTATTTTCTATCCTGTGTGTTCTAATCATTACTCTTATTTATGTTGATATTCAAGTTGTCCCAGATTTGCCTGGGAGGAATTCTCTATCTCAGTTGTGATGGGGAGAATAATTGAGGTAACTTTTTTTCCCCCCCAATATGGTGAGATTGAAGAGCTAAAGGAGTCTGCTCAGAACTGGAGAACATTGAAGGGAACGGACATATGGTAGATTCCCCAGGGAGAAAGTGAAGAGGCCTCAGGTATCCCCAGGGGAAGAGCCTCGTTCTGCTGGCTCTCTGCCAAGGCCTCAGTACCTGCCAGTCTGGTTGAGGCTGGTCTAGAAGTGATAGCTTCTCTCCTGGAGCTGATCCTACCCTCAGTAGGGCAACATGGTTGAGTCTGGGAAGGCTGGGGTCTCTCACTGCCGCAGTGGTTTCCAGATATAGGTGATAACAGTAGAGAGATTTGGGCTGCTTTTTATTTTGTTGTGTTTTTTGTCTTGTTTTTGAGTGCAGCATGGAGACCCATAGTCTCTAACTCTTTGGATCAGGTCCCATACGAACTCTGAATGCTTACAAGTTTCCCCCCGGTGATCCTCATATCTTAGGTTTGGAAATAAGTTGTTTTTTTTTTTTTCTTTTCTTTGACAGGGACATGAGCTGTCAGACATTTTGGGCTTTGGGGAGTCATTGACCTCAGACTCACTGGGGCTAAGAGGCACAACCTGTGGGTGGATTGCAAGTGGCCTGGCATCAGCTCTGTGTCAAAACCTTGAACTGGTTTTGGTTAGCCTGGACTAGCCTTTAACCAGAAGGAATTGTTGGCTCAAGAGGGAATAATGAGGAGCGTAGCTGATAAGCAGTCAACCTTATAGATTTCTTCCTATAGGATTTTCATGATGGGTGGGGAAGGGGAGGCACCTGGGTGGCTCAGTTGGTTGAGCATCTGCCTTCAGCTCAGGTCATGATTTTGGGGTCCTGGGATCGAGTCCAGCATAGTGGGGAGCCCACTTGTCCCTCTCCCTTTGTGACCTCTCTCGCTTTCACACACTCCCAAATAATAATTTATTTTAAAATTTTTATTATTTTTAATTTCTAAAAAAATATTATTTATTTATTTATTTGACACACAGAGAGAGAGAGATCACAAGTAGGCAGAGAGGCAGGCAGAGGGAGAGAGGAGGAAGCAGGCTCCCTGCTGAGCAGAGAGCCCGATGTGGGACTTGATCCCAGGACCCTGAGATCATGACCTGAGCCGAAGGCAGCGGCTTAACCCACTGAGCCACCCAGGCTCCCCTAATTTATTTTTTTAAAGAGGATTTTCATGGTGGTAAAAAGTTGGGTGTAATGGAAAGTAATAGATCTAATGCCGGCAGGGGGAAGACCACCTTTTTTGTTCCTTCCATGAGAGGAACAGAATATGTTTGGCATCTACCTACTTTATAAATGTTATAACTGTAGAGAAGTAGTATATGTCCATGAGAATTTTATAAGCAATCCCACTGTTGTTTCCTCCAGACTTACTTAAGCTTTACTGTCTACTAAGGCATGTAATTTGACCTTTGTTTAAAGATTAAAAAAAACAAAGTCAGTGGGGTAGTATAAACAATATTTACTTAAAGCACAAGATTAGTATATGAGTGAATGAAGCACCACAGCTATGGGGTTGGAACTGAAGTCAAATTTGGGAACCATTTGTTCCTACCTGGAGGGCACTGTATAGATAACTTGAATTGCTGTAAAGTGTGGCTCAATTCAGGAAAGAAAGATTTTGATAAATGGATGTCCGAGTTACCTGAGATATGAGTAGATGCGGTATAAAATATATATCTTTTGGTGAGGTTTCTTAATCTGTTTTCTCAAACATTTTTTATGTCTTTTATAGTACCTAACACCAGATTATTTGACAAAAAGGAGAATGCTTATATTTTCTGGTGTGTGGGAGATAAGATGAAATTTGTTATTTGGAGATGGTGTTGGGACACTAGAGATGAGATGAGGTAACAGGCAGAGACAATTGCAAGAAGTTAAAATGTGCATTACAGCATTATGGGCAATTTTTGTTAGCCATCCAAAAGTTTTGTAATGCTCTAATGCTAAACCAAATTACTTAGTTCTTTTTAGAAGTAGGTTGTCTCATCACTTTGGTTGAAAAGTAAAATTTGAGGCTTGGTTTTGCTGGTACTGTTAAATATACCTGCCCTAACTACATTGCTCTGTCTTTAGCAAGTAACAATATATATCCTTAATTTTCACAACATATAAGGCAGGTGCAATTATCTTCATTTTCAGATGCAAAAACCAATGTTAAGATAAAGTAGTCACTCAGCTGGCTGATAGCAGAGACAGACTTTGAACTGCATTCGAGACCAGGACTATTCTCTAGGACTTCTCCCCTGAAGACAAATAGTATTTACCACAAAGAAAAACATTGTAATTTTCATATAATTTCGTACCCCAGGGATAAATGCTATCACTATTTTAAGGGCCATTGTTCATTATTGGTTTGAGGAAGTATCCAATTGACTTCTTTAAAGCTTGTGAAAATCATATGGAAATTATTGAAATTGTAACATCTTTTCTTCTATATTGGGGTTTAGTAACCTAGACCCTCACATTAAATGGTTAGTTACTTGCAAATGTAGCATTTAGACACACATATAACTTACTTTGAAAATACAAGCTGTCCTTTGAAAGCCTGATTTGTTCTAAGCACAGTCTCTCTGAACTTTCCGCTCATGCTGTACTCTGGTGCAGTATTTGTGGATTTCTCCTTGCTTGCAAATATCTGAGCACATCTCCTCTTTCTCCATTGTGACTCTTGCCTTTCCAGTGACATTAGTCCCTTCCCAGGAACTCAGAATTGCTGTTTTGCATCCTTTAGTGCAACCCCCATCCCCAGGAAAGTTCCTTACCCAGCATAGACCCTGCTGCCTGCCTGCGCTCACGGTAAGCCAGGTTGCTTTATCTCTGTAGTTAAGGGATTAGATACATTTGTTTAATAACCCCTCTAGCTCTGATATTGTGTAATTCTCACTGCATCTGGGGAGACGGTGACTATCCAGCACACACCAGTGACCCAGGCACAAGTTGGTGTCTGTATAGGTTCCCCGGCTTGTGATACCCACCCTCTTGTTGGAATTATGGGAGGAGATCAAGGAGAGGATGGTGTCAGTGGGGCTTGCAGTCATGAGATGCTCATTGGAGTGGAGGGTGGATAGGGTGTGAGTGAGCAGAGGAAGCAATCGGCAGAATTGAGCTAAATTGCACCAACCTTCAATGAATGCCTTAAGTAGCTCTTAAGGCCCAAAGAAAGTTCAATAGAAATAAGGTGGCACAGGTAGAAAGAAGGGTGGCCAGGGGGGTTGGTTGAAGAAGGGAATCTTGGTAGTGAGCGCTTAGAGGTAGAGCAGTTCTAAGTTCTAAGTGGTGGATTAGAATAGAGGTCTTCAGAATGGGGGGGTGGGGCTCAGAACACCTCCAGGGCAAGTTTTAGAAAGAAATTGATTGATTATGTTAGTTCAGTAGAACATAGGGGAAAGCATGTAAAGTTTCGTGTCATAACTGGGTTCAGGTAAAACATTCAGGTAATAGGGGCTGCCTGGGTAGCTCAGTGGGTTAAGCCTCTGCCTTCAGCTCAGGTCATGATCTCAGGGTCCTGGGATCGAGTCCTGCATCAGGCTCTCTGCTGGCCAGGGAGCCTGCTTCCTCCTCCTTCTCTCTCTCTCTCTGCTTGCCTCTCTGCCTACTTGTGGTCTCTGTCAAATAAATAAAAATCTTTGAAAAAAAATTCAGGTAATAACTTTGTGCTATGGGCATTTTTGACTCTGTGTATGAATCTGTGAATACCCTGAGATGGGTATTCACAGATTCATACAGCAAATCAGGCAGCACATATAAAGGCCTGAAGAAATCAATAAAGCACTGTGTAGGTCTGTCGGTGGTTATCTGGTCCTGGTGGATGTGGCCTCATTCTGAAGCTCCTTCCTCTCAGTTCTGCAAACTGAGTCTAGCCTGGGAGCAGGGCCTCTCCTTCTACATCTCTTCTCTCCTACCAGCGTCTTTTTCCTTTCCAGCCTGTCTGTCTTACGTAATGGATCTTGGACAAAAACATGTTCTGAAGCCACTTGATATCCGCTGGTTGATGTTTGTCTCTGTGAAAGGGAATGTGAACTGAGATTTACCTCGTTGTAAGAGATTTGGAGTTTGTAGCAACTATGTATAACCATTGTTTGGACTTTAGGAATGTCATTTTTATGACCTTTCAGTGGAGGTTTTTCCTCTATTTACTCCCATTCGAAGAGCCGCTGTTTGGATTAGTGGTTGTACTTTTGGAATTTACACAGAAGAAAACATACTATTTACTGACTCTGGGAGTCTTAAGAGGCTTCTGTTCTTCCCATAGTGATGTTAAAAAAAATTCAGTGTTGTGCCACCATTAGAAAACTCTTAAAGATAAGGATATTTCCTCCAAGGAAAGCAGGCATTTTTGGTTTGGGACCCCTCTAATTCAGACTTGAAATAGTAAAAATAGTTTGCATGCATCCAGCATATAAAAGCAGGCCTAAAAAAACCAAACCAAAACAGGCTTTTTATTTTTATTTATTTATTTTTTAAAAGATTATTTATTTATTTATTTGACAGAGAGAGAGAGAGAGAGAGATCACAAGTAGGCAGAGAGGCAGGCAGAGAGAGAGAGAGAGAGAGAGAGAGGAGGAAGCAGGCTCCCTGCTGAGCAGAGAGCCCAATGTGGGACTCGATCCCAGGACCCTGAGATCATGACCTGAGCCGAAGGCAGCGGCTTAACCCACTGAGCCACCCAGGCGCCCCAAAACAGGCTTTGTAAAAGAAGGTGGAGAAGAGAGGAAGCCATTAAGGGAAAAAGGGAAATAGCTATTATACAGGTGTGCCCCCACATAAAGACTATCCCATTATGGGGGGTGGGGGAACCAAACCCAAACTTTTGAACTTGAAAGCGTAACGGAGATGAGGGGAATTCACTGATCTATAAAAAGAATCCTTAAATATCTCTAAGTCCTTTTTAGATAATTAAATTATTTAAATTCAGGCTGGTGGCAATGATGCTTAAAGCCTCAGTGTTAGAAGTGAAGATTAATTGATCAATCAAAAGTAAAGATTAAATATGTATGATAACTTAATGTTTGGAAAGGCACAAGACTTTGTCTTGCACGTAATGACTTAGGACCCTATCCGTAGAGCAGAAGTAACTTGGAGAAGAGTAGCCTGAGGGAAGGTGGAGCCAACTTTAGGTTTATGAAGGATGCTCACATGAGAATGGGATCAGGTCTGTCTTTTGGGATTCATGGGACACTTGGTTGAACTTGCAGAACTATAGCTGTGAAGTAGGAGATTGTAACTCATGTGGTCCAGCCATCCAGCATGCTTGTAGAGTGGGGGAGGCCACTGCAGGGCGTCCGGCATCCCCAGGCCGAGTACTGTTGCGTGGCCAGGGGTATGGTACAAGGAGAAGATTCCGGGTCTTCCAACTTGGGTTTTTTGGGGAAGGAACTTGAGATCTATGCTTGCAAAGAGTTCTCCAGGAGAGTGTGATGAACCACGTTGGGAAACCACAAGGCTAGACAGCATCTAGGAAGAGGTGGTGATAAACGTGGAGATGGTCAGCATATTAGCCTACAAAGTTACTTTATGTTCCAAGATCTTTCAGTGTATCTCAGTTAACAGTTTACTCAAGTACAGGACAAAAAGTAGTTAAAAACATATGGTCTACTTAGAGTCAGACTGGCTAGGTTCAGGTTCCATCTTTATCACCTGTTGGCTTTGTGTCTTTCTTTGGGCAAGTTGCTTAACTTCTCTATTTCTGTATGGGCAAAATAAAGATATTAACAATACCTACTCCAAGAATGGTGTATTACTTGAGTTACTGTTTGTAAAAGATTTTAAAAGCCTGCCTGGCTCATAGTAAGCTCTCAGGAACTATTGCTGGTACAGCAGCAGAGCAAGGATCTTGGAGGTTCACAGGAAGGCCTCACGAGTCATTGGCCTAGAAACCGACCAGAATGCCGGTATGTCAGGGCTTGGAAGGAGTGCCAGTTTTCAGGTTAGATGGACCGCACAGGAAGTACGTATTTGGTGAAATCTCAAATCTGTATGCCAGTAATAGAAACAAATCTACCCTTGCTGGTGACTTTGCCATTCTGCTATCTGGGTTAGGAAGCTTGATTCCTCTCTCTGGTGAATCACCATTTAATGCTTGCTTTAAAAAAATGCTCAAATAATCCTCTTTTCACTCTAATTCCTACTTCCACTGCCCTCATACAAGCTTGCTACCTCCCCTATCCGCTCCCTGCCGCCAGTCGTCCTGTGCCAACCTGGTGCTGCCACAGGAGATGTTATCTAGCACCTAGATCCGCAGACTGAAGTCTTGGAGGACCCAGGCTGGGTAGACACCTTGGTGAACTAGGGGAGGCTCTAAGGGGGAACAGCGTGCTTCTCGACTCTGGGGGTCATGGACTCCATATGGCTAGATCTTTTCAACAGAAGCCAAACCCCCAAATTTGTATATAAATCCCCAGAGTTTTAAACTTTCGTAATTAATTCAAATATTTCACAAACAGAACATGCTTGTGGGCCAGCAGGTGTCCAGGCATGAGTTTGTGCCTTCTCTCAGTGTCTGAGTCTCGGCACATGAGGCCTTCCCTGAACGCCCTCCTGCTTCCCTTCCAGCCCTACCTTGTTACAGACCCTGTTATCACACTCGAAGCTGCCCTTAGAGCAGTGCTTCTTCAGCACCTCATTACACTGGTGCCTCTGCCTCTATTAGTAAAATCCTAGTTGCCTGGAATGCCTGCTCTGATCGCCTCACACTTGGCCTGACAAGTCTTACCCTTACATTTTTGGGAAGATATCTGAGCCCTAGGCACTGTGCTGTAGTGATGGGGGACATTGCCCTTGGCCTGAGCATCTTTGCAATCTCTGGCTCAGGTGTCCTGTCCACAGGGGGTCTTCTGGAAGACCCCTTTTGTAACCTACCCTGGTAAGATTCTGCAACCGGTTCTGATGTGTGAGCATTTTTCTATACTGTCAGGCGCTTCTCAGATACCAATCAGGTGTCCTACAGTTTAACTAAGTCCTGATAGGATCTCCTCAGAGATACCCTCAGATCCCACACATGAAGAGCTCAGTCCCACGAGACTTGTCCTCCACTTCAGATACCAATTTGTAGTCCAGGTAATTACCTCTACTTCTGATTGACTGTAAATCAGACGTTCCCATGACCCTCTCCTTGGGTACAGTTAATTTGCTATGGTGGCTCCTAGAACTTAGGAAGCCAGTTTACTCATTAGATGATGGATTTATTACAAAAGCTCTCAGGAGACACACATAAACAGCCAGAGGAAGAGATACACAGGCCTGGCTGCATGGGAGAGCTGTGGAGCCCACATGTTCTCTGACCCTCCCATTCTCCTCTGAATTTCCACATCTTCACCAATCTAGAACCACTCACTACCCATCCAGGAGAAGAGCTCAAAGTAAAATAATAATAATAAACAGGAGATGTTTATTAAACAAGGACTGGCGTACACGTGGAGCAAATGGAATTCTGATCGCCCACTGGTGCGTGCGTACAATTGTTCAACCACTCGAGAAAGCAGTTTGACAATTTCTTGAAAGTTAAACATACACCCACTGTATCACCTTGCCACTGCAAACACTCTCACACACATATTGAGAACAGCTTTATTTATGACAGCCCAAATCTGGAAAAAACCCAGATGCCCGTCAGCAAGTGAATGAATAAGCAGACTGGGTTACATCCGTGCAATCGAGTACTCCACGATAAAAAGGGTGTTGAACCGTGCCATGGCCAACGTGGCTATGTCTCAAAATAACACTGAGGGAAACAAAACAGAAAAAGTACAGAGTGTATGACTACTCTTATGTAAAACTAGGAAACGCAAAGCAATCTATAGTGACAGCAGATTGGTGGTTGCCTAGGGTTGGCGAAAGTGGGAAGGGGCTGAGGAACTTTCTGAGGGTCCTGGATGTGTTCACTCTCTTCATTGTAGCAATGGTTTCACAGCTGTGTAAATGTCACAGTGTTTTCTGTCTACTTGAAAGGTGAAGTTGATTATATGACTCTTCTACTTCCTGCCTGATTCTGAGAGGGGAGGATGTTCATTGTTACTTTCAGGAAACTCGAGTAAAAACTCGAGTAAAAAAAAAAAATACAGATTATTCTCAGTCTGACTCTCCTAAATATCATACCTCGGTATCTCTGCTGGATAGGACCTTGGTCCCTTTGTCTTTGGATCCTTATACTGATGTTTTTAGAAACTCTGAGAGAGAAAGTAGACAGGAGAGTTTTTGCTCAGCTGGGTTGACTTTATTTTGATGGTTGACCAGGAGGGTGTGAGAAGCCAGTGACTTGAAACCTGGTCAGTCAGGTTCCACAGCACACCTGGGTGTGGAGCTGAAGGGGCTGTGGGAAGAACAGCAGGAACTATTCTGAAGGCCAGTTTGGGTGGTTGGAGAGGGATCAGTAACCTGATCACAGCAGACCCAGACCTCCTGGACTATGTTTGAGGGACATGAATTTTACCTCACATCTGTCTAGTCTGCTGGGATTGGCCATAAGTCTTTGTTATGGAAAACTTCAGCCATGTGTAAAAGTTGGGAAAATAGGTAAGGGGATTCATTATATTGTCCCCCAGCTTGGACTTCTTAGACAGTCATTTTATTTTAAAAATTTAATGACAACCAACAATAACAATATTAATAATAATGTTAATATATAATGAATATTAATATTCCCGTGTAATTATATTATTAATATAGTGAGAAATGATTTATTCTGAGACATTAATGGTTTAACCCCACATTCCTTCAAATTGTTTAGTATATGTGCTGCCGAAGCGAGCACTTCCTTCAAATTGTTTTTGAAGATATAAACATCATGTTAAAACCATTTGTAGATACATTTGTGGATAAATATAACAATTGATTGTTGTTGTGTCTTTTTTTTTTTTTTTAAGATTTTATTTATTTATCTGACAGAGATATCACACGTAGGCAGAGAGGCAGGCAGAGAGAGAGAAGGGGAAGCAGGATCCCTGCTACGCAGAGAGCCCGATATGGGGCTGGATCCCAGGACCATGAGATCACGACCTGAGCCGAAGGCAGAGTCTTTAACCCATTGAGCCACCCAGGCGCCCCTATTGTTGGTTTTTAATGGATGATTCTTAATGCTGGTAACTTCATACTGGAAGTCACAACAGGAGTTGAGGGCCCCAAGGAAAGGCCTCTGGAGGGAATTCATGGCCAAGGGCTGTTTCCTCAAACTTCCCTGTGCACAGACTGCACGGCACCTTCCAAACAATAGTCTCCAAACTACTTGGCAACTGAACTCTGTGTCCGAATGAAATCTTCAGCACCCCAATATTGAAAACAACCACAGAGCTGAAAGGCATAAACAGGGTACCTCTCCAGGCCTTTTGGGTTTGACACAAATCCCTGATAGTTTGCAGGAATCTGTAAACACTTCAAGGAGGCAGAGGCAAGGCTTTAGAAACTGTGGTCTTCCTACATTTCTCTCTTACACCGGGGTTTGTTTAAAACTCTGTCCCTACTTCCATTAAAAAGAAAAAGGGGTGCCTGGGTGGCTCAGTGGGTTAAAGCCTCTGCCTTCGGCTCCGGTCATGATCTCAGGGTCCTGGGATCGAGCCCCGCATAAGGCTCTCTGCTCAGTGGGGAGCCTGGTTCTTCCTCTCTCTGCCTATTTGTGATCTCTGTCTGTCAAATAAATAAATAAATCTTTAAAAAAAAAAAAAGCACACACAAATGACATACTGTCTATAGGACATCAAGAATTTCTATGGATAATCTTAGTGTTCTAGGTCATTTCCAAAGCTGCTCTTATGTTGCTCCTTTTTTTTTTTTTTATAACTTTTTTTTTTTTGAAGATTTTATTTATTTATTTGACACAGAGATCACAAGTAGGCAGAGAGACAGGCAGAGAGAGAGGAGGAAGCAGGCTCCCCGCTGAGCGGAGAGCCCGATGTGGAGCTCGATCCCAGGACCCTAAGATCATGACCTGAGCCGAAGGCAGAGGCCCAACCCACTGAGCTACCCAGGCACCCCTCTTATGTTGCTCCTTCTATTTAGAATGATAATTATCAATTAAAATTTTTTTTTTTTTTATTGAAGTAGCTGAACATTTATAACCGAGAGTTCTTCATGTCTGAGGTTTATCTTGACATGCACAAAATACATTGCCAGGCACATTGTGCACAAATCAAAGGTTTAACGATTTAACACACTTGAGAAGATATTTATATTCTAAAAGAATTCTACAGTACATTTTTGATGTGAAAAAATAGCTGCCTCACTTCTCTGAGAGGAACTTACTTTGGACACACGTGAAGCCAGATGCACCCACACTTTGGTGTTCAAAGTTCGTTTCTCCCTCTAGGCATTTTCTCATTAGTTGCCCATGTGGGATTTGTAACAAAGAAGGGGAGAAAAACCCTAATGCACTCAACTGATTATCCTGACCTACCTCCCACCCTCCCGGTTGAGTGGATGGTAATGTCAGTAATAAGGAGGAAGCGGGGGCACTCAGCAGATCGCACGGTGCCCTTTGCCCTTGTCTGACTTACACACCCGGCTCCTGAAATGCTGTCTGCCCAGCCCCCAGCCTTTCAGTGTCGTGCCAAAACTCCCAGCTAATCGCAGGAGATGCAAATGTTGGAGAATAAAATTTAATAAAAGCCCGGGTATGGATTCACCTACCCAGCATCCATTTCAGAAGTTATTTATTATAGATGAAGCATTTATAAGCCAAGAGAAGTCCTGTAGGGGGGCCTTTCCAGTCCTCTCCCCGGCCCGTCTTCTACGCGGTCAGATGTTCAGTTAGGAGTTGTGGCTCCTTTCTAAGCAAAACCATTTGCAAAGTCTGGTTCAATAGGGGGTAGAGCGAGATGCAAAAAATAAAGATGCCCCCCCCCCCCCCCCCAAATGCCGAAGACTTAGGTTTTGCGTATCTGCTCTGTACTTCCCTGGCCCCCAAAACCGTGTTGTGTTGGAAGAGCAGAATATTCGGGCATGGCGTACGCACAGTACACATGTCCTTTTTGACCTCTCAATGTTTCTCCTGTCTCCTGGGAATAGATCGGCTAATACCTCCATGAGGAATGCTCAGTGGGCTCTGCCTGAATTCTCTGGTTTCACTGCAGAAGATAAATGACCGTGCTCTGGCCAGCCATCCTAGTCACGTGATGCAACTAGAGTGTCCATTTGGGGGCGTAGGTGGAGGGCAGAGCTTTCCCCTCCAATTAGCTTAAGACTTCCCCTTTCCCCTTAATTCCCAACCTTTTCAAAGATCTTAATATACTGACCGGGTATCTGTGTGTTCCTCTTTTGGTGGATTTTTTGGTATTACCCCCCTTTTTATTTTGACATGGGCAAAACTGCAGTATGTCTGCCCCAACCCCCATAGACTAAACTTTACTTTTGGGGAAAAAAAAAATTCCACATACATTCATTAATTTGGCAAAAATATCTTGGCAATAATGAGAGGTTAAAAATTCACTTACTCAAAATCGTCTTTCTGAATACCGAACTGTCTACTCTTAAAAATTTGTAGCTCGAATTTTAAGCCATGTGTTATAGCTAAAAAACGTAATGGTAAAGTCTATCAGGGAAGGAAAATTCACGGAATGTTTTGTCTCCGCTTAGGATCAGCACTAATGCCTTGTAACTGATGAAGCTTTATGGAGGAGAGGGGAAAAGCTCTGCTCTTAGAGTTTGATGTTCTCTTTTTACTGATGTAAGACACAGCCACTTGTTGTTTTCCTAATGTTAAATATGAACCAACCATCTGAACTTGGGCTCCTGCCATGAAAAGCTGAAGATAACGCTAATTACAGCCATGTTCCCTGCCAGTGTACTTGGAGCCTTAAAGCAGAGGAACCTTTCCATAAAAATAATAGCTCCTATTTATTGAGCACCGAAATTGCTTGACAAGGTGTTGGGGCCTTTTACACATATTCCTGGTTTCACAACCACCTACTGTCTCATTATCTTCATTTTATAGGTGAGGCCACTGGGGTGCAGAGAGTAGACACCTTATAGAAAATCCTACAGCGAGTAAATGGCAATTGCAGGCTTTCAGCCCTCATCTCGAGGAAAAAAAATCCCCCAGTCAGGGTTTCCACTTTGTTCCCTGTGTTGTCTATAAACAGATCAAGAACCGATCACTTATAAGAATAAGAATCTTGTGAATTGAACTGTTATTTTGTTTTCACCAGGGGACCATGCCTGATCTTTTTTTTTTTTTTTTAAAGATTATTTATTTATTTATTTGACAGAGATCACAAGTAGGCAGAGAGGCAGGCAGAGAGAGAGGAAGGGAAGCAGGCTCCCTGTGGAGCAGAGAGTCTGATGCGGGCCTCCATTCCCAGACCCTGGGATCATGACCTGAGCTGAAGGCAGAGGCTTTAACCCACTGAGCCACCCAGGTGCCCCATGCCTGATCTTTTTTCAGAGCCTTTAAATACATTTATTTCCAAAATCCCTTGTGAACACTCATCACCTTGTTGATATTTTTGAACGGCTTCTGTGTGCCTGGTGCTTTGCTAAATTATAGCTATAATCATGAGCCCCGTCCTCAAGGAGTCTAGTCTGTTGGGGGAAGACAAATAAACTCAGAATTAAACCACAGGTTTGCAATGAGGGGAGGTTGCATGCCATGGGAACCCTAAGGGGGAGAGACTGTGTCAGGTGGGAAGATTGAAAGATCCTGGGGACCCCACCTTCCATCTTCACTGGGTGACAGAATAACAAAAGCCTGTGGAGGCACAGTCACCAAGGTAGGAAGGAGACCTATAGGAAAAGTGAGACTAGGGGCTTCTGGGTGGCTCAGTGGCATAAAGCCTCTGCCTTTGGCTCAGATCATGATCTCGGGGTCCTGGGATCGAGCACCGCATTGGGCTCTCTGCTCAGCAGGGAGCCTGCTTCCTCCTCTCTCTCTGCCTGCCTCTCTGCCTACTTGCGATCTTTGTCAAATAAATAAATAAAATCTTAAAAAAAAAAAAAAGCAAAGAAAAGTGACACTAGGTAGAGCAGGGCTTGGCAAATTTTTCTGTAGGCTCAGATAGGAAATATTGTGGGTATTGTGGGCCATTTGACCTTCATCACAGCTACTTAACTTGCCCTTATTACAGCCAAAGCACCTCATCTCCACGTCCATGAATGGGTATGGCGAGGCTCTGGTAAACGTTTATTTACAAAAACAGGCAGCAGGCTGGGTTTGGCTGAGGGTTGGGCCATACTTACCGGACCCCTGGAATAGGTGAAGGAGAGGGACTTGTTCCCAAACAAGGGATGACCGAGAAGTGACCGTTTTGACTGAACAACAAAGAAGTTGGTGGCTGCTCTGAGAGGTGTGGGTGGTTATTCTAGTCCCACCTAGAATGCTTGGGGGCATTTACGAAGGATCTGTCAAATGACTAAACTCTACAGGCTGTAGGCGATCTGGTAGCGAAAGAGGAGGAGAATGTGGTGGGAGAGTCTGATTCAGATTCTAAATGAAATATGTATAAATTACTTGATGTTCTATTTGGAAGAAAAACAGAAATAACCTGTTCGAAGGCTTATTCTTACTTTCAGATGGATTTATGAGGCATCTGTTTGGGGCCTAGTGGGCATTCTGTTTCTGGTTTTGTGTTTTTGCGAGGGGAAGGGGAAGTGCTGGTATTGAGTGTCCAAAAATACTCAACTAGCTGACGCTGAAGAAAGCTTTGATTGCTTATTAAAAATCTGAGCACTTAGGGGCGCCTGGGTGGCTCAGTGGGTTAAAGCCTCTGCCTTCGGCTCAGGTCATGATCTCAGGGTCCTGGGATCAATCCCTGCATCGGGCTCTCTGCTCAGCAGGGAGCCTGCTTCCCCCACTCTCTCTGCCTGCCTCTCTGCCTACTTGTGATCTCTGTGTCAAATAAATAAATAAAATCTTTTAAAAAAATCTGAGCACTTGTATCATCTGCAGGGCACAGGCAGAATTGTTGAAAATGAAGCCTTGAACTTCAAAGTATCCATTTGTTGCTATGCTGTAGGTGATTTTAGTAATCTCTCATTGAGCTAAGAGTATTTATGCTTCATTTCATACTGTTCTTACTTCGGAACATCTAGGATAACATAATGAGGTCTATTGTTCAAGTTATAGTGACAGTAGTCCACAGTTCAGTCGTACAAATAAAAATAAGTCAGTAACTCAGCGTGGTGATCTTGTAGAGGGTACCAAGATAAAGTGTTTTGTGCCCACATTGGAGAATATAGGCCTTGGCAGCCTTGACTGATGTAGGGGCACAAGGCTAATGGGAGGGTGGGCTTTGCATTTGTTTTAATGTGAGGACTTTCCTAGAGTGACAGCTGTTGACCCCATAGTCACGACTGGGCCTTCCCCAAAGCTTGGACGAACCATGTTCTTGCCTTAGGACTGAGATGATCTCTTCCTGGATGAAGCCTTCTTCTGAAGCCTCCAGGCAAGTTTGTCCATTCAGTAAAGAGCCACCTGCTTTTTTCAGGCACTGTGCTAAGGACAAAGATGTAAGGCTAAACAAGTCCTAGCTCCTGTCCTGGGATTATCAAGAGACTACTCTACACAAGGTTCTAGTCCCCTTAAGTGGTTTGACCTCTGACAGAGGCAACAGGTATGCTAGCAAACATTTGCGCTTGGTATAGGTTCTACAGCAGATTTTATAGAGCTTAAAGGAGAAGCATAAACTTAGAGGCCTGGGGACAGCTAGCCGAGTGAAGGGTGGGGGCGGGAGGGGGCCAGGAATCATGTTCTGGTGAGGGTGAAGGGTTTGTGTCCCAAGTCCCGGTGGCAGGGAGGAACATGGTGATTTGGGGGTACTACGAGTGTTTCAGTGTGGCTCAACCAGGTGCCAGGTGGGACATAGGGAGACAGGAGGGGTTTCAAAGAGTGACTGATTTTTTTTTTTTTTAAAGATTTTATTTATTTATTTGACAGAGAGAGAGATCACAAGTAGACAGAGAGGCAGGCAGAGAGAGGGAGAGAGAGGGAAGCAGGCTCCCTGCTGAGCAGAGAGCCTGATGCGGGACTCTATCCCAGGGACCTGAGATCATGACCTGAGCCGAAAGCAGAGGTTTAACCCACTAAGCCACCCAGGTGCCCCGAGTGACTGATGTTTTTAAGGGCCTGCATTGAAGGAGCGGTCTGAAAGAGGTGCCTGGCCGCGTGGCACAGATGGGGATGAGCGAAGGAGAAGGAACCAGCAGCAGTCTGACATGATCTGGAGAGAGTGACTGCTGAGCTGAGTGTTGAGTTGGGCCGTGGACGTTGTGCAGAATTTAGATGCTGGGGTTGAGACAGGTGGAGGGACTGACAAAATGGGGGGAGGCAAGGCACAGACCTGGTTTGCTGCTGGATCTCCCGGATCTCGTATGCATTTCTGTTCTAGGGCACGTCACACTGTACTTTAAGTGTTTCCTTTTGAGGCTGTCAAGTTGGACCGGAGCTATTCAGGGACGTTGCCGCCGGGGCATCCAGCATGAGAGGGCAACACGAGTGTGCAAGGGGACTCTGTTAACGGCCCCAGATTGAACAGAAAGTTCTTTGGATGGAACGGACTGGAGGGGAGCCATGAGCACAGAGGACTGAGCTTCGGGTGGGTTCTCCCCATCCCCCACTCCCCATCCCCCACTCTGTCCTTTGTGGGCTTTTGAAAGAGGCCTGAGGGAACCTCGGGTCTTGGCCACAACCCACATTTGGCACTTCTCAGGGCTGCTTGGTGTGTGGCTTTGTGCTTTTGTGCATTCACACCACCGGGCTTGGCCTTGTGTTTAGAGTTGAGAAGAGGGAGACAGGCTGGGAGGAGGGAGGCGGAGAGACAAGACCTCCGCAAAAGCTGCCAGTCCCCCACATTCCCACTTGGCTGCCTGGCTCCCTTGTGCTGTGTTCTGTGCCTGGAAGGCACTTGGGGAGTGGAGGGAAATGAATGATGCCTCCCCTGTGGACAAGCTTCAGCTCCCAGCAGGACCCGGGATTAGCTGGTGAGTCCTCTTCCAGGCAGGGGAGCCTCTGCTGAGGGACTTAAAGGACTTTGAGTGAGGAGGGGACCAAGGGGGAGTGGCCGGGCCACAGCAAGAGTGTGTGTGAAAGACAGCACGTGTCCAGAATTAGAAACAAGACTTACTCTGTCATCCGGCAGCTTGAGGACACGTAGGCCCAGTGATGGCTCCCACCCACCCCTCTGTGCCCCGGGAAGGACCTTCGGCCATCTCTCTCTCTCTCTCTCTCTCTCATGTTTTGACATGAGACTGTCAAGACCACGGGCAACTTGTTGGTCTAGCTAGCCTGTCCTTCGTTACGGGTCTGTGGGTTCTTTGGGTTACATTATTGTTCTCCTTATGACCCAGTATTATTGGGGCACTGCTGGCTGCAAGCTGCCCGAGGGGCCATGGTAGTTGTAAGCCTTTCCCAAAAGCTGGGGACATGGAGGCCATGAGGCACTATGTGTCGCACCCCATCCACAGAGGTACCCGATGTTGTCCACTCTGCCTTGCAAGCCACCTGTGGCACCACCTAACTCTTAGGGCCGAGCTTCCATTCTGTTTCCTTTCGCACTGGCTCATAGTCTCCTCTCTCATCAGCTGGCTAACCCTAGCTCCCAAGGACTCTGATTTTTCTCCTTTTTTTTCCTAGACCCATGAGTCTGCTTTCGCAGGAAGATGAGGGAGGTGTGGGGCAGTCATTAGGAAGCAGAAACCTGAGGAAAAAGTGGCAGATCAGAGCAGTGATGACCCCGCACACGACAGTAGCCATTTCGATTCCTGCCGTCTCCTAGAAAACAGTTTTGGTTAGGTTATTCTAAAATACAGCTCAGGGACTCTTTGCACTGGGAAGCAAGCGTCGCAGAGTAGAATTCTAAAATGCAGAGAAACAAGTAGGCTTTGGAAGGAAGGAGGCACACAGCAAACAGAGAAATGAAAGATGAAAATGATTGCCTAAGTCAAAGATGAAGACAAATCAGACCCGAATGAGGAAGGGAGAGGAAAGCTTGGAGCAAGATTGTTTGTTTGTTTGTTTGCCTATTCATTCAGCAACAGTTAGAGCAGACGGCCACCGTAGAAATTGTGCAATCTGGAAAGTACAAGAATGTCCCCCTCGGAGCCCCATGCATGCAGGAACTGCGTTTTGTCTAGTTTTGCGTTCTGTGCCTGGATTTCCGCACTTTGGCATTCAGCATGTGTCTGTGCACGACTAGTAGGAGGAACAGGTTTTTGGTGGAAGGGGCTGGGAGTTGAGAGCATGAAATTCCAAGTGGGGATACACGTTCCCTGTACTGCTGGAGATTTTGCGTTTGAATAATGGCAAAGGAAAAAAGAAAAAAGATGGTTCTGTTTAGAGGTTTCCATTTTGGTTGTGTATGTCTAACAATGGCATGCTAACGTAGCAAAGCTGTCTGCAGTGTGGGATTTTTTTGTTTTTGTTTTTGTTTTAAAAGATCATGCTACATGTGGCAGCTGAATGCTTTCCAAGAATGGTATGAAACCTTCTCTCAGGCCTGCCCTGGAGAGGAGTCAGGTCATAGAGCTCTGTCTGATGGTGGCTGTCAGCAGCAAATGTCCATGGGGAAGATATCTAGGGATTTAAGATTAGGGAGAAGGAAATGTGTACTTTGCTGCTTGGCCAAGAAGGGGTCTGGCTTTTCTGGCCTTTTAGCATTAGGTATGTGTGTATTGCCCCCCCCCCATTATATATATTATAATATAGATTATAATATATATGTATATATATGAATTGATAAAGATCTATAATGATATATATATGAATTGATAAAGATATAAAAAGATAAAGATATATATAGATTTGTGACTTGATAAAGATTGATTATATGTGTAATTTATGTACCAACATAATTATATTTACTAATGTATTCTTATTGAGAGCTCTAGTGGGGTGTTAGTTATCAAATACTGGTTTTTAAATGCCAGGCGTTAGTAAAGAGCACTTCACTAAGCTGTCAGTATAGATTCTTGCTAGAATCATTTGGAATCTTACAGAATCTTAGGGACATTGTCTTAGAGAAGCCGTATAGAAATAAGAAAATTGTAGATACTTTTCTTTTTCAGGTTTAGGTTCTGATTTTTTAAAAAAGATTTTATTTATTTGAGAGAGAGAGTGAGATGGAGAGAGAGAGATTGGGAGAGCATGAATGGGCAGAGGGAGAGGGAGAAGCAGGCTCCTAACTGAGCAGGGAGCCCTATACAGGACCCCAGGATCGTGACCTGAGCTGAAAGCAGACGTTTAACCAACTGAGCCACTCAGACCCCCCCTTAGGTTCTGATTTTAATGAAAATCCATTGTAGGGGCGCCTGGTGGCTCAGTGGGTTAAGCCGCTGCCTTCGGCTCAGGTCATGATCTCAGGGTCCTGGGATCAAGCCCCGCATCAGGCTCTCTGCTCAGCAGGGAGTCTGCTTCCTCCTCTTTCTCTGCCAAATAAATAAAATCTTTAAAAAAAATTTAAAAAATCCGTTGTAGTATGCAGTTTTTACTTTTCAAGCATGTATCACACATAGCTACTCCCATTTTTCATGATTTTAACAATGTTAGTTTTTACAATAGGTTCGTTTCTAATGCAGTGTCTTCATTTAGGTGTGCTACAAACTGCCCTCTAAGCCAGTTGGGTTATCTTTAATTAAGTGGGGTTTTGGGTGGCAGTCCCTAAGCTCCGGCAGTCGAGGAAGGTGAGGGATAAAAGTCTGATTCCTCCTTCATGTCCTGAGCTTGAGTGCGGACTCCTCCCAGCCCCGCTACGAATGCAGGTGCCTCATCGCAGAAGTAGGCATGGGACAGCCTCCTCGCCCACCCTCTGAACTTTCAGAGGCCCTGACAGTACCTTCCCTTCAAAGTTACTGTGAAGCAAATGTGACTTTTCCGGGGTATGTGTGTGTGTGTGTGTGTGTAATCCTGCTGACCTAGTCAGGATCTGACAACGAGAAGCCTCCAAGCCAGTGGCTGTATGAGGGACTGTTCCAGAATTGAGAGGTGGGCTCCGTGACACGGGGCAGGGCTGGCTTGTCAGATGCCCCTCGCTCGTTTATCCCCTGGTGGAGTGCCTTACTGTACTTCTGGCGCATTCACGTAGCTCAAACACATAGCTACACATAACTTCCCTGCTGGGAAATCTTTCCTGACCTCTAAGCTAATGGATCAAGCCTTCGGTGTTGACAGAGAGGTGAGGAGCTGAAAGTAGCCACCTCTGGAGTGATACCTTGCGATGAGCGACTTGGAAACGTTAGCCTCACATGTCTGGAGTACGGGAGTATGCGTGCCCGGTTAGGGGGGCTTCCAGCCCCTGGGGGGCAGATGAAAACTAACACGTCCCCAGCCTCGGGTCTGTGCTAGACTACACTAAATTAGTGTTCCTGTAGTTCTTCCCTCCCTGGAAATTAATCTCGTTTTTCAGAGAGCTTCCCTAGTACTAGTCAACCTTGATTTCTCCTCCCTGTGTTCACTCAGGTCAGGTCTGTCTTCTTCTTGCCCATGTAGTTGGGGTCATGGGCCCCCGGAGACCTTGTTGGCTTTGACCTCAGGGAATGCCACCTTCAGATTCCTCGCCACACCTGGCTTCCTAGTTCCCAAGGCCTTTCTCATTCCCAGCCGCAGTGAGTCAGGGTACATGGGTTCTTCAGATGCAGTAGCTGGCTTGGGCTCAGTAGAGGTTTGATGTGTATGTTGCGTGGGGGTGTGTGCGTTCATCTTCTCTTCTTTGCATTCCAGACTGGAATAGAAGGTTTATGATGAGGGCCTCACATACGTTTTCTGAGCTACTCTCCCCTCATTTAGCAGAGCACCACACTCTAACAGGTGCTGGATGAATAGGTTTTTTTCTTTTCTTTTCTTTTCTTTTTTTTTAAGATTTTATTTAAAGATTTTATTTATTGATTTGACAGAGAGAGACACAGCAGGAGCGGGAACACAAGCAGGGGGAGTGGGTGAGGGAGAAGCAGACTCCCCGCCGAGCATGGAGCCCAATGCAGGGCTTGATCCCAGGACCCTGGGGCCAGGATCCAAGCTGAAGGGAGACGTCCAATGACTGAGCCACCCAGGTGCCCCCGGATGGATACTTAAGAGAGAGAACTGGGGAAGAGGAGAGATGATATGGGGAAATTATGGGAAGGTATATTTAGATGCCCTCTAATCCCTGGTCAGAGTTACTTGTCTAGGGGAAAAAATGTCCTATTTTGCTGTTGATGGCTTAACACTTCCCTCTTTCCAGCCACAGCTTTGTCCCCTCATTCCCTGCCCTATCTTATCCCTCTGTTAATGCTAACGTGTGTGCTATCAGGGTCTACTGAATGGATTAGGTGATTGTGGTGGGTGCAGGGAAAAGAGGAAAAAAACCAGACACTCAACCATCAGGTGGAGACTGTATCTTAGAAATCTTTGTAAGTTTCTCATTTTGTTTCCAGTATAGTTAACATAGTGTTACTTTAGTTTCAGGTATATAAAATAGTGATTCAGTAATTCTGTACATGCCTCAATGCTCATCATGATAAGTGCACTCTTAATCCCCTTCACCTGATTCACCCCCCGCCCTCTGGTAACCATCTGTTTTCTAGAGTTAAGAGTCTGTTTCCGGGTTTGTCTCTCCGTCTCATTCTTTTTCCTTTGCTTTGTTTCTTAAATTCCAGATATAAATGAAATCATACGGTATTTGTCTTTTTCTGACGGACACATTTCACTTAGCATTGCACTTTCTAGATCCATCCATGTTGTTGCAAATGGTAAGATTTCTCTCTTTTTATGGCTGAGTAATACTCCATTATATATCTGTATCTATCTATCTATCTACCTATTATATACCTTCATTATCTGTTGAACACTTGGGCTGCTTCCATTTTTTTTTTTAATTTTACTTATTTATTTGACAGATCACAAGTAGGCCGAGAGGCAGGCAGAGAGAGAAGCAGGCAGAGAGAGGAAGGGAAGCAGGCTCCCTGCTGAGCAGAGAGCCCCATGTGGGGCTCAATCCCAGGACCCCAGGATCATGATCTGAGCCAAATGCAGAGGCTTAACCCACTGAGCCACCCAGGCGCCCCTGCTTCCATCATTTGACTCTTGGGAATAATACTGCTATACACACAGGGTGCAGGTATCCTTTTGAATTAGAGTTTTTGTATGTTTTGGGTAAATGCCCAGTAGTGCAATTACTATTTTTAATTCTATTTTTAATTTTTAATTAAATTATATTTTTTAATTTTCTATTTTTAATTTTTTGAGGAGCCTCCATACTGTTTTCCTCAGTGGCTGCACTCGTCTGCATTCCCACCAATAGTGTATGAGGGTTCCTTTTCCTCCACATTCTCACCAACACTTGTCTGTGGTTTTGAATCTAGCCATTCTGGCTAGTGTGCGGTGATATCTCATTGTGGTATTGTTTTGTTTTTCCCAATGATGAGTGATGTTAAGCATTTTTTCACGTGCCCATTGGCTATCTGTTTGTCTTCTTGGGAGAAATGTCTCTTCATGTCCTCTGCCCATTTTTAAATTGGATTATTGGGTTTTTTGGGTGTTGAGTTTTGTCAGTTCTTTATATATTTTTGGTACTTAACCCTTTATCAAATATGTTGTTTGCAAATAATATTTTTCCATTCAGTTAGTTGTCTTTTAGTTTTATTGATTGTTTCCTTTGCTGTGCAGAAACATTTTATTTTGATGTAGTTTACTTTTGCTTTTATTTCCCTTGTCTCAGGAAACCTGTCTAGAAAAATGTTACAGCAGCCAATGTCAGAGAAAGTGCTGCCTGTGCTTTCTTCTAGGATTATTACAATTTCAGGTTTCACATTTAGGTCCTTAATCCATTTCAAGTTTATTTTTGTGTATGGTGTGAGAAAGTGGTCAGTTTTTGTTTTTTGTTTTGTTTTGTTTTGCTTTTTTATGTAGCTGACCAGTTTTCCCAACACCATTTGTTGAAGAGACTGTCTTTTTCCCATTGGATAGTCATTCCTCCTTTGTCAAAGATTAGCTGACCATATAATTGAAGGTTTATTTCTGAGTTTATTGTTCCACTGATCTTTGTGTCTCTTTTTATGCCAGTACCATACTGTTTTGATTACTACAATTTTGTAATATAACTTGAAGCCTGGAATTGTGATGCCTTCAGTTTTGTTTTTCTTTTTCAAGATTGCTTTGGGTATCTGGGGTCTTTAATGGTTCCATATAAATTTTAGGGTTGTTTGTTCTAGTTCTGTGAAAAATGTTGGTATTCTATCTTACAAATGTTATCACTGTTGACAGATGGCTCTAAGTATGCACACCATTTTTATAGCAAAAATGAATTAGCCTCTAGACACATTCATTTACAAATTTAACAAAAACATTATCCGCTTTTCCCCATTTCTATGTGTGTGTTTACGCCCGCGCACGTGCCAGACTTGGTTTTCGTCTGCCACGCACCACTACCCCCGTTGAAGAGTGGGTAAGATGAATAAAGGATCCTAACAAAAAACGATATCCCAGGAACTAGATTATTCCATACAAGACTAGCTGTGGAAAAAGAGTGTTAGTAGATTGGCTGACACCAGGAGTTAGAGTCGAATGTTTGAAAGCAGCTCCTTTCCTATTCTGAGTGCAGTGGTGACCTTGAATGGAGGGAAAAAAAAAAAAAAAAAACATACCTAGCTTTTTGCTTGACAACTTAATATATAAAACTCTTTCCCAGAAGAAATTTCTGTGCTGGGCTTTTATATTAAAATTATTGCAGCCATAAAGGTAGGCATGTACCAAAAGCCTAAAGGAAATCAGGATAGGTCTAAAATAACTGTGTATATTTTGTCATCCTTTTGTTTTCTTTGTAGTCTTTATGGGCTCTGTTTGGAGGAACCTGGTGGAATTGCCTTAGACACACTCTGGTGTTTTCTTGTGTTGCCTTGGCAGAGCACGGCTGATTGGGAGCCACTGATATATGACAATTGGGAACAATAACATTGTGGGAATGAATATAATTTTTGAACTTTATTTCCTCTACTTCTGAGGCATTTTAATAAGTTTGTTCTTTATGACTTTAGGTAAACATGTCAAGTATTCCCTAAAATCTGAATGAGTTCTGTATGCATGAATTAATGAATGTCTTAGAACATCAGTCTTGAGATGTAAGAGCCTGTCGAGGAAAATCCAGACCCTCAACACAGAAAATAATCTGTCGGATATACAGCTTCCGTAAAAACTCTGGTTATAAGAGAGGATTTTTAAGGAAGGTATCTTAACAGGCAGCTTATATCAATCCACTTCTTGAAATATTTTAGGATCTGTCCTGGGATAAAATTAGATCACTACAGGATGTGGCTGTACAGTGCCTCACTTAACCCCTCACAGAATGACTTTAGAATCTGACCTCAGATTTCGGCCTCTGAATTTTATAGTGCGTTGCATTAAACAAGAGCATTAGGAAACGCATATCTGCAGTTTGTGGCCATGTTGTTAGTGACATTGTGTTTGGGTAATACCGTGAGGATCTTTAGAATCCTTCAGGCAAGAGATAGATCTTTAAAGAATTGCATCTTTTAAGAAACGGGTATTTTTGCTTTTTAATGTGGTACTCTTGTTACCTAAAGTTTCTATGACTTCCTCTTTGTCTCAGTTTCCAATAAGCTTAAAAGGCAAGTGTTCTCTTCATGGAAATTATATTTGTTATGGTTAAAAAAAACTTGTGGGTCTTTTTTTTTTTTTTCCATTCAGTTTTTTCACCTCACGTTTCAGATTAGAATGAAAACTCTTTTCCTATCTTCAAGAATCTAGTGGAAGAAAGTCGAAAAGATCATTATCCAAAGGACTTGGTCCCTCATTGTTTTTTTTCTTTAAAGATTTTATTTATTTATTTGACAGAGAGAGATCACAGTAGGCAGAGAGGCAGGCAGAGAGAGAGAGAGAGGAGGAAGCAGGCTCCCCGCTGAGCAGAGAGCCTGATGCGGGGCTCCATCCCAGGACCCCGGGATCATGACCTGAGGTCATGAGGCAGAGGCTTAACCCACTGAGCCACCCAGGCACCCCCCTCATTTTTTTTTTTATACAGGGCAGCAGCCTGAGACAGATGAGAACCATCTGGAGGGCAGGTATTAATAGCTTCTGGGCATTCTCGAAAGGTGATAGTTTTTCCTTCTGCATAAGATTAAGGAACTTTGTAGAAAGGAGTCAGTCGTGTCCATTGTGATAAAGGACAGAAAGATAGATGCCAACTTCCTTACTCCTCAAGTTGGCTATGCAAAAGATTGATATGAATTATCCAGCTTATGAATTCTCATATTTTGTGACTTTGTTTTATCTTTAATAGCAGAGCTTTTTTCTTAAAGTTCACAGGCTAGCCCATTTTGGCCATATCTTTGCTTCATCCACATGAATATACCTTTGGACACACCAGGAGCAGGAGAGTCGAAAGGTGTAAAGGGAGAGGAAGAGAAAATCGTAGTACAAAGTGGAAAGTGTGGGATTCTTATCTGTGTTACCTTCAGTGGGCAAACATGGCCTATGAGCAAGCATTTGGCCAGGTGGATTCTCTCCTTCAAATGAAAGGTGAAGTTTAACCATGATGGAAATCCCAATCACCTCAGGCCACACCTTTGCTATAGAGTAGGGTCCGCCTTCAGCTGCTGACCACTCAAATGTGGAGCTGCGGTGGAGGGAGGCATTCTTTAAATTGCTAGTAGAAGTCATTTTGCTGAGGTTCTCTTTATAGGTGTCTTATCTCTTAAGCTGTTACCCCTGGCTCAGATCAGAATAGACCACAGCTATGCCTCATTTCACCCAGTAGGTATAACTCTGAAAAGTTGTGAGTGTAACTCTTCTGAAGGAGCTCATATTTTAAGTATTCTAGGAAAACCCTTTATTCAAGGGAGCCCTGCTGAGAATCATTTCGGAAAGCGCTTGTGCTCACGGTAGGCACTGGATAACAACATGGATAGACAGATGAAAAGAAGGCTCCCTTTTGTACACACAACCCTCCCATCAGAGCCATTGTCTACGATTCAGTTTCTCCAGAAACTCTTGTCTCCCAGACCAAGTACAAGTGTCACTGGGCTCTGCTCCAGTAATGACCTTGATAGGATTCTATCGTTGTCGTACTGGTTGATGGTAATTAAAACAGGGTATACTTCCTGAATGCTTACCATGAACCGGGCACCGTACTAAACATCTTTCATCTGCTAGCTCCTTTGATCCTTGAGGCAGTCCTATGAGATGAGGAAACCACAGTTTAAAAACATTTGGCTGTGGCTTGCCTGGTTCACATAGCTAGTAAATCGTGGAGTCAGCTTTCAAATGTGAGGCTAACCCCAAAGATTCTAACCCATGAGGACATGTCTCTGCTACCTGTGTGTGTGTGTGTCCACTAAACACCGGTTCCCTGAAAACCTGAGCTCTGCTCTGCCCACCTTTGTCCCCCCATGCCTGCTGTATAATAGGATCCTGAAGTGGATGAATGGAGAAGGAAGGGCCAAGGTTGGGGTCAGAGGGCTTGGGTCCAACTCTGGTTCCAACATCAGATACATCATTTAACCTCCCTAGAGCACTACATAGGCAGCAAATAATCCCTCCCCTGCCTGTATCACAGAGCTGTTGTGAAGGTCATGTGACAGCTTATGGAAACCATAAGGTGCTATATAGGAAGGATTCATAGTCTAATTACCTAGTTTACCTATTTTTAAAAAAGTTATTTATTAGAAAGAGAATGGGGGGGGGGCAAAGGGAGAGGGAGAAGCAGGCTTCTTCCCTGAGCTGGGAGCCTGACTTGGGACTCAGTCCCAGATCTCTGGGATCATGACCTGAGCCGAAGGCAGGCGCTTAACCGACTGAGTCACCCAGGAGCCTGCAATGTACCTACTTTATCGGTTCAAAACAATTCAAGGCTAGGGTTCCTTGGAGCACTTGAAATATTTAAATATTTGGCAAATAAGGAAAGGAGAAGGAACAAAGATTCTTTTATCAAGTCAGGAGGAGAAAATACTCTGACAGTGTGTATATGCATATTGGCAAGTGGGTAAACCATATGGTTCCAATTAGGTGACTAGAAAAATCCCAGGTTAGTGGAGTAGACACCTGGTGGGGAGTCTGGGGTACAGGGTGCTCAGTGGAGCTTGGATGCCACCTTTCCCAAGCCTCAGTTTCCCTATCTGTACAGTGAGATACTTGGTTTGAATGACGCCAGGCTCCAGTGATTCGTCATTCGAAGCTTGCGTAGCTACAGCAATCCTGCAGGACTTGGGTGTCTAGGGCAATCAGGCAATACTGAGGCAGCAGACTGATAGTCTGCTGCCGGCTTCTGGTCTTTCTCCAGGCTGGCAAAGGGCTGGATTGACCCTCACCAGCTAGGGCAACGGAGAGGACCGTCCCTGTGGTAGCCTTCTGGTGTCTTGTAGAACGCTGCTGGATTCCATAGCGGGACTGTGCCACGTCAACTGAGATTCCTCATGAACCCCTTTAGCCCCATGTCAGTGGTCTTATTTGGGAGAATGTTCTAGTCCCTGCCTCCCCTCCCCAATAACCCGAGTCCATCTATTTGAAACTATTCGATTTCCCTTACTTAAAGCAAATACTTTTTTTTTTCTTAGTATACAATATGAAAATGTTCTCGAAGACTTTCTTTCAACTTAGAACTATTTATACTCTAAAAACTTAGCGTTTTCAAGACTGATAAGAATGCGCCCTGTGATAGCATCTTGGTTTTGTAATATTTATTTTCGAGTGCATTGTTTAAAGCTTTGTGTTGACACTGGCAGGTACACAGAACGGGAATGACAATCCACATTTTACAAATGGCCTAAAAGGGGAAGGAAAGCACACAAGGGACAGGGGGAGCTGGGACTCAGGCTTTGTCTTCTTTATCCTGTTTAATCCACCTTCTGGATGACACAAAGCCACATTCAGGGCCGGACCGTGCAGGGTCCAGTTCAGTTCCCCGAAGGAAGCAAGCAGGGCAGGTCAAGCTCTCGAGATAGCTGGGGAGAGGAAGCCTTGCACGTCAGACTCCTTGCACACAGGCCTGGGGCTGCTGAAGGTTCTGGGTCTCCAGCCCCCCTCTTCGGACTGGTAGGGCTGCTCTTCTCACTACACCATTGACGTCCATTCAGCACTTCCCATAAAAGCTTCGGGCAGTGCCTTCCTCTCACCAGCATAAAACACATCAAGTCTTAGGGATTCCTTGAGGAAAATGCTAGTAAAGCAGGAATCAAGAGAAAGGGGAAAGAAAGAAAAGACTAAGACCAGCACTTGGATGGGCTGCCTCCTTAACGAAGAGTGGGAAGCTATCCTCGTGATGGGAACCCCGCCTGCTTTGTCCCTAAAGCCCTCAGCCAGCCCCCAGACTCTCTGCTTCTGCCTTGTCACACCTTTAGGGGAAGGTTACCGACATTTCCACTTTTTCCTGCTAAGTATTTGTGTATTTTTCCTGTTATTGCATATTTGCCTTTATCAGTTGCTATATATGTAATACTTCCAAATGGGTTCGGTTCCGTTTTCTAAATTAATCCACCTTGAATTCAAGATCTCCTGTGTGACAAAATGCAAAAGGCATTATGATCAGAAAGTAGTTGGGATTTGCCTGCCTTCTGGTAATCATTGCCAGACAGAAGGCAAGCACCTTTGGAATGTGATCTCCCCTTCATTTCTCCTGGGTTCTTGATGGCAGTGCTCCCTTCTCCTGTTTTTCCTGCATGGAGGGGCTGTCTGTGCTGTTCACAGTGGCGCTCTCCCCACCTGGCCTTGCTCCCCCGTGGGGTTCGCCACGGCACCCTCAGAACTGCCCAGCTGGTTGGAACATAGACTTCCAAGAAGCTTCAAGTATTTGCATAGTAAAAGTGAATTTTTATTTGGTGCCTGTTTTTTATTTGAGTGTATTTCTGAGGGAAAAGGGTTGAATTTTGAGTAGCTATCATCACAGTTTGAAAAGGAAACACCTTTGTGTTCAAGATCCATAAGTAGAGATTCTCTGAGGAAGAGAATTCTGTGTGTGCACAGGGCTTCCTCTGCTGAGCCGGCTTCATAACTTAACACCGAATGCTGGAAAAATCCTTGATGACGACTTTATGTACGGCCTCGCATTCTTGTTCTTACACGTAATGCTGATGAGACTGTTCTTCTAAAATCTCAAGACTGCCTCTCCAGGCACGTAGGTGAGTGGTTCTCTGGGAACACCCAGCAATCTCCCTGACAGTTCGTGGGCTTTGGACTCATCCCTCTTATTTATCTTATCTGCTCAGAAAGGCTATGGAGAGAGACCGGCGTTCTTCTCTGCCAGCCATCAGATTGTAAAAACAGGATAAAAATCTCTGGAAAAGATGAGGAAGTAGAGAAGTTGGGTCTGTACTCTGGTTCTCTCACACCTTCTGTCGGGTTTGAGAGACTGTACACCCGTCAAGGAACAGGGTAGACTAGATTGGCTAGGAACCCATCTTAGTAATTGGATTAGCCCTCCTGCTCAGTCTGGATAAACACGAGAATGAAATGCCATGTAGCCTTGCCTTGGCTCTACTGGCAAAGAAATCTGACAGCAAAAACCATACATCTGGTATTTTCAAGCCCACCGTCCCCTGGCATTTCCTGTGCAGCCTTTATTTGTAATCTTTTGGTTCGGTGGCCATGAAGATGTATGTTGCAGTGATACTCTACATCATGGTTGTGTTTTCTGGACCCCAGGAACGAGTCTTACCGCTGCTTCTGTGTAAAACCCAGCCTCCCTTTCTCATCCCGGTGGCTTGGACGGCACGTGGTGGTGTGGTTGAATATTGGTGGCCGGGTTGCTTTGTTAAAGCCACAAACTTTGGGAAGTGAAATCATCACACCGAGCGATCTGGCTTCTGTCGACTCTTCTGTAAATAGTACGCGCCGGGGGAGTATTCTCTGGCCCCCGGGGAAGGTCAGCAAAGTGGTTGTGAGACAGAGTAATCTGGTGTGGGTCCTGCTGAAAGCTCTTATTGATACGGGATTAGTCTCGGTGGAGACAACGCGCTGTCACGTGGACATCGCTGTGATTGAGAGGAGTGAGATGGGAGACCAGTGGGGGGGAAGGGGACGCTGCTGAGTCACTGAGTTCGTTGAAAGGCTACCGCACAGGCGGGCAGCAAGACCAACGCCTGGACCGTGCCACCACTGCACCGACGCCCCTGGGTGGCTTTAGACTCAGACTCCGCTCCACACCAGGCAGGAGGACCACAGCGCTTGACAGGGTAGGAACCCGAGAAGCGCATCTCTCTCTCTCTCTCTCTCTCTCTGGGGCCTGTAGACCTGTCACACAGCCCAGAGCCCCCCTGGGCAGATTCATGGAGGGGGGTGTGGAAGGGCAACATCCCAGCCCGGAATGCACAAGCTCAGCCTCTGGTCCTTCCTGAGCGCAGACTTCTCCGTGCAGATGCCAAGGAGGCTGGCCACCAGAAGATTTCCTGCCTTGGTGGCTCAAAAGTTCCGAAAGGGAAAAGAGGAAGTTGTGTCTGTGTTACGAGTAGCCAGCAGTCAGAAATACTATTTCTCCAGCTGGGGCATAATTTAAAGTGCCATTTACACTCGGCAGGGAGCAGGCGTCGCTGGTGGGGGTGGGAGGAACAGGACTGAGACTGTTAAGTCCCTGTTCTGTCATGGGTGCCCTCCAGTTTGTGGGACGCTTCTGCACTAACTAGAGAAAAAGTACAAAAATGGCAAACTTTCGTCTGCATCGGGGCTGGGGGCGGGGGGATGTGGAGGCTGTTTGGGGTGGGGCAGTGGGGACAGAAGTCATGGTCTAACAAAACTATGTCTCACTCTCTAAGAAAGGAGGCTGGTTTTCTGGTCTTTGCCTCCAGTTTTGTTCGCAGCCTTCCTCTGGTGTGTGTGAGTGTGTGGCTCCTGCTGATGGACAAGGCGGGCGTGTTTTTGTGTCCCCACCACATACATTGTAGGTATATCTGAATGACTGCTCATAAACAAACACGTCTAAAAGGAACTATTAGAAATGAGTCTGGAGACCAGTTGTATGTGTACGTCGTCAATAAGGACTGAAAATTGGTGGTGGCTGGAGAACACTGTTCAAAGTAAATTCGGAATGATGGAATGTCCCACTCTCCGTTATGAATCCTGGAAAATTGATTTTGGCAAATCTTGATTAAAATGGCTGCTTGGACGAGGGGAGTGCCTTTTTTTTTTTTTTTTTTAAAGATTTTATTTATTTATTTGACAGAGAGAGGGAACATAAGCAGGGCAGTGCGAGAGGGAGAAGCAGTCTTCCCCCTGAGCAGGGAGCCTGTGTGGGGCTGGATCCCGGGACCCTGGGATCATGACCTGAGCCCAAGGCAGATGCTCAAAGACTGAGGCACCCAGGTGGCCCCGCCGCCTTTTCTTCTGGTAAGAAACCATCTCTCCCTGAAGCTCCCCGTGCATTCGGGTAGAAGGTAGGGGTTACTTTATTTTTTGAACTTCTTCACTGCCCTCCCCTTCTCTCCCATTTGCAAAGCTGAACATTGAGTTCTATTCATCTCAAGTGGTTCTGAGGTGTCTCAGGCAAGGAAGGCAGACAGCAGATGTTTGCTGGCTTTGGTGAATGGGGGATATTAGTAACAGAGGAGAGCGGTTGTGCAGGGTAGGGGAAGAAGGAAAGCTTGTTTTCATGCAAGAAAAGGTTGCTGTTTAATTGGTTGTGTTGGCAGCCAGTAGGGATTGGGAAGGAAAAAGAGCAAAGATGAAGAGAACGGGGTGTTGGTGGTGGTGGGGGGGGGTCATTTCTTGCTCCTCTCATCTCTTTCCTGGCTGGCTTGAGTATAGCTTGTCTGGCGTGTTGCTTGGATGACCCGTCAGGAAACCACTTCATTCCTGGCTCCCCTGGTCTCAATTAGCTTGAGTGTTAAAAACTTGCTTGGTTTAATCTGTCCCTCTAGCAGAATAAGACTTTCCCTTTTTAAAGAGAAAGGAATGTGTGTCTTGGGCATTAATGAACTTCTATTAAACTCACCTTCCTGCATAATTAAATTACTTACTTTGAAGTAAAGGAGCACCTCAAAATTAAGCGTTGAAGTATGATCCAGAACACGTTTAAATCGTTCTTTCAAATTTTAATAGAAGTTCAAAAAAGGAGAATGTCAAAAGAAAGCATCAACTCTGATATGGAAGAAGTTTGTTTAACAACACTCATAACTGGGAAGAAAAAGCCTAGTTGGTTCTTGAATTTTGTAAGTCCCTGAGGAGCTGTAGATGAGGCTTCATCTGACTTGGGGGCCTTGGTTTATGGAGGTGCAGGAGGCTCGATTGCAGTGGGCCAGTCATTTCTAACTCTAGATTTGAGCATATGTGATGGCAGATTAATTTTAGAGGGATAGATCAGAAGCTTTTCCCCATGTGAAATAGTTCAAAATAAGAATTTAAACATTTGTTTGAGAGAGAGCACGTGTGCGTGGGGGAAAGGGCAGAGGGAGAGGGAAAGAGAGAATCCCAAGCAGACTCCCCACTGAGCATGGAGCCTGGCTCCTCGGTTCGATCTCACGATCTTCAGATCATGACCTGAGCTGAGGTCACGAGTGGGAGGCTTAACTGGCTGAGCTACCCAAAATGAGAATGTAAATGTTTGATCTCATTCTGTCATATTCCAGGTAACCTGCAGATTATCCGGTGCAGAAAATTAACCTTGCATGTGCTGCATGGTCAAGTTTGTTTGTATTGAAGAAATGCAAATACATGCAAAGATTTAGCCCCAAAAGGTTCTCTCCCTCTCTTGGTTTTATGGATGATGATACTAGTTCCCTACCAGCTAAGGGGTCTACAGATCTCACCCCTGGACATACCCAGATAGCTGTGGGGTGCTGTCTAGCTTCAAACCCCTTCACTGTATGTCTCTGACATTCTTCTGTGTTTCTGGGAATTGACGCTCTTGCTTACAAGGTTGGCTAGATTTTATTTATTTATTTTTTTAAAGATTTTCATTATTTGAGACAGAGAATGAGTGAGTATGGTGGGGAAGGGTAGAGGCAGAGGGAGAGGGAGAAGCAGGTTCCCCGCTGAGCAGGTAGCCCGACTCAGGGCTCGATCCCAGGGCCACGAGACAGTGACCTGAGCGCTTAACCAACTGAGCCATACAGGTGCTCCCCCCCGCCCCCACTTTCTTTCATTTCTTAAGTTTTATCCAATATCACTATATACTAAAATAAGGAGCTTTCTGTGTCAGTTCAGTCTGCTGTATAGACCCAGAGTCTACTCTGACAAAGCAGATCTGAGAAGTTGAAGATGGAAGAGCATTTCTCGAAGTTGAACCACCAAGTGGCGGCGTGGCAAGGAGTCCTGTTAGCCCTCCCTTGTACAGGCTTCCGCCTTCTAGTGGCGAGGGGAATCTGTGGAGACGTAGGGATGTGTTCTTACCGCAACACTTGGTCCCTCTGTGAAGCTATCATCTGGAGGCACGGCCGCCCTCCTGCACGTTCCTCGGGATGGCTTTCTTCAAACAGTATCTATATTGTTGCCACCAAGGCTTCACTTGTATGAGATCATCTTTCCTTCATGAGTTCAGGTTCATGGTGTTTATTACCCACAGTCTGTGCACTGATGGTGACATCCCAACTCCCTTTTATTCTTTCCTAGTGGGTTTGAAACCCCTTGTGTTAATTTATTGCCTTCCACTCTAGCTAGGTTTTAAGTTTTACCCAAGGGTCTTTCTCCACTTCCTAAATTGCACATTAAAACTTGTTCACCTTGTCCGTTTGTCTTTGCAAAATTTCTCTTCACCTGAGGTCAGGAGGTATCTTTACTCCCCTGTTGCGGGGGCCGGGAGGGGGGGTGTCCTTACACTAGTGCCTTATATAGTGTCCAAAAACTAAAAACCCTGTTTTGCGTTGTCACATATGTTGTTAGAATCCATGTCCACTTTATCTTTAAAAATTCATGACCTTCACCTGGAGGAAGCCAAGAAAATACTTCCTTGGGTTTCAAGACTGCCCTCAGAAAGTCCGGGAAGTTTTAATGGTTGTTCCTGTGTAAGAAAACAGATGGGGACAGGAGAGGAGAGGGTGGGCTCAGTGTTGGCAAGTGGTTGCATCCTTCTCTGGACTGTTGGTCATTTTCTTCAGGAAGTCTGCACCTTTGGGGTTCCTGATCTCATCTGTGGGGGTCTCCAGTTCCCTCCTCCTAGTATTCCCCTGGAGTAGCCCTGAGACCCTCATGTGACCCCAGATGCCTGTGACTCAAGTTAGATAACGGGTGTTTTCAAGAACTTGAAAGCTACAAACCTTTCTGCTGGAGGAAATACACACATGCTTCATCTGTGTCCAGTTTCAGGGGATTCAGCATATCCCAATCAAGGTATGGGAACTCCGGGTGAAGGTTCCCAGGCATAAGCCATGCACACGTTGCTTTGAAACTTGGCAATTTCTTTTCACTAAAGTCTCTATTACAGATTGTTCTGCACGCTGTGTGGTTTCGTTTATTATGTACAGGTGGCCTCGGTGCACAGAATTAGGTTAATCATGGTTCAGGTCACCCTCATTACTGGTCCACACAGGGCCCTTTTCTGTCACTTCTATTTCTGTATAACAGCTAACGCTGTGAGTCCATCCCCAGCCGAGGGATGAGAGTGTGGCCTAATTTACCTCCACCTGCTCAGTCCCGCCTACCCAAGCCAGTGTTGCCTCTCTCCATAATCATAAACCAATTATTGCCTTGCTTTTATCAGAAATAATTTTGTCACATCTATGCATTTCTAAAGGGCCAGCTGGGATACGGTTTCAGTTCTTAAGTCCTCTCAAAACACCTGTAAGTTTTCCAAGGTTCTTAAATTTAATATGCTGGGTATATTTTAACATTTAAAATAATTTAAATATTTAAGTATGGTTTTTCTAAAGATATCTGAGCACCTACCAGGTGTTAGGTACCGAATGGCAGGGGAAGGTGGACGTAAAATGACAGATCTGCTGTCACACAGCTCAGGAAGAAGATGCCAGGACCCCTTATGCTCAAATAATTATACCAACAGAGACACAAATGGAACCACCTTCTACGGGCGATTCCATTTCTGTACATAGCAGGAGACCTGTTTTAAGTCAGATGTATACATATGGTGAGCAAGGAAACCTACAGTGCCCCCGCTTCCCGTGGATCTGAATTCGTATCTGCTTTCGGCGCGGCCAGCAGCCGCTCCTTCGTCCTCACACCTGTGCTGTACCACCAGCTCACATGTCTTCATCTTCTCCGCACATGACTCTCCTTCCCCTCTTTCCACCTAGGTTTATGGCAGGCAGCAGAGTGTGGGACAAAAACCACAGCCCTCGGTGTCCGTGACCCTGGGTTCAAGTCCTGACTTAGGTGCTCTGTGACCCTGAGCAGATTACTTAATGCCTTCCCATCTCTTTCTTTGAGGGCAAAGGAATGATACTAATAACTCCCTCATAAAGTACTATGAGGATTGAATGAAAATAAATGCACTGTATTTCATTTAGCTCTTAAAACAAAGAACGTGCTTAGTACAAAGTACACAGTAAGTTCTCAATATCTGAGGCCATTTCTAATTGTTTTGGGACTGCCATGGCCTGAGAAATAGCAGGAGGCCAAAATGATGAAAGAGATGGGCTCTGTCACCCATAGTCAGAGACCGCAAACTTCCTGCATGCTGGAACGGGCCTAATAAGAGCTTCTTTTATTTTTATTTTCATTTTTATTTTTAAAGAGTTTATTTATTTGACAGACCGAGATCACAAGTAGGCAGAGGCAGGCAGAGGGGGGAGGGGAAAGCAGGCTCCCCGCTGAGCAGAGAGCCCTATGCAGGGCTCCATCCCAGGACCCTGAGAGTATGACCCGAGTTGAAGGCAGCGGCTTAACCCACTGAGCCACCCAGGTGCCCCCAAGAGCTTCTTTTAACGAAAAGGAAGCCAGTCCCAGCGTCCTCCAGCCCAGGGCACCCCTTCTCATTTCACAAAGTCTGAAGTCCTGTCTCCACAGTATCGTCCTGTATTGCCATCTCCTGTTCCTGTTCCTACACAGGCATGTTGTGTGTCCAGAAGTTGGGCACAGGCTTTCTGAGGGTAGAGACTGTGTCTTTCTTTCTTTCTTAAGACATTTATTTATTTATTTATTTATTTGATAGAGATCACAAGTAGGCAGAGAGGCAGGCAGAGAGAGAGGAAGGTAAGCAGGCTCCCTGCTGAACAGAGAGCCCGATGCAGGGCTTGATCTCAGGACCCTGGGATCATGACCTGAGCCGAAGGCAGAGGCTTTAACCCACTGAGCCACCCAGGCGCCCCGAGACTGTGTCTTTCATTGTCAGTGGCACTCTTCATAAATAATCACAAAGAAAATCAATCACATATGTTGTGGCGGGACATCTGGGTGGCTCAGCTGGTTTAGCATCTGCCTTCAGCTCAGGTCATGATCCCAGAGTCCTGAGATCCATCCGGCATCATGCTCCTTGCTCAGGAGAGAGCCTGCTTCTCCCCCTGCATGCTGCTCCTCCCTGCTTGTGCTCTCTCTTTCTCTGACAAATAAATAAAATCTTAAAAAAAAAAAAAAAATCAATGGAGGTTCTAAACCACCAGCCCCACCATACTTCTATTTGTCCACAGATTTTTTTTTTAAGTTATAACATTGGTAAATAATCCTTTCACATCAAAATATTTTGCTGAGAACTCCAGGTTTTGGGATTTTTTTACAGAATTGTCTAGCAATACATGGTCTGCCTTCCCACCCGGCTGTGAGCGCTGGTGTTGAGAAGCACAAGCCCAGTGGTAAGCAGGGTATGCCCTTTCCAGTTTGTCATGGACCCCACGGTTCCCTAATGCTCAGCTAGCCTGCATCCCTTGTGTCTGAAGACCTCCTGGGCCCTGGATTTGTCACCCCATCCCCAGTGTATCATGAGAGCCTGCTACTCGGTGTGAGGGTCAGTCATTGATTCTGCTGCTTCTAGGACCTGGCCCTGGGTCCTGGGGCGGGGCAAGGGAGATGGGAATGGAGAGCGGGTCTGGATGATGTGTGTCTCTACTAGGTATGTCCGCAGTCAGACAGGTGGTTCGTGTGCGGGCGTGACTGCCATGGCGACGATGTGTGCCCAGTGAGTAGTGAAAGACAGAACTGAACGGAGGGGGCATGTGCTTCTGCCGGAGCTGGTTATGGGGTGGGGAGGTGTGGTCTCAGGAAGGAGACCAGGCTCTTTAAGGATAATATTTCAATGTCTAGAGGAGAAAATGGCCTTCTCTCTGGAGGGAGCGACATACGTAGGAAAAAAAACCGCTGTGACTTGACCAGTTGGACCCACACATGGAGGAGCAGAGGGAGCTGGAAAGGGGGGGGGGTCTGATGAGTGACCTTGAAGTCCAGACTGTGGCACTTGGAAATAGGCGCTAGGGAAAAATGCCAAACATTTTTGAGGAGAATATTGTGATGAAAGGGATGTGAGGAATGAACCTTCTTTTGAGTTGTCAGCAAACAAAGGTGACATTTGTCACTTCACGCCCTGGGGTTTACAAAATGAGTTCTCCAGATGCTGGTTCATTTCTCTCAAGTGCTATTTCTGGAGCTGGTGCTGCTGTCACCAGGTGTGACCCGGAGTACCTGCAAACGGGGTAGGAGTGACAGGTGGATCCTCAGGTGTGGGTAACGGGGAAAGACAGGAATAGCTCATAAAACATGATTTCAGAGAAAATGAAATATTCTCTAAGCTTTGGTTATCCTTCTTAGGAAAAAAAAAATGAGAATAGGAATTCTTAGGTGGATAGCCTTCATGGAAGTAAATCCTGGTTGGTCTATAGACCTCGGTATACAAGTTAGCCCCACAGACAGATGGAAATGCACGTGTCCTGGTGACTGGAGAGCAGGAACTCTGGGCGAGGGGCTCCAAAGCTGTGAGAAGCAGAATTTGCTCTTACTTGACGCATCTCTGCAGCCTTTGAACTTGTAGCAATGAGTAAAATACACACCGATACAGGATTTGACAACAGACCTGTTGCTTTTACGGAAAGAATTTAACAAGCTAGGGAGAACATTTCCAACAAATACCCATCACCAGCCTCACAAAGCTTAATACAGTAAAAACATTCTGGTAGGCTGAATAATATGCACCCCACTAACGATGTCCACAACCTAATCTCTAGAATTTGGGAATGTGACCTTACAGTGTAAAAGGGACTTGGCATATGTGATTAAGTATCTTGAGATGGGGATGGCTGGGTGACTCAGTCAGTTGAACATCTGCTTTTAGCTGAGGTCATGATTCCAGGGTCCTGGGATCGAGTCCTGCGTCAGGCCCCTGCTCAGTGGGGAGTCCGCTTCTCCCTCTGCCTGCTGCTTCCCCTGCTTGTGCATTCTTTCTCTCTCTGACAAATAAAATCTTTAAAAAGGACAAAAAAATTCTTAAAAAAAAAAAGTCTTGAGATGGAAGTGTTCTTCTGGGTCACCAGGTGGTCCTAATATAATCAAAACAGCCTTGGTGTGGCTCATCGGGTTAAGCCTCTGCCTTCTGCTTTAGGTCATGATCTCAGGGTCCTGGGATCGAGCCCCACATCGGGCTCTCTGCTCAGCCTGCCTCTCTTCACACTTGTGATCTCTCTCTCTGTTAAATAAAGAAATAAAAATCTTTTACAAAAATTAAAAAAACAAACAAAAAACAAAAAACGGCCTTAAGAGAGGGAGGCAGGAAGATGGAAAGGGGAAGAGGACGTGATGAGGAAAGCAGAGGGTCAGAGTCAGGGCCTGATCTGAACAGAGAGGCTGGTGGGCTTTGAAGATGGAAGAAGGGGACCTGACTCCAGGAATACCGGCAGCCTGCCGACGCCTGGGAGAAGAGAGGAAGGGACTCTCCCCCAGCTGCTCGGGATGGAGCCCAGTCCTGCCGACACCGGGATTTTGGCCTAGTGAGACCATTTCCGACTCTTGACCCCCAGAACTGTAAGGTAGTAAATGAATATTGTTTTAAGCACTGATTTCATGGTAACTGGTTAGAGCAGCAATGGGAAACTGAGAATCTGAATGAATGAGAGGCTCCCCGAATGAGGTCTGCTGTCACTCAGCTGGTACTTCCGTGTCCAGGCTGTGTCATGTGTCTTCTCTCTGAGTCCTCATAAACCTATGGGGAAGGTGGTGTAACTCTCCGTTTTTTTTTTTTTTTTTTTTTTTTAAGATTTTTTATTTATTTGTTAGAGAGAGAGAGAGATACAGAGCGCAAGCACAGGCAGACAGAGTGGCAGGCTAGAGGCAGAGGGAGAAGCAGGCTCCCTGCCGAGCAAGGAGCCCGATATGGGACTCGATCCCAGGACGCTGGGATCATGACCTGAGCCGCCGAAGGCAGCCGCTTAACCAACTGAGCCACCCAGGCGTCCCTGTAACTCTCCGTTTTGCAAGTAAGTGAAGTATAGGTTATAAATTGCATGGCACACGGTTAGTGTCAGAACTAGGATTCTCCCTGGCCCACGGGACCTCACAGACCATACGTATGTGTCTTTAACCCTTACTTCTTAGGACCACATGCAAGGGACAAGCTAAATGTAAGCAGTGGGGTTGGAGTTATGAGTGATATTTTTTGCTCATGGTTTTTGGGGTGGTTTTTTTTTTTTTGTTTGTTTGTTTGTTTTTTTTTTTTTTTTGGTAACTTACAAATTTTTTGCAGAAAATATATAAACTTCAGGAGGAGAAAACACTTAGTGGCACTGACCACAAAGTCGCCCCAAGAATGTTTCTCTTGTGGATTGGAAGCCTTCTTGGAGGTGGTTTTCAAAGGGCGCTTTGATCTAATAGTATGGCCTTAGCAAAACCTCTCCAGGTTTTGTCTTGGCTGACTCTCTGGGGTGGGGTCATGTTCAGGGCCGGGAGGGTGGGTGTTGTGGTGACAGTGGGGCACAGATGATGGGGCACGTGGCCCCAGGTCATGGGGAATGTGCACCCCTGGGGAACCCATGGCCCCGGCAGGCCACTCAGCTTAGTTGCTGTTATGTAATCAGTTGTGTCCCTTTATGGTCACATCATACAAAATGTCGAAAAGCAAAAAGTCACCCCAGCCTCCGCTCTGCGACCTTGCTTCCTCCCGTTCCTCACGGATGCTGAGGTGCGGCTTGAGATGAGGAGCTGATGAGGAGCTGATGACGAGAGGGAGGAGACCTCGACCTGCGTCACCGAGAGGTCAGGGAGTCCCGTGGTCGTCCCCCATGGGTCCCACCTCCCCTGTCCGCCAGCCTCCCTTCATTCCAGCCGAGGGCCCCAGCCTGGCTGTGGGGACACACAGCCCAGCGGGTGCTCTCCGGCAGCTGTGCCGTCGCGCTCGGGGACCAGCCCATTTTCTCACCGCGAAGTCTGGAACCTGATCTCACCAGGACGGCTGATGCTTCGGCAGGGTCCTGGGCCAGAAAGAGAGCAGTTGAAAAAGACAAGGGGACCCGTTGCTCCTCTGAAGGAGTAGACGGAGAGGAGAGGGGCAGGGGCAGAGCCCCGCGGGAATGGGATGTGAGTTTCAGAAGCCGCCTGGGAGGCTGAGTGGATGGAGAGTGGGCTGAGCACCTAGAGGAGTTCTTGAAGTCCGAAAGGCCAGGAGAACTGAGGTCAGAGAAAGCTGTGGCTGCCTGCTGTGGAGGCCGGGTAGGGGCACGCCACCCTTCTCAACCCTCCCTCCTCTGACGTTTGTCAGGTCTGGGTGGGAAGAAATCCGGAGCGTGCACAGCTTCTGCTCAGAGACACAGGGAACCTACATGCACGTATTCCAAAAGGCAGTGATGGTAGTTTTTGCATTTGATGAGCTCTCGTTTTATGTATTTACATAGTTTTTTGAAAGACTTACTTACTTTGGTTGGGTGGGGGTGAAAGAGAAAATGAACAGGGGACGGGACAGAGGGAGAAAGAGAAAGAGAATCCTTCAGGCAGGCTCCCCGCTGAGCCCAGAGCCCAATATGGGATTCGATCTCATGACCCTGAGATCAGGACCTGAGCCAAAACCAAGAGCCAGCCATTCAGCCAACTGAGCCTCTCAGGTGCCCCGGTTTCTGGTGTTTTATAACTCAGGTGATCTGGAGGGTGAGGCCCTGCACCCTGTCCTGTTAGGCCCTGCTCTCCTAACACAACCCCCCAGCTCTGGCCCTCCCACCACCCCCCTCTCCTCCTTCAGGGTACTTCTCTTTGGCCCTAAGCACCGTTGTGGATGTGGTGAGGGCAGTTGTTTCTTAGCCTCTCAGAATCAGGCAGGCCCCCAGAAAAAGGCAGGGGCTCTGAGGGTGCTTTCTCCCACTGCCTCTTTCCTCTGCCACGGGCTGCCCTGGCACAGCCTTCTCACGTGTCCGGAGGCTGTGGTCCTCGAGCACTCTGGTATTTCTGCAGTATTGTACGAGTGCCTGGTGACGTCGCCATACCCGCTTCTGCTTCCACCCCACTGGTGACACCCCAGGTTTGGTGAGGGTTTTATCTGTCTGTCGAGTTTTATCAGCAGAAGGGGGAGCTCCTACTGACTAGCTCTGCTTGCTTCAGCTGTGAGGCAGAGACAAATTTCCACCCTGCCGTGGGGCTCTTCTTTGTTTGGAGTCAGAATCATTTCTTTCCTGTGCCCTGAGGGCCTCCTTTTCCTGTGGCTCACTTGAAGTTTTTTTCCTTTCCTTTTCTTCTATTTTTTTCTTAAGAGATTTGTTCATATGAGAGACAGTGTTCGTGCCTGTAAATGAGGGGTAGGGGAGCGGCAAAGGGAGAGGAAGAGAGAATCCCAAGAGAGTCCAGACTGAGGGCAGAGCCTGACCTGGAGCCCGAACCCAGGACCCTGAGATCATGACTTGAGCCGGAACCAAGAGTCAGGTGCTCAACTGACCCCCCACTCCCACCCCCCAGGTGCCCTCACTTGAAGTTTTTCTGACCTTGGAGAATTCCCATAGCCTTTCTTTCCCACCAGATTTTGCCCTTGCCAGGCAGGCCAAACAGCCAGGATCTGGGGAAAACACAATGAGCTTTCACCTGTTGATTCTCACCCTCCTTCCCCAGTAGCCCACTTAGCTGTGTGTGGACATGGAGACCAGGTGGCTTGTCTAAGCCTTTGGTACTTGGCGCAGCCTTGCCAATGCAAGCAGAAAACCAACCCTCTCACATCTCATCTGCTGACCTGTAAGATGTGGAGTTATAATGGACGTTAGCATGCGTTTGGATGCTAATGGAAGACCCCGAGGGAGGGGTAGGGGGGGAGAGTGCTGGGCTGGCTGCAAGGTAACAAGGCCGAATATGACTGGTAGGTTAGGCCAGGGTCTCCATAAGATAATGCTGCCATCTTGGTAACCAAGCAAAGAAGGAACCCCAGGGGCTCCTCCTGCAGGAGCATTCTACAGCGGCTCTGCTGGTCAGAGCGCGGCCACTCTGTGTGACTGTCTAAGATTGTGGCTAATGGATGGTAAATGCCTAGCCTTGTAAAATTAAACTGGATCATCCCATCTATGTCCCTCAACACAAAGTACTTCTCTTTTCAAAGCTTTACTAGCTTTTCAAAGTTTTGAACTCTGATCACTGCCTCAGCATTTGGAGGCTCTTGTCTGCCCAGTAGGTTTGCTTCACTTGGATTTTATCCTCTGTTGCGCAGCATGAATATAGAGGGATGAGTGAGACCCTGGGGCATAATGGTAGTTGGGGGTCTTGGAGTCACCGGAGTCCTGGTTCTGCTTTAGCGTATCTGTGGTCCTGCGGGGTCCATTCCGTTAACTTCTCAGCCTCCATTTTACTGCCTGTAAGATGGGCTTATATCTAAAGGACAGGCTTTCACTCTGAGACTTTTTTGATCATGATATGATAATGATGATGGTGATGGTGATAATTGAGTACTTGCTATGTGCCACATATATTGTATTAGGTGCTTTAAGTACATTCTTTAACCATAAGAATGCCTCTGAGGAAGATGCCGTTTTTATACTCACCATGTTCCTTGCTGGAAAACCAGCGTTTAGTGAGGCCAAGGAACGTGACTAATGTTGCATGAGCAACAGAGTGCAGAGCCAGACTTCAAAGCCGTGATTCTGACTCAAAAGTTCAAATTTCCTTATCACACTGAGATGTGAGTGGAAGTAAGTATTAAAGGAGGATTTCCACACCCATCCATGTATCAACGATTACACTCCCGTCATATGGTTTGTCTTGGGATGAGAAGCGGTAGCCATTCTCATGTACTGCTTCTGGGAGTATAAATTGGTACCACCATTTAGAAGACCATTTGGGTAGCTTTCTGGAAAATGGAAGGTAGTCTAACACCTGTGCTTGTCAGTGAATCCAGGAGTTGCTCCCTCACGACACACGGAGACAAGACTCTGTGTCACTGTGCTGTTTATAGCAGTGAATAAATTAAGGGCAGCTGAGACTTCCAGCAGAACTGACAAACCCTGGGATCTTCCCATGGTGGAATACCATACAGCACTTAAAATGAATACTTCATTGAATCTGTTACATCAGCAGAGATGATCTTCTTATGGCAAGTTGGGGGTACCATATTAAAGGCTGGGTAGAAGAGAACAGTATGTATAAAATTTAAAGGGAAACAGTTTTAGACCTTTATGGAAAGTTAGGTTATGTGAAAACCTGGTAAGGTGGGTTCTTACCAGCTTTGGTGGGGTAGCTGGCTTTGAGGAAGAGTATGGGGTCAAGGATTGACACAAGAGCTTTAAGTGAGCTGTAACCTATTGCCTTTCAAAAAATCTGGCAACAAGGTGCACCTGAGTGGTTCAGTTGGTTGGGCAACTGCCTTCGGCTCAGGTCATGATCCTTGGAGTCCCTGGATCAAGTCCCGCTTCTGGCTCCCCACTCGGTGGGGAGTCTGCTTCTCCCTCTGACCTTCTCCCTCTCATGCTCTCTCTCTGTCTCATTCTCCCCTTCTCAAATAAATAAATAAAATCTTTTAAAAATCTGGCAACTAATAGGACCAAAGATTGACATCTATTAAATCAAGGTAGTCAGTATATATACAAGTCTCTACTGTTCTGTATGTTGTAAAGATTTTCTTATAAAAGTGGAAACACAGAGACTGTGCTTAAGGGACCCATTGTTTGGAATTCTTGCAAAGATTGTCACACACCCTTCCTCTGACGTTTTCTTAGTAGCCACGCATCTTTAGCCTTCAAGGGCAAAATGGATTTTTTTTCCCCTAAATAAAGGGCAATTGGCGTTGAATCTTAGCAAGATAGGTAATAAATCAGAAGGCCATCAAAGAAAGAGAGTGACTGTCTGAGCAGTAGCAGCATTGGGAAATCAGGTCCCGGTCCTCCCGAGAGACTTGTCAGGACAGAACTCATCCCCATAAATATGTAAGTTGGGCCTGCTTGTTAATAGCTCACCCTTGTTCCTGACCAGCCTCACAGCCAGACTGCTGTGTTTTCTGATAGACCCTCATGGTCTGTCTCTGCTCCTGGGCCTTCAGGCCATTCTTTACTGTTCAAGTGGAAAATTAGGCTAGAACTTCAAAGTTTCTTTCTCCTGTCCCGTGAAATCCCAGGGGTGGCCTAGGGTGAGTCCCTCCACTAGGGCCACAAACGAGAGCCTCACACTGCAGGGACAGCTGAGGGTCCCAGGACAGGATGCCAGCCTCTTGCAGAGAGGGGTTCCAAGCGAGTTAGGTAGGTTCAGAGAGCACATGCCGGGTTGTTTTGTGTACTCTGGTTTCGGAAGCCTTTGGAAGCAGTGGGCAGGTCGGAGGTGTTAGGGATTCTGTTCACGTCCATCCTCTGGATGCATTCCAGGGCTCTGCTCTGTGAGGGCTTTTCACAGGCCTCAGCCTGACTCTTCCAAGGTGAGGCCGTCTCTGGGCTTTGCGGTCAGGGTATCTGTTGCTCCAAGTTCCACCTTGTCCTGAGGGGGGACAGGCATTTCTCTTCTCACATGTATTTTTCCTTGTGTGGTAGCTGCTTTTCACCCAGGTTATCTAATACTGGCTTTTGATATTCTTTGATCTGTTTTAATAGTCCGTTGAACTTGGAGTTTAGCTAAGTTTTGATTCTTGGCTCTGCTGCTGACGGACCAGCTCCATGACCTTGGGTGCCATTACTCAACCTCTGAAAATCCATTAACGCACACTTAGGAGAAGAGCGATCGCACCTTCCTTAAAGGGCTATTTTGATGACTCAATGACTGGATGTGGATAGAATACCTTGCACGGGACATTCAGGTTCAGTGTTAACGGGTATCTTCCTACCATACTCCTCTGAAAAATATGGGTGCCCTCAATCTTGATTTCCCCCTCCTCCTCTGTGCATTTGGGCTGTCTTTGCTTAATGATCATGTCAATGTAAAGCCTTCAGCCTCTTGATCAGATTTACTTTAAAAAAAAATTATTTATTTGACAGAGAGAGAGAGAGAGAGACAGTGAGAGAGGGAGAAGGAGATTCCCTGCTGAGCAGGGAGCCCGACATGGGGCTCGATCCCAGGACCCTGGGATCATAACCTAGCTGAAGGCAGACACTTAACGGCTGAGCCACCCAGCCGCCCCAGATTTACTTATTAAATAATAGAAGCTTTGCAGCCATTCCCCTGCAGTCACCAGGGCTGTCCTTTTGAAACTAAATCTGGACTGCCAGGTATACCGTGGCAGGACACACGATTCTGTGATCCTTGGTTACCTGTTTGACGAAGGTGCCAGAATAATTGGGATCCTTTTCACCTCCTTTTGGTAAACAAAGATGAATTTGGTTTGTCGGATGGCTCTTGTCTTCTCTGAAGCTTGACAGCATCCAGTCACGGCTGCAATGAATTTATAATGGAAAATGGGGTGTCCAGAAGCGACCGCAGGCTTGCATGGAATATGGACAGGCTGGCTCTGATAGGAGCTCTCTATCTGATTTCAATTCCCATCTGAGGTCTCCGCCTCCTTACTTCTAAATAATGCATGATCCCTTTTACATCCCCTTTTGCAAACCTGGGAGCGAGAGAGGCCTCTTTATGGCTTGGTTTACTTGCTCCTACTTTCCCATCTCAAGAATGATCGTGGGATCATGCTCCAGTAGGCCGCACACTAACTTTATGTCCCTGTTATGTCTTTGTCGTTCAATTTGTTCTGAGTACGCAGTCGAGCTGTAAGGAGCCTGGCCTGTAACGTGGGCTCTATCTGACCTGCTGTGGCTCACGTTTGTGAGAACTTACATCTCAGGGAAAGAGTTTTACTTTTCTGTTTTCGGCAGGAGCATTCACTTCTGCTCTGTTGGCGTGTTTTATAATCTCAGTCTCTACTAGACAAAAGGATATGTAGAGGTTGTTGGGGAGCTTGCTAAGCGGGTGTTAACGTGCAGGAGAGGTAGTCTACTCAGCCGGCACACACTTTAAATGATGTTGTATGACACGGTGTTCAGGGGTGTGTCGCAGTAGACGATGAATGCCTATTTCAGGAATTCTGTAACAGTCACACTGGAGGGACTAGGCTGTCTGCTGTGGACATGACTGGGTTAATGCTTATCTATAATTTAGGAGTAGACACTCTTGGTGTTGTGCTGGATACGCAGAGAATCCCAGCTCTGGGGGCAGCTGGTGCCGTCTCTCTCCCAGGGCACGTGGGACACCTACATACAGCACGGTCTCCAGCTGCAGCATTAGAAGTGGACCTACCCTGAACATATCTCCAGAATGCCTGGTCTCAGCTCTGAACTATCCTGGCATCCTCTGATCCTTCCAATAACCTAGTCTGCTGAGGGTGCTCTTAGGCCACTTTTATTTGGGGAGAAAAAAAAAAGAGAGAGGAGTCAGAAGAGAAGGAGAAGACTTGCCTCTGATCAGAGAGCCAGTGAGGGATGGTGCGGGATCCACACCCTGGTGTGCTGGGGTGCAGAGCCCAGGCTTCCATCCACCCTACTTATAGTGCTCTTGTTGCTCCCCAAGCAGCAGTGTGGGGAGAATTAAATGAGCTCGTGTAAATATGGACAGATGGAACAGCACACAACAGAGGTGGTCATGTTTGTGAGATCATCAAGGCTTTTATTTTTAAAATGTGAGAACACAGAAGGAAAACCATCTAATTTGGCAAGGAAATCTTGGGGTCAGCTTCTAGGAGGAAGTACTATTGAAGGTGACCTTGACGGGTCAGTCGGGACAGAAGGGTGTGGCATTAATACGGCCACATTGTGTGTGAGGGGCAGAAGCAGGATGGGTAGTGACGGCACAGGTGCAGAACGGAGGAGGAACGAGGCATGGAAGCTTAGATGCTCTTGGAATGGTAGGTGGAGGCCAGCTGTTGAGCAGCCTCAAAATATCCTGAACCCTAAAAGGCCAGCTCTTTTCAGTCATTCCCCCAAAGCAGAGGTTTCGGGTGGGTATTTCTTTGTTGGGGGCGGGCTGTCCTGAGCACTGGGGGTATTCAGCAGCATCCTTGGCCTCTGCCCACTCCGTGTCAGTAGCCCTCTCCTTGTCCCCCCACTTCCATTGTGAAAAGCAAAATATATCTCTATACATGGTCTGGGAATGGACTTGCCCTTGACCATGAACCGTGGTCCTCAAGTAAGACAAACTTAGAAACTGCCCACCTCAGGAAGCAGAGCGCAGCCAGGGCTGACCTTTGGAAGTGTTCATAGCTCAGAAGTTCTTCAACATCTCAGGGCTAATGGAGGTTTTCTCCTGAAAGTGCATGTGTGTGGGCACCTGGGTGGCTCAGTGGGTTAAGCCTCTGCCTTTGGCTCAGGTTGTGATACCAAGGTCCTGGGATCAATACCAAGGTATTGGGCTCTCTGCTTGGTAGGGAGCCAGCTTTCTCCTCTCTCTGCCTGCCTCTCTGCCTATTTGTGATATCTGTCCGTCAAATAAATAAATAAAATCTTTAAAAAAGTGCACGTGTGCTGCAGATGACGAAGCTAGCTGCCTTTGGAGGCAGGAAGGCTGCAGGTCTTCAGCACAACACACCGGATTTCGCTGCCCTTTGCTCTGGAAATAGGTTTCTTTGTTCAAATCCCTCTTGAATATTTTGCTTTGTTTATGTGTCAGTATTTTAACTTTAGAAGATGTCTTATGAAGTCAGGAAGCTTGTCTTTTGTATTGGGTATTAATATCTATTTCAAGCATACATTATGTAATTTCTGCGATGGACACATATCTTTTCTGTAATCATCATCTATAAAATACAGTATTCCTGCTGCTTGGCACTGTGTTTAAAAATAAGGTTTCGATTGCATCAAATGTTTAGAATGTGAAGTCAAACGATGGTTGAACTGAGCACACAAGTTATGTGCAGGGATTATTTTTATTATAATAGCGAATCTTGGTATTTCAGTATTTGATTAAAATAAATAATAACCCTAAGTTTCTCTTAAAAGGAAAAGTGCACACATGCTTTCCTTCGCTCTTTACTATATCCATCTCAATCTTAAAAACACTCTAAGTCATGGTGAAATCAAGTAAATTGTCACCGCAGGGCAGGCGTCCACAAACCCAAAGGCCAGGCTGGGCAGGTTCAAGCAATGAAGTGGGCTAGAAGGTTTATTCGTTTTAGTCTAAAAGATGACGTTGGGGCTCCTGGGTGGCTCAGATGGTGAAACGTTCGACTCTTGTTTTCGGCTCAGGGTTAGGAGATCCAGCCCCAAGTCGGGCTCCACACGCGGTGCGGAATCGGCTTGAGATTCTCTGCCTGCTCCCTCACCCCAGATGAATCTTTAGAAAAGACTGAGCCATGGGGGCTCAGTCGGGTAAGCGTCTACCTTCTGCCCTGGGATCAAGCCCCTTGTTAAGCTCCTTCGCTCAGTGGAGAGTCTTCCTCTCCTTCTCCCTCTGCCCGCTTCTCCCTCTGCCCCTCCTCACTCCTCATGCATTCTCTCTCTCTGTCTCAAATAGATAAATAAAATTAAAAAAAAAAAAAAAAGTTAATTATGGAGGGCCGTGGTTGAGAGGGGAATTGCCGTCACTCCTAGTCCATTGTCCCCTTGCCAGCTACAGGCCTTGGTTGCTAGAGTTCAGGTGGTTTAAAGAAATCCACAAAGGTATTTTCACGGTAAATCCATTCATACTTACAACAGGCTCAAATAAAGGAGACTGTGCAAACCAAACACCATGTATGGGATGGTCCGTTTATCGCCCCCTTCCCCTGGGAGCCACCTGTGTTGTGGCTTCACGTGCTTACTGGCACCCACGCTCTGGGTGCCCCCAGTTTGAGAAGCAGGGCCTCGGAGCCAGGGAGACCATGCAGATGCCGTCAGATCCCTAGTAACTTGAAAGGAGCGAGGCAGCACTGGGATGTGTGTCCTCCAGCATCCCCCAAGGGACCCCTACCCTGCTTTATCAGCAGCTCCGACTCAGTCCTACCTACTGGGTTTTTATGCATCACCCCTCCCCCCAACATACACCCATCCCTCCGCTAAAACACCCCCACAACCTTTCTCCTGTTACCCGTTTGCAAATCTCTGGGTCCTGGTGTCTCTCCTCTGAATGCAAGCTTATTTGCTCTTCCTTCTTGAATCAGGGAATCCTGAAATGAATTCCTCCGACCAGTGTAGGGTCGGGAGGCATTGAGTCCTCTCTCACACTCCCCACACAGCCTCTGTTACTCTGTCCTAAGACTGCAGAGCTCCTTGGCAGCCACGGGCACGCTTAATTCGCCATGAACTTAGTGTGAACTAGAATTCCTAAATCTCTTTTATATATTCTGCTACCAAGCCATATTTTCTCTCCTACACTTGTAATAAATTACTTTAGCACGCTCGGGGATGGTAATGACTCAAGAGGGCCTGCAGCTGGTAAAGCTGTTTGTGCCTCTCAGCAATCCTGGGCTGCTGCCGCGTGTTTAAACCTGTTTGCTTTTTAACATAAATATCCTTCTTACCTTCTTGTCAGCGGTCAGTTTATGCAGTTGCTTGTGTGGCTGTCTCTGGTCCTTCTCCTTGGCTGCTTCTGGTCTCCTAGGAGTTGGGAATTCAGGCATTCAGGAATTTTAGAATCGTGGAATGAGAATTTTTAGAATTTCAGACAAGAGAGATGGTCTCTGTGTGTGGGCCCTTAGTATGGGTCAAGCATGTGGGTGCAGGTTGGATGATGTTTCTTTTGCCGGTCAGAGTCCTTTATTTTCCCTCCAGTTTTCAGGTCTGTAGAGGAGTTAGTTGTTCCCTCTAGGACTCCTGTCTTGGCTGCACAGAGGAGCTCTTCCCATTAAGACAGCCACCCTTCTTCACCTTCTTGTCTCCCCCAGCTGTCTGAGGAACTGGGACCTCATCGTGGACACCTCCTAGATAGGACCCAGGCTTGGATGCATGTAACTTCTTACGCCTACTCTCTCCTTGTAAGGGTGAAGCTTCAGCCATTGTGGAGAAGCCATTTATAGACAGAATGGTTAATAGCCTTCTGAGACCTGACATTCAGTCCATGGTTTTTGACTAGTGTTCCTGTGGTTGGTGTGATGGTACGTGGTCATTAGATTAGGTCTTTGCCATCTTCCTCTCTCCTCCTTTTCAACTGAAAGGTAGACACCTGGGTCACTTAGTTGGTGTAGTGTCTGACTCTTGGTTTTGGCTCAGGGCTTGTGGGATCAAGTCCTGCATTGGGTTCTGTGCTCAGTGGGGAATCTGCTTCCCCTCTCTGTCTGCCCCTTCCCCAGCGTGTACCCATGCATGCTCTCTCTCTCTCTCTTTCTCTCAAATAAATCCTTAAAAAGTGGAGGGAATGAGATGTGGGTTTGGGCACAGAGGTTCTCAGAATAACTTTTTCTTTCACTACAATATATATATCTGTAAGTCTTTTAAAACTTAAATCGCCTATTTCAGAGTATAATTCTAGAATTGGAGATGCTGAAAGTTGAAACTGTTAGCTATCTAGTATGCCTCTGTCAGGGGAGTATAAAGTTTTTACACTGAAGTTCTTTCTTTGGACATGCTCAATTGACTTAAACATCCAGGTCTTTTTTTCTTTTTTTTTTTAAGATTTTATTTATTTATTTGACAAGGACATCACAAGTAGGCAGAGAGTAGGCAGAGAGAGGTAGGGAAAGCAGGCTCCCTGCCGAGCAGAGAGGCCGATGCGGGTCTCCATCCCAGGACGCTGGGATCATGACCTGAGCCAAAGGCAGAAGCTTTAACCCACTGACTGACCCAGGCATCCCCTAGCAAAATGAAGTCTTACAGGTTGGTTTAATTTTTCTTTCACCATCTTTCTGACCAGCCCAAATAAAAAAATTATGTTATGCCTATAAGTTAAGGAAAACCAATTGAGTTGGTGGGAGAGTGAGTGGCAGACAATCAGAAGCTGATGTCGCTTTTCCAGACCATCTTAAGTAAAAACAGAGCTTTGGGTTAAGGACCTGAATTATCCCATGATGCTCTGCCAAAGTATTGATACTTTGTTATTGCCAAGTTCATGTCAACAAAAATGGTGCTGTCAAGTAGGAAAAGAGTCTCCTAAGAGCAAACGGTAACATTAAGAGATGACAGCTCTTTGGAAAGTCACTAAAAATTCAATGCCAGCTCTCTCCTCTCATGAGCTTTGGAGGGAGGTGGCGATGGGTTTGGGCATCAGACATGCATTCTACTCGGCCAAGCTTTATGACTTTGGATAGTTACTCTAACCTCCATGGGCTTCCGTTTGTGCAAGAGAATAATAGAAAGGGGAATCGTGAAGAGCGGAGGAGTGTGGAAGGGAGGGTAACAAAGACGGAGGGTAGGGTGGCGGGAGCTAGGTGAGGGTAGTAGTCCTTTATTCTTACACCTTCCCTCGCCTTGTGTCAGGCGGAACTTGAGGGAGTTTTAGGCAATCGTTCCTCACTAGTTAGTTCACACCCACCCTGGATGGTCTGCCTTCCCGTGGTGCTCTTAGGATGGGGTTTTTGCCTCTGCGTCATTCCCCAGGTGTCTGACTAGCTCTGGGTCTATATTCCCAGACACTGCGCTGGATACAATTTTCCTGTTAATGTAGCTAAGGGTTGGGATGGTCATTTGGGGGCCTTTAATGCAGTGTTTCCCTGCAGGCTTATTTGGAAACAAAACCCCTGGGCGAGGCCAGGCCCCTCCTCAGGAGAGAGATGTCTGTGGGAGAAGGAGGTTGCTGAGTCAATGACCTTGATGTTTCAGTCAGGGCTGAACACCAATTGGACACTCTTCTTTCTTAAGTAGGAAAATGTTTTTAAGAGTAGTGTTCTAGGTTTTCTCCAACCTGGCACCTAAAGGGGAAAAAAAAGATTGATGTGAAAGGAGTTCTATGTTGCAAACATTGAAATTTAGAGATACTTATTCTTAAAAAAATCTTTTTTTCTCTCTGTCATACACACATAGCTTAAACTTTTCAAACCTCCCTCCAGTTTGAATCAAGAGGGTAAGGGACTTGCATTTTGGCTGCTAGAGTGAGCAAGCAGTCTTTAACCTTCCTACCACCCCCCTTAAGATTGTATTTACTTATTCCGAGAGAGACCGCCAGTGGGGTGGTGGGCAGAGGCAGAGGGAGAGAGAGATTCTCAAGCTGACTCTACCCTGAGCACAGGGCCCAAACGCGGGCTTCCATCCCAACTCATAACATCACGACCTAAGCTGCTGAAAGCAAGAGTCAGAGACTTACCGGATTGAGCCACCCAGGAGCCCCCTCACCTTCTAAATCAGTAACAGTAAGGAGCAGCTGGGCTGCTAAGCGATCCAGAGCCCCGGCTGTGGAAGGCCGTCTTCTGGCAGCTGGGTACCCAATACAAATCATAGGTTGCACATGTGTTCTGCCCACCTGGACACCTTCCCCACACAATGAGAGTTGTTTTTTGGTTTTTTTGTTTGTTTGTTTTTAAAGATTTTATTTATTTGACAGAAAGAGATCACACGTAGGCAGAGAGAGAGAGAGAGAGAGAGGAGGAAGCAGGCTCCCCACAGTGCAGAGAGCCCGATGTGGGGCTTGATCCCAGGACCCTGGGATCATGACCCTACCCGAAGGCAGAGGCTTTAACCCACTGAGCCACCCAGCTGCCCCAGAATGAGAGTTTTTATACCTGTTGAAATCCTACTCCCAGGCTCAGCCTAAATACCCACTCTCTAATAAAATCTTCCCAAGTCCCACTTCCCCTGCTTGTGTTCCCTCTCTCACTGTCTGTCTGTCAAATACATAAATAAAATCTTTTTTTTTTTTAAGATTTTATTTATTGATTCGACAGACAGAGATCACAAGTAGGCAGAGAGGCAGGCAGGGAGAGAGAGGAAGGGAAGCAGGCTCCCTGCTGAGCAGAGAGCGGGATGTGGATGCGGGGCTCAATCCCAGGACCCTGGGATCATGACCTGAGCCGAAGGGAGAGGCTTAACCCACTGAGCCATCCAGGCGCCCCAATAAATAAAATCTTAAAAATAAAAAATCTTCCTAAGTCACCGCTGAGGGGAATTGCATGGAATCTGCTATGCTGTCTGGTGGCAGATCATTGGGACCTGCACTTTGGCCCTGTCACAAGCCTGCACTGGCTGGAGGGGCAGCGCGGTTACTCGGTAAACACCTTCTGCTGTAGATGGTCACCTCCTCATGGGCTAAACAAGCAAGTTCGTGCTGGGAGCCGGATCTCGGCTAAATGTAGGCACTCCGCGTCCCTTACGGAGCTGGCACGTGAGTACTGGTCTCACTGTGATGGGAAGGGCATCGTAGGTCACAAGTGCTGCAGTAGTTTCCTGTGAGCGTCTCTGTGTAACTTTTGGAGGTCTTACCTTTTGAAGTTGGCGAGTGTCTCATCAATCTTCCACACCTTAACAGAATGCTCAGTGCCTAAGGGTCCCCAGGATATGCATGATAAATAAATTCCTTACACATTTCATTAGCAAAAAGAATGTGTGCACCCATTTAACCGCACCGCACCGCCTGGCTGGGCTGGAGTGCTCTAACAGAAGAACAGACGTGAGGGGCACTTTCATGTAAGCCTTTTGGTAAATGCTAACAGGAGGCAGATGTTTTGTAGGGTGTGCATAAGGCAGTTTAATCCCTCCCATCCTGTGAAAACCTCTTTTAAAGCTCCCCTGATGGAGAAAATGACCTGACAGGTAAGGCGTCCCCCCAGGGGAGGAAGAGCACAGCAGCAATTACTGTAGGAAGACACAGGACTCTTCCTGCAGAGTCCTCTGAGCTGACACAGAGCCCTGGGCAGCTCACTCTGGCTGGATGGTTAGGGGAGAACAGGTGATGCAGAGAGCTGGTCCTGTGGAGAGCACCACATCTGTGAGAGGGCAGTTACAAGCCCCCTGGGCAGGACGGCACACTCAGAATGCACCGGGAGGTGGGGGGGACACTGGCTCGTTCTTCACGGTGACCAGTTTCACGATCTTCTTATTTTTCTGCCGTGTTGGTTTTGGATCTGTGACTTTTACATGCGAAGAGAGGAGCTATCCAGACGGACGAGCTTCGTTTAGGTTTGAGGTCTGCATTTTGCGGTTGACACTGCAAGCCCAGAACCTCTCATCTGTCAGTGCTGTTACCCTTTCCATTCGCTCATACTCCTCCCTTTTGCTGCATCGATTCCAGTGGGCTAGGTATCCTGCAGCTGGGGAAACTGAGGCCCCGAGAATAAAGTTAGATTTGACCCTACTCTTCGGATGGCAGTGTGTAATCAGCATATAGCAAAGGCCACCGTCCATGCTCTCTCATTTGTATTCCATTCTGTAGTTAGAGATGCAAAGGGCTTTCGTTGGATGCTATCAGTTTCATCTTTGGAGTTCATATATGTTATCTCTTAGTAAGTAATGTATATATAATATATGATATGTATAATGTATATTATGCTTAAATACTGACTTCAGTATTAGAAACAGTACAACAGCCAAGCTGAATTCCTTTGGGTCTCTGTGAAAGTGTAGCTCACCAGAACCTATTTCTGAATCCTAATCAGGACATTTCAAGGCTGGTCATGGTTTTTGGACAAATAGTGCTGGTCTCAAATTTGCCGGATACGGTCTTTGAAGAGGCCTGTGTGCATCCAGGCATATTTTGTTAGCAACAGAACCAGGGAAACTGCTTCTTGGGATTCAAAGCTTCCCGTGAAAATCTATTTTTAGGCCTTGTCTAAACCTGGAAACTGTCTAAGTTGTCTTTTTCTGGTGATTTAAATTGAGTTGTCTTTATTAATTTGTCTTTGAGTTCATGAAGACATTTGTTGGTCTTAAACTTAGAGCTTAGAAGAATGCATATAGGTTTTTAGGTCACTGCTACATCAATATAATTTAATCAGTTTGGCTAGTCAAAGCTGTGGCTCTTCAAAATTAGAATTGGCTATTTGGGATTATTTCAGACTAAATTATAAACAGGATTAATGATGGTTTGCAATGTAGAGTGCTGAATGGGGACAGGTAGGACATTATTTCACATAATTCGAATTTTTTTTCTCATTAGAGAAATAATTTTACCCTTCGTTGTAAAATGTAGGAAGTCAGAGAATACTAAAGCCAAAATTACCTAAAATCCTGCATCCAGTTATATTTACCATTTACCTTTTTTTAAAAAAATTAACATATAATGTGTGATTTGCTTCAGGGGTACAGGTCTGTGAGTCTTCGGTCTTACACAGTTCACAGCACTCACTATAGCACATACCCTCCCCAGCGTCCATCACCCAGCCACCCCATCCCTCCCCCAGCCCCTACCCCCAGCAACCTTCAGTTTGTTTCCCCAAGATGAAGAGTCTCTTAACAGTTTGTCTCCCTTTCTGGTTTCCTTTTGTTTCATTTTTCCCTCCTTTCCCCTATGATGCTCTGCTTTGTTTCTTAAATTCTGCGTATCAGTGAGATCCTATGAAAATTGACTTTCTCTGATTGACTTATTACACTTAGCATAATACCCTTTGGCTCCATCCATGTCGTTGCAAGTGGCAAGATTTCAATTTTTCGATGCCTGTGTAATAGTCTAGTGTGTGTTTGTGTCTGTGTGTATATGTATGTATATGTATATGTACGTATGTATATATACCACATCTTCTTTATCCATTTGTCAAGGGACATCTGGGCTCTTTCTATAGTTTGGCTATTGTGGACATTGGCTGTTTAGAAAATATTAAAAGGTAAATGGTAGTGTATAGAGAAAGAAACTGGTCCTCTTGACATTGTTGCTACCCTAACAGGTGCAAATGGGTATTTGTTTTGGGTAAGAAGCGGTGACAGTATAGCATAAGCATTTGCCATGTCTGTCATAGGAATTTTTGTTAAGAAGCTGCTCATGGGCCACTCAGCCCTGCCTGGAAGGTGAAGGAGAAAGAGCCCGCGAACTAGAATACTCTTCTCTCACCAGTGTAGCTTGAACAGGGTTGAAAGCAGAGGGGGGACGTGAAAGAGGAGGAGGGAGTCAGTGGTGCTGTCTGCGAAGAACAGCAAGTGGGTTTGGCGGGTGGGTTCTCTGTGCAGTATAGCCCACAAATCTGAGTCCTACCGTATTTATTTTCCTTCATTAGATTTCCGAACTGGAAGCACTGAACTGAAAACTCGAAATGTATAAGGTTATTAAATTGAAAGCATGGGAGTCAGAGGATGGAAATGAAGAGAAATGAGACCAATAGAGGCATTAGGAAAGAGAAAATGACCAATTCAAAACCAGGTTTGGGGGTGGGGGGGGATGGTAAGCAGTAGAGCTGGGCCAGTGGAGTCTAGAGCCGGCAGCGAAATAGTGCTCAGGGAGGACGGTGTGAGGAGCTATATCTGTGCTGGAATTGGGGGAGGAGGGTGGCAGGCCACCACTGAGCTCATTCTCTGTAGAAGTCTTCTTCAGCTGCACTCGCGAGGTGGGAGTAGAAATATCTAGGAAACACATAGTCCAGCACGCGAAGCTACTTTTCAGAGAATTCAAAACCAAGATGTAGGAATGCGTAGCAGTAGCTTAAGTGAACACCCCGAAGCCCTTGGTTCGGGATGGTATCGGGCTGGGTGTTACATGTGCTAAATCATTGGATACTTGCAGTATGCACGGCCACAGGGCATGGAAGTGACAAATGGTGGAGCTGGGATCTGAACCCAGGTGTGCCTGCACTCTAAGGCCTTGCTCTTGGAAACACCAGCAGCCCTGGGCTCTCGTGCTCCCCAGTGTGAGATGGAAATAGGTGGTATATCCTTGCAGAAGGCTCACGGTTCCTAACGTGGTTGCCAAATTTGAGTAAAATCTTACTGAATTCAGCCACGTCCTTTTTTTTTTTTTTTTAAATTAATGCAAAATGTATTATTAGCCCCAGGGATACAGGTCTTGAATCACTGGGTTTACACACTTAATAGCACTCACCATAGCACATACCTTCCCCAGTGTCCATAACCCCACCCCCCTCTCCCTACCCGCCTCTCCCCAGCAACCCTCAGTTTTGTGAGATTAAGAGTCTTTTATGGTTTGTCTCCCTCCTGATCCCATCTTGTTTCATTTATTCTTTTCCTACCCCCAAGCCCCCCACGTTGTCTCTCTACTTCCTCATATCAGGGAGATCATATGATAGTTGTCTTTCTCCGATTGACTTATTTCGCTAAGCCTGATACCCTCTAGTTCCATCCATGTCCTCGCAAATCAGCCACCTCCTTTTGTCTTTTAGAGAACTTGCATACAATTAATTAGTAAATGAGGCACTACATTAACTTCTGAGATCAATGGAATCCAACTGGCCTTAATTTAACAAAATCCTGCATCTACAGTTTTTCAAGTCTTAAAAGGAGCACAGTGGCAACCCGAAACCCTTGAACCGGGCGTGGGAAGAGTTTCCCTCGGATTCGTGAGGAGTCCAGAGCCAGTCACTTCAGAGTCCTGAGCATGGCCCTGAAGTAGCTCGTGTTCCTAACAGCCAAAGTACTTGTCTCTTAACAGCACTGGAGAAGACAAATGTACCTAGTGCTCGGCTGCAAATGGATTAAAGCAGTGTTGATCCTCATCTGTCAGAACAATTAACGGGAGTAAAATACTTGCCCTACTTAAAGCAGATGGAGGGGGAGGGGAGAGGAGCCAGGGAAAAGGGGAGGTCGCTCTGTACTACTGTTCATAAGATTAATGTTGCTCTGTGGGCAGAGAGAGCACTGGATTTATTTTCTGAACATTACATGGATTTACAGGGATGTCAGTTATTGCTGAAAGCACAGACTGTGTTCTTAAGGAGTCTCTGTAGGGTACTGAATGAGGCACAGAAGAGGTGTGGGGGTGGGGAGTGGCACGTGAGATATATAGCATCTTTAACAGTAAAGTACGACTTGTTGACCATTTGTCCTCTGATTTTTAAACTCTGTTAAATCCAAGGCTTAACAGTAGCACAGCTTCTTAGAGGATGTATAAATATTGTTACAAGTTTGTTTTTTGTTTTTTTTTTGTTTTTTTTTTTGTTTTTTTTTTGATAAATAGAATGGACAGACACAGGACTGTAGTGACTAGAGACGATAGCTCTGTGTTTTCAGGGAGACTTGAGATGCCCTCTGCCTTCCACAAGGACTGGATCCATGCTACCAGGGTGGGAGGAAAAGAAAACAGCATATTAATTAAGAATGAGACCTCCAGGAGGATTTTATTATTCCTCGACAGTGGAAGTGGAATGGGAAGATTGTTGAGGTTAGCACAAGAATGATAGAAGATGACAGTTGTGTGAGGAAGAATATTTACATGAGTGCTGCATCAAATTTTAATTATAGGAAGCCCACTGAGGAAGGCAGCAGGCTGTTGGCGGAAATTCAGCCATCCCTGCTAGGATCGGACGTGGGGGTGAGAAGGGAGTATTATGGGGTGACCGCCGGCTGTGGGCAGATTGGGTAGAGATCATATTATTCCTTTGGTTATGCTCCCCACAGTGTTCCTCATAAATAAATATTCTGTCCTGGTAGCTGCTCCTCCCCTGTTATGCTCTTCTTCTTGCCTGCTAGTCCCTCAGTTACTGGAAGTTCAGAGTCCTCTGCTGTCAGTCACGGCTTTCATGTTTCAATGAGATACTTAGCCATCTTGCTAGAAGAGCTGCTGGGTGCTGAGATGTCAAGATGGTCCTCTCACCACTGGGATGTTGTCTTTCTGAACAGGGACAGCAGAAAGGCAGCACCATATTTAACTGAGGACCACGAGTAACTCTGGTATTGCTCTTCTCAGGTCTTTCCAGAACATACTCTAAGTTGCGCCTTGCCTGTCTGAATCCCTGCTTCTTCTCTGAGCAGCATCTCTTCCTTCCTCTGGTCTTTGTCACTACTGAAATGGGAAAAAAATTAACTCTGTTCTGATTTGGAAAAAAAAAGTGTACATATAAACATTTTTTATATGTGTTATATTTTTTAAATTAGTAAAGATCAGAAATTTCCTGTATATGATTGAGAAAATTGAGTATTTCCTTGATAACATTTACTCAGTCATTAAAAACATATGAAGACGCTACACCCACTTAGGAAAATCTATACAAGATAACAGTAAATGAGCAATGTATGTACACTATGATTATAGCCATTAAAAACACACACACACATGGTTAAAAAATGGAAAGGACCATAGAGAAATCTAATAGCTGATGTAATTGTGGTTTTCAAAATGTAATTTTTAATTTCTTTATATAAAGTAGTTTTAAAGGTAAAGTATATTTAATCTTAACATTGTTCATAATCCCAAGCAGGCTTACATAATTGACTTTAATGCTCACGTTTGTTCTGCAATTGTGTGGCCGACACACAAACTTCTAGCTGTAGGTTTTCCATCCCTGTGCATCTCAGAGGCTTTATGGCTTCCCTGGCCACTGCCAGAAGTCCACACTGTGTCATTGTGCAAGTCCCACGAGGGCCCTCCAATGCCCGGTTAACCTTCCCATAGTTCTCATTCCCCCAAGCAGGGGAACTGAGTAATACTAATCTCTACCATACACACATTCCATATTTGCTGTGTGCCATGTACAGTGATGGGTGTTGTAAACCAGTCAGACACAGTCCTGTTCCTCAGGGGGATCTAGAGGAGGAGACCCAAGAAATGGAGCCACTGGGTAGTGAGGTAAATGCCGCGGTAGGAAGGAGGAAGGGCACATGGGAGTGGGGCCCCCCAGGACTCAAGAAGACCTTTCAGAAACCACCCTAGTGAGATGTGCGGTTAAGTGGCACAGGGTGGGAGGCAGGGGTTGCGACGTACCTGGAGAACTGCCATCCGTTCAATATGTCCAGAGAACATAGATTTGGGGCAGGGAGGGAAGGGTGTGGTTCTTAGGCCAGATTGAGAAATTCGGACTCTACCTAAGAGCAAAGGAAAGTCACTGAAGGATTGTTGCCGTTTTATAGTGATCTTTTAGCAAGAGAAGTGACACGCAATACTCAGAATTGCATTTAGAGTGTCGGCTCTGGCTTTGGAGAGCAGTTGGGAGAGAAGGCCAGAGGCAGCAGAGCCCAGTAAAGCACGGTTGCTGCCATCCAGTGGAACAACAGCACGCTCAGTTAGAATGGGGATAGCGGGCATGGGGAGGAGCAAACAGTTTCCCGAATGACTTACCAGGTAAGATCAACAGGAACTAGTGGTAAGAGTGAGGAGCAGGGAGGAAGAATTCAAAAAAGAATGCCCATGTCTCTGGCATAGGCAAAAAGGCACGAAGAACCTGGCTCATTGGGTTGAAGCAGCCAGCAGGCCAGCACGGTGATGGGGGGCATGGGTTGACTTTGCGAGGGAAGAAGACAGGTTGAGTTTGGAAGGGGGTGAGCTTATCCCTGGACACAGAGGTCTGCTGGCAGCTGGATGTACAGGTCTGAGGTACAGGAGAGCTGTCACCAGGGCTGCTAGGTTTGAGATCAGTGTTTCACTTGTGTGTGAGGCCTGTGGTAGAGAGGCAACAGATGTCATTCACCCTGAGAATTCTGCTGACAATAGTAGTTTTTGGAATTGCACGTGCCAGCTGAGCATGCAAGAAGGAACTTTTCAGATTTGAGAGTTCTCTATTAGCTGTTGCGCGCAGAGCACAGTCCCCTCACTCTTGCCGCTGGTGCCGGGCTGTTGCTGCAATCCTTCAGAAAGAACCTAGCCTGAGCCCAGCCTTCCATCTCTATTGTTGTAACCGCCTTATTTTTACATGGCATTTTAATATACAACAAAAGGGAATTGGGGAATTATTTCTCAGAGATCCAAAGCACTTACCTGTTACAACAAACACTTTTTGTTGTGAGGTGGAGAAAATAGAATTATCTCTTTACTTTTCTAATGGATACTTGAACTTGATTTTTTTTTTTTTTTTTTTTTTTTTTTTTTTTTTTTTAATGGCAAAATCAGCTCCTTGAAAATCAGCACAGGATGTGGCCAACAGACTTGAAAGTGTTTCGCTCCTGCTGTTAGGAGTAGGAATAGGAATGGGGGCAGGAAAAAAGGGAGTATTTAATGCGGTGGTTTTTAAACTTGGTTTGCTTTTTCTTTCCTTTTTTGAGTCTAGACCTATGCTGATCCTAACAACCGAATTTTATTTAGTGATTCATGGGTCAAGAACTTCAGGTTGAAAACATGAAAAATACTCTAGGAATAGTTGACTGGGGACTATTTTATCTCTTTCTTAGGGTTAACTATATTTTAGAGTATATTCTAAGGACTGTCATGTGATCTTTAATTTATTCCCCAGTTACTCAAATTTGCCATTTCATACAACCTCCTTAATATTTTCCTGAGCAGGTTGAACAAGGCTTTCAAAAGTCAAATAAATTATGGTGGATATAACCTCATCTCTACTTCTCTGTCACTGCTTCCCCTGCAGTTTGAGTGGCTAATTGAACACCAACTATAGTAATCTGATTTGCATTTTCCCTGTCAAATGTGCCACTCTGTGAATAGCTAAATTAACTCAGTCTTCCTGGAATATACCCAAATGTTGAGAACCATTTAGGACTTTTCAAAATCATTTGGTCTATTAGCTCTGTCTTAAGATAAGCAGAATAAATGAGTCCCTGAAATCAAAGGGAAACTAATTGTAGAACCTCTTTCCAGCTTTGAGTCATCAAAGCTTGGCTGTCTCAAGTATGTTCTAATGGGGTTCATTATTTTGTTTGTTCTACATTTGATAATTCTGAGATAATTTTACATTTGCATTGTTAATATCCATTTTTCAAAATTTGTTGATATGTCTATTTATTTTCAAGAATAATAATTTATTAGCCTTCCCTTTCGAGGCACAAAAGCTATACTCGCCCATTTTAACAAGTCAAAATACCATGGAAGCATTGCATGCAAAAGCCAACTCTGTCTCTTTGCCTCCATGTATATCCATCTTCCTCCTTAACTAATGCATGTTAACAACTCACTGTTTATTCTTCAGTACCCATCTATGCTCATATATACAAATACGGAAAACATCTTTATGGAAAAAGATCAGACTGTCTGCATCCTTCTTTAACTCCTTTCAGACTTACCAATATATCATGGTTTTCTAACATCTCCAGTAGATCTCATTCTTCCTCAAAGCTGCAAAATATGGATATGCCAGTTTATTTATTCGCTCCCTTGTAGATGAGCAGTCTCTGTTTTGCTTGTTTAGTTCAATGTCATTATTACATTGCTATAGTATCTTTGTAAATAGATCCTAAAACTAGTAAATGAAGTCAAAAGAGATACTTCCTAGATATCCTAAATAATGCAAGTGATCCTTCACATCATTCCTTCCAGCGTCCACCAGCTGGTTGATTTTTCTTAGTTGAGTCCCTTCACCAAGGTATTGGGAAGAAAGAATGGGTCAGGAGCCCTGAGTCAGGTCATCTTTTGGACTCAGGTTGCTTCTCTCTCTACCCACCCATGTCCTGAGCCCTTATTCTTTAAATGTCTTTAATCTTTCTTAGCATTGGCTCCAAGGACTCCCCTCTCCCCCGACCAGGACTTTTTAAAAGCAGTTTGCTGACCACTCTACTCCTCCATGGCAATGATATAAAGGGGACCCCACTCTAGTAAAGTTTCTATAGTTTTCAAGCATAAATTCCTACTCTGTGGTTTTAGTCCATCTTCGTATATCCCAGTGTTACCCTCTTCTTTCTTTTGCCCTTTGTGTCACTATTGCAGTAATTTATGGAGGTTTCCATCTTTGGATTTATTATGCCATTGATCAGAGTTTGGCGCAGTGGCCTGAAAGTCCCTTGTACACCTTTGCTACAAGGGCATTCAGAGTTAGAGTGTTGTTTTAGCCATTTCGGGTTAGAGAGACTTTACCAAATAAGATACTCACGACAAAAAAAAAAAAAAAAAAAAAATTCTGGGCCACTTGGATTTCATTCATTCATTAACTATATGTGTGCTTGCCCTGGAATAGCTGCTGGGAATAAAATACTCTTAGGGAAAAACAGGCATGTGTTTGTCCTCGAGGAATTTGTGTCTGGATTAAGGAGAGCCACTACATGTTTTTAGCAGGCTTGCACATGACTCACTGACTTTGGGGGTGGAGATGGGGAGAGTGAAAGTTTAATGTTTAATGTTCTCATCCAAGCCCTATGTGATTTAAAAAAAAAAAAAGAAAAATCTTCATGGTGATTTTATCCAAAGAATAAATAGCTAAAATATTTTTGAAAAACAAACGGGATGTTTTAATGTAACATTAAACATTAAAATACCGTCATTTAAAATAGCATAAAGAGGATTTTGTTGTATCATAGTGGCTGCAATAAGAACCGTAGGGGTTTAATTATTTAGTAGTACTAGGACAATTGTTAAGTAAAAACAAATTTGGATTGGTAATTTATGTAATAAAATTCCATATGGGATAAAGGTTTTTAAAATGACCATATTTTAAAAAATGAAGAAAATGTAGGTAACTCTGACTAGAGTAGAGAAGAAATTTTTGAATAAACGGGGAAAAAATCTGTGAAGAAGATTTATGGAGACAACTTAATAATATAAAACATAGATGCAAAAAATGCTATATAATTTTTTTTCAAGTTCATAATTTATTGTACAAATTGAGTATCACATGATGAGTTGACATTAGCTTCTCCAGGCATGGGAACTTAACAGATGGGGTACAGGTTAAAATCCATTTATGTTGCTTTCACAGCTGTTATTTTTTTAGACCTTAACTTGAAGTATGATCTGATACTTCAGTGCCTCCATATGTGGCCAGTACACACAATTCATTCTACCTGTGAGAGTATAAGAATTGAAATATTTTTTGATACCAGTCAAATGGGTTTGGGCATCAATTTCTGGACCTGCCATGATTTCAGTCTTACAGAAGGCACCAGTTCTGCCCAAAAATGCTATATAGGTTAAAAGGTGAACAGAACAGTCAACTAAGAAAGAATAACTTCAAATACATATGGTGAAAGATGAGTATCTATAATACCCTTCAAACTCTAAGAAGTCAACATCCTGCCAAAATGGGCAAAGAACATGAACAGGCAATTAGGAATGTAAAGCCATATGTCTAATAAACTTAGGGGGAAAAAAACCTAGCCTCAAATAATCAAGGAAACAGACAAAAATCATTTTGGAACCATATTGGCAGAAGGAATTTTTACATGGTCTATCTAGATTTGCTGGAAGTAAAGCAAAATAGATATACCTGGCAGAAGTATATACTGCAGTAGCTTTTCCTCAGCTTTTGTGAGGGAAGCAACTTCACATTCAGAGGCTTTGGACAAATAATTCTATTTACAGGAATATGCCTAATGTTCTTCACTGCAGCATTATACAACCAGGGAAATTGTTCACACATCCAGTAACCAGTTGTTGGTTAAATTATGATATATCCAGCACATAGGTAATGACATCAAGATAGAACAGATGTCCATGAGTGAAGTCTTCTTTCTTGTAGGTTTCCTCTGGGATCTGTCAATGTTTAGGAGGTGTAGAGAAAGAGCAGATTCTTACATTTGCCACCTCTGGTCCTTTTTATGCCAACAAGATTACTTAGGAAGCTTTGTACATGGAAAGTAAAGATTTCTGAGCTCTAAACCTACAGGAAGTATGTGACCACATATGGAATGAACGGAAGATGAAGGCTATTCTGTATCCACATGAATTGCTGAAGAAGCTATAATCACCTCCAAAACCTTACCTGGGCTATTAAATAATCTGAAAGAGATGATAGTGACACTTGAGATGTTTACCTGTGTTGTTTTGTGGTCATATAGGCAGAAACTGCACCATTGAGCTCTGAATCCTGTTTCATTTGTAAGTGGAATTTGGTCATCAGTATTAAGTCAGGCACCTGGATTGTTTGAACTGAATTATGTTCATTTGGTATGAACGCAATGGTACATGTCTCTGTTGTCTTCCACTCATTGACTGGAGAAAAGTATCCTGTGTGTTTTCATATAGAATCCTTTCCGTAAATAATAATTCTTTTCTTTCTAATGTTCCCACAGTGCCTGAAGTCCATCTGCCACATTTGAGTAGCTTTCCATTTTTATTTTCTCAGGCCAAATTTCAGCTGATGGTAGATCGATCATGGAGGTAGGGAAGGGAGGGCCTTCCTTAGGCGGGGCTTCCGACAACAGTGTCAGTTACCGCCAAGTTCCATGGCTCCTCAGTTGACAAACAGATCTCTCTGAAATGCTTTGTGCCTTGAAACCTCACAATTTCTGGAGAATTCCTTCCCGATGGCTGCTGCTTTTCTTGGAGACTGCCCAAAAACCACTATGAAATGATAGGGGATATAGAGCCACTGATTACATTTTCTGGGTAAAGGGGGTTTCTGCCTTCTGCTTGTCTGTGCATTTTTGCCCTTGTTAGCTAACTGTGAGACAGGACCCTAATACATTTGGGGGCAGGAATGCAAACTAATTGGTACTCAAGTGATGAAACCACTCTACTTTCTGTGCTTCCTTTAGTCTCCAGAGTTAAGAAAATGGCTTCCTGTCCGATAGGAGATTACCTTGGACCATGCCGTGGTTACAGCTTGCAGAATTTGTCTCGGGAGCTTCTTGGTGGATATATGAAGTTGTGATAGGATGTTTTGTGTGAAAGCAGATATCTGAGTGAACTTGCAGGAACTCACTTTCTGTGATTCATTGAGGTCATGGCCAAATGCCCAGACAGAGCAGAAATGCTCCGCAGGAGCACCTGACATGTTTGAAGCCACAGCTTTAGCGGCGGTCATTCCCAATACTTCAGTGAAGTGTCCATTCAGAATTCAGAGTTGCCAGTGTGGGGGTCAGACACCTTTACTTTGCTGTAGGAGACCTGACTTCAGGAGACTCCTATTAGCATAACCATATGGCACGTAATTTGGCAATATGTGGATCCTGACCCTCAAACTTCAAGTCTCGTCCTTAAGATCCCTTCTCCTTCATGCTCTTTGGTGAAACAGAACACCTCAGAGGTGCTCGCTTACACTGTAACCTCTGACTTCATTAGCAAAGAGGCTGTTGTCCACGTCACTTCTTTGCAGACTCTATGACAAAGGCAACGTAAAGTGTGTGAGAGATGAATTTTGAAGAACCAAGTAGGAGGAGTTAAATATAAAAGTCAGTAAATACTCCGCTTGAACTATATCCTGTAACATTTTTATGGTGCTTGTGACCTATAACCTTTATCTAAACATTTTCCTCTCTCCCCAGTATCTGTGGGATGTGGATATGGTGAATATTAGCTTCCACAGCACAGATAAGCAACAGGAGGGGTGGGGGGTAGATAGAAGTTGGGCCCTGAGGTACTTGAGTTATAGGCACACACAAAAAGCAGTGAGCTTCCCATCATTCATGTGGCTATGTTTCATCAAATTTTCAGCAATGTGGCTTCCTGCCCAAGAGGTGGGAAAATTGCACATTGCCCAATCCTACAAGAGAAGGATGTTTCTGTCCTAGGGTAGAAATAAAGTACGTTGACAGAAAGGAGGAGGGGAAAAAAATGAAAGAAATAACAGGACCAGGTACAGCCTGGGGCTCCACTTGTCCTTCTTTAAAAGAAGTAGTTGCTGGAAGGCAAGAAAGAAAAAAATTAATATGCATGCTACATTAATTATTTCCTGCCATGAAGACCAGCCTGTCCATGATCCTGCGCTTTCAAAAAAATTTTTTTTGTGTGCAATTTATTTAAAAAAATTCCTCATTTTAGTGGAGATGTGGGATAGATCCTTCTCATTCTATCGTGGTAGCTATAGCCAAGGTAGTATGCACTTGTCCTCCCCAGAACAAAGTGCATTATTTAACCAAAGTGAAGTTGGGCAATGTATAAATGCTGGGGAGGATCGCATGGTATCATTTATGCCTGTCTCCCAAGCAGTGTGCTTTGCTGACTAGTCCCCGAATTGCCTCTTGCTGCCTGAATAGCTACTATTAAAGAAATGAGGCATTTTGTTTTCCAGACAGCCCTCTGATTGTTCCCTACACTCACACAGGAGTGCCTGGCTGCAGAGCTTTCTATTTTTCTTCTAGGTCATCCCACAGCAGTTCAAAAGGTGATCTGTCATGGGGAGGAGGGCAAGTCAATGCATTTTAAGAAACCCGCCCTTGTGTCTCCCCGTGGCCAGAATGTGACCTGCACGGAATATCTGAACTTGAACATGAACCCCCTTGGCTCTGCACCTGAGCCATTCGACCAGGTCTGAATGAGAGAATTCTTTTTTTTTTTTTTTTTTTAAGATTTTATTTATTTATCAGAGAGAGGGGGAGAGAGCGAGCACAGGAAGACAGAATGGCAGGCAGAGGCAGAAGTAGGCTCCCTGCTGAGCAAGGAGCCCGATGTGGGACTCGATCCCAGGACGCTGGGATCATGACCTGAGCCGAAGGCAGCTACTTAACCAACTGAGCGTCCCGAGAGAATTCTTTTTTGAGAACAACCTCAAGCTGTTTCTTAGTCCACAACTCAATTCCACCCAATTACCTAAGTACCGTGTGCTTCTGGGAGGGGGTGGGGTCGGCCTTAGAGGAGATGAGGCGAGATGAAGGCTTCGACACATCTAGCTGCAGGAGTGATCCTGCAGGAAGTCTTTCAAATGGCACCTTTTTGGGGGGAAAAAAAAATGGAGGTATAATTGATAGACAACCTTATTTATGTTAGCTTCAGGTGTAAAATATACAATATTTGTATATTGAAAAATGATCAGCACCATGTCTAATTTAACACCTGTGATCACACATGACTATGGAGTGTTTTTTTCTTGTTATGAGAACTTTTAGGCTCTCCTTTCTTAGCAACTTTTAAATATGCACTACAGCTTTGTTAAGGACAGTCACCATGCCGTGCGTCACGTCCCCGGGACTTCATTTATTTTATAACCGGACGTTTGTCCCTTTGGACTCCCTCCTCCCATTTCACCCATCTCCTGCCCCACTCTCTCCCCTCACTCTGGCACCCACCAGTCTGTTCTGTGCATTTGTGAGCTTGGTTGTGGTTCTTTTTTTTTTTTTTTTTTCCTCCCCTCCCAATTTTTTTTTTTTTTTTTATAACCTATAATGCTAATTCTCATCATGATTCTCTCCTTATTTCCCTTGTTCCTTTCTCCTTCTGGATTTCCTGGCTTCCTTCAGAACTAATGGCTGCCTTCATGTATATAGCATGTTCATTTTAGTTTTCCTTCCCTTTGTCCTTTGGACTGAATTCTTTTCCCCTTTCCTTCTTCCCTTCTTGTCTACAGAACCACAAAAGCGATGCAAAATCAGTATCCTCCTTCTCCTTCAGGCATCTGGGATGGTGGGACAATTCCAGAATTTCCTTAGGGGGAGGACTCGGGATGCTCTGGGGCCGGGGACTGGGGAGGGGGAGGCACAAGGGGCCTCGCCTTGTCTCTTTTCTTGGCCAACTTCTATTAGCTGCTTACAGGAGAGCTGATGGGTATTCTGGGGGCTGAAGCCTGCCTAAGTTATTGTTACTAGTCTAACCCAAACTCCAGGAGTCTTTTATTTATTTATTTATTTATTTTTAAAAAATATTTTATTTATTTATTTGACAGAGATCACAAGTAGGCAGAGAGGCAGGCAGAGAGAGAGGAGGAAGCAGGCTCCCCGCGGAGCAGAGAGCCCGACGTGGGGCTCGATCCCAGGACCCTGGGATCATGACCCAAGCCGAAGGCAGAGGCTTTAACCACTGAGCCACCCAGGCGCCCCAAGGAGTCTTTGCTTTGTAGACTTAAAAGGATAAAATGCAGTACGTAGAATTAGCATTGCCAAGTCTTTGGTGCCTGTGTTGCTCTCACCTCTCTCGCTCTAGTCCTTTGTCCTCTTCCCTATTCCCCATCCACTAAGAGGGCTTCATAAAAAACCACAGACACAGAAGAGAAGCTTGGGTTGCTGTGGCCTGCACCCTATTCAAACTTGGAGATTTGGAATTCCAGAAACCGCAAGAGTTCTGTGCATATGGTATATTCTGGAATTTAAACTCACCGTAGGCGAGGTCTGCTTTATATTAGCATCTTTCCTAGCATAGCTTTATCCTTCTGTGTACTCTATTAAGGTATTTCTGGGGAAATCACTTAACGTATGGGGCATGGCTGATCTTTTTTTAAAAGTTTTTTTTTCCTTAAAACATACATGAATAACTGTTTTTGTCCCAAAAATGCAGTGGGAGAAAGAAATGCATGTTTTTTCAGAAGGTTTCAAAGAACAGATCATGTAAAGCACTGGTCTGAATGTATATGAAGATACTCTTACCATCTGGAATTTATTAGGAAAAAAAGAACACATATTCAGTGAAACTGTAACAGTCCATATTTCAAGTTATCAATTCCTTAAGGCTCCCAGCTCCCGTGTTGAAGTGAGCGTCTACTACACCCCGTATAAGCTCCAGATTGGCTTGCCGGGACTTGTCCGAGGCTTAATGCACACTGGGCATGTGAAATGACTAGAGGAAAGTCACCTTAACCTTGTTGCTCTACAAGCTGGAGAGTTCCAGCTCTGTGAGTCCACAGGAAATGATTTGAGATGTTCCCACTTTTTTTTTGTGAGCATGAATCTGTTGCTCAAAAGAATGTAAAATCTGGAATGAGGCAGGTTAACTTTGTAATTTTGAAAAAGAATGCCGAGACAGGAGGCAATTTCTGAATAATTTTAGTTTCTTTTGAGATGTGAATTGAAAGGGCAAACCGATGCCATACGTTAGGCGTGTCTGCCCCAGGAGAAATTGCTTTAAAGCTAGAAAGGGAGGTTAGATCTCTTTCATTGTGATTGGCGGGGAGAGTTCTCTGTACCTTTTACACCCTGTTATTGTGGGAGAGGGGGAGCTCTTCCTTGATGTATCAATCGTTTTAAATACCTGGTTCCGGGGTGCCTGGGTGGCTCAGTCATGAAGCATCTGCCTTCCGCTCAGGTCATGATCCTGGGGTCCTGGGATCAAGCCCCGCATCGGGGTCCTTGCTTAATGCGGAACCTGCTTCTCCCTCTGCCATTCTCCCTGCTTGTGTTCCTTGTCTCACTGTCAAATAAATAAAATCTTTAAAAAAAAAAAAATGACTGCACTCTTTAAAAAAAATTAAATAAATATATACCCAGTTCCAATGCAGTCATTTTGTGGCTAGCTCTGGCCCTTGTGGGTGTGTCAGTGCCCTAGTTCTTAGGCCAAAGTGTAGCAGGCAACTGAAGCCCGCAGATTCCCCGCTCCTGTAGATGCACTCGCTATCGCTGTTTGGTTTTTGTGTTTTTGTTTTTGTTTTTGAAACCCAGCAAGCCCCAGAAAGCGTACTTCGAGGGGCCTGTGCGTCCCTGGAAATCACCTCCGTGTTCCTTTGGCACATGAAGAGAAGTGTGCTCCATGATCACTCTGTGTGTTGACTCACTTTGTTTGGCCCCCAGCTCATCTGCTGGCGTAAAATGAGAGAAGCGTCAGACTGGAATGAATTTCCAGAGGCTGTAGACTGATCCCCCCAGGCTGTGCTGCACCCCCACGAGCCCTGAGAGAGGAGGCTCGCCCCCTGTCTCGAAAGGGTTTCCCGGAGCGGAATTCCACAGCCACTGGGGCACCTGCCAAGAAGCTTCCATTCACGGGAGACCTTGGGAGCAAACCCGGGTCCCTGTGCCAAAACGTAAACTCCTCATGTCGGGCTGTATATGCTGGGGACTCTCCGTGGGAGAACGCCTCCGAGGCCTGTCAGCTCGTGCCCATTTGCCTTCATCCTTCTTGCCTCGGAGCTAAATAAGCCCATTTCACATTGGTGATCGTTTCCGGGGAGCCCAGAACTAAGCTCAGAATTTCTTTTATAAAATGATGCCCGGGATCGAGATGGATGGGAAGATGATCTCGCAGGGTCTTTTGATGTGTCGTCCTGTTGATCCGTCTCGGGACAGTGTTTGCATCTGAAGGACGATAACCCCAGCACAGTTTTAGAATTAGCATTCCAGAATTGGGGCTGCACAGAGCAAGGCATTCCAGCCTCTAAGGAAATTGCGTCTAAATATCAGGCAAAATCTTGCTCACCTTCTCCCCTCCCTTCCCGTGTTGAGTCCTACGCCCGGTGATGATGGGCAGCGTCCATTTCTTTAGCCGTGAAGCTCAGCTTTAATAGTTGGAGTAAATTCTGGATTTCGTAATGTTGAAACTGCAGTATTGCTAGTCGCTGCTAGATGTAGGCTTTCCTTGGACATTTTTGTCTAGGCTGAAAATGTTTCATTCTTTTTTTTTTTTTTTAAAGATTTTATTTATTTATTTGACAGAGAGAGATCACAAGTAGGCAGAGAGGCAGGCAGAGAGAGAGAGAGGAGGAAGCAGGCTCCCTGCTGAGCAGAGAGCCCGATGCGGGACTCGATCCCAGGACCCTGAGATCATGACCTGAGCCGAAGGCAGCGGCTTAACCCACTGAGCCACCCAGGCGCCCCGAAAATGTTTCATTCTTAAACAGCCTAGGAATCTTTAATACTTTTTCTGCTCAGTGCCTTTCTGCTCCCAAGAAACAAAAAAAGGGGACTTTAGGGAATTTTTGTCGGCATTCTAGTACCTGTCTACAAGGAGGTAGGAGGGCAAAGGGTATTGGGGAGGGGGTAGACCATGCAGGAAAGTCAGAAAGTCAAAGGTCAGGAATCCTCCTGTTTGGGTATGGCGTGTTTGACCTAATGATCAGGCAGGCTTCTTGGGTTTGGGAAAACCAGGCACTTTGTCCCCTGTACGCATAGGAGGAATTCAGTTTGCAAGTGAACCTATGTGATGGGATGAAAGCAGTGCCCTATCCAAAACACGTGATGAAGGAACAGCTTACTTCTGGGAGGCCCTGTGGTAAAATAAAACCTCCCCACCTCCTAGGCAACCAGATAGTTGGTCTCTGTCCATATCATTCAGCTAAGTCCAGAAACATGCTTGGGTATGTTGCGAGCCGTGCCTTCTTCCCTGGAGGCTCCTTCCTTTTGAAAAAGTCAGAGACAACTCACAATGCCCAGAAGAACATTTCTTTCATCAGCCCTCTGGTATGGCCTCCTCTTTATCCTTTCTGCTGCTTGGCTCCCACGTGGTTAGAGAAGCCCCAGGACAGCAGAAGGGCAGAGATGAGCAGTGCTTCAGGAGAGCTCACGTTGCCCTGAGCTCCCCTGCCTGTGGCCGGCGGGGTCTGCCACCATCCCCGCTGTACTTTATTCGTTTCAGCGTGAGTCGGGGAACAGAGGGGCCAGGAAAGGGGAGTAAACCCATAGGAGAGAAAATCTTCCAGGTGTCAGTGGTGAAAAGTGTTCCTTGTAGGTTAGAGCAGGGGGGGAGGGGGAAAGGGAAACTTTGTTGATTCATGCTAAACTGTGATGGACCTGTTGGAATTCCCATTGTGTTGTGGTTTCTAGAGGCAAAGCAGGAGGGCAGGGTGCCTTTGAAGGACAAGGGCTCCTTACAGGAAAGGAACAGGAATGCTGTCAAGCTCGACTCAAACCACAGTGTTTGATTCTAGTCTGTGGCTCACTTACTTGCTTGTGTCCTAGCATTCAGCTGCAATTCTGACATCTTTGTGATTTGGCAAGGGATTGTGCAACACTCACCGAGCCCCTGCCAGGCGAGCTCTGGCAGATGGGGTGGGGGGCACCCCTGCCTCGGGAGGTGAAGGGCTCACTTATATGCACGGGGGTCGTCTGGGTTCGTCTGGCCCTGCCCTTCACCTGCGCTGTGGTTCCTCCCTTCCAGCGCTGGGTGAGTACAGGGGAGCTCACCGAAACTCCCTTCTGGTGCCAGTGGCTTTTCCAGTTTGTGCAGCAGAGCTAGAAACCCTCTGGTGCTGGGCACCATCGAACTCTGCAATCTTGACTCCTCCGGTTCTTTCCCTTGGCCCGTGCTGGATCGTGGGATCTGAGGACCTGCGACGCCAATACGCATAGCCGGTGACGTGCTATAATGGTAAACGGGATAGGTCAGCCTGGGAGTTTGGGGTTTCAAGTACTAGGAAAACTGTGCCCCTGATTGTTATCTGCATAATGAAGTAATAATAGCTCCCATCTTGTCGGTGAGAATTCAGTGCAACCCATATAAGGCCATTGGCATGGTCTCTGGCTTATAGGAAGTGTGCTGGCCAGATTTCATCGGGAGTGCTGGGCTTGGTCTTAGGTAGTACTTATCAAAAGGAACATTGACATGCTGGAGAGAGCACTGAGGGATAGAGGATCGGTCTAGAGATTTGTTGATGGGGAGGGGTTGTTTACGATATAGTGAATTACCCAGAGAGGCAGAAGTATAGAAGAGAGTACTACAGTAAACATACTCTTTTGCATAAGCCCTTTTAAGTATATTTACACGTAGAAAAATGTCTCACAGATACTTGTGAGTGGTATAATCTCTAGGTGGTGGGGTTAAAGATAATATAAATTCTTTGATCCAAATTTTTAAGTTTTCTCAATTTATCCATGTAATAAATACCGTCTGGACCATCACAGGGCAGGCTCCGCTCCGTTCCTCTTGTGCGTTGGCTGTATCCCCGGAATCTTGACTCATCTGCCTTCTGGGAATTCATAGTCTCATGGGGGAAATGGGTCAGCAAAAAACCTATATGTTACATTGTCCGGTAGTAACAAGTGTTACAAGAAATAAAGAGGAGTAAAAGGTGGGTGTGGGGTAAGGGAGAGGGAAAAATTGTTCCAGGGGGCTGTTGGGGATGGTGGGAAGCAATCTGAGTGACCTGAGAGAATGAAATCGTGATTGCCAGGTTAATTGTTATATACATTTCTTTATTTTATTGACAACATAGTATATTATTATGCATATCGTGCAATTCATTCAACTAATTTTTTTTTTCTACCATCATGAACAGATCTTGTGCACATCCCTGTCCACAGTGCCTTGTGTCTTCTTAACATTCAGATCTATTTTCATGAAAGTTAATTTTGGGGTCACTGTATATGTCCCGCTGGGTTCTTGATCATCTCTTACCTTGTGATACGAGGAGTCAGGGTGTCGGGGGTGGGCAGGGAACACAAACGAGGGTGGGCGCGAGGCTAGTCCAGTTGCTGGGCTGTTGAGGACTCGTGTGTTTACATGCTCTCCTGCAGGGGCAGCCACGGCATGGGAGCCGTGGATTCTGTGGCACAAGCTCAGAGACTGAGGATACATTTCTGTGATTAATGTGCTCTAGGCCTCAGTGTGATGAGTCATTCTGACTGCTTAATCAGGGTTTGGGAAAACAGGAAGACACAATAGTTACCATCATTGTTTGCAAAGGCTCAATTTTATCTTCACGCTTTTTAGCCAGCTCAACACATGACATGATGATCACGATAATTAAGGTGATGAGGGTCATTGTGGCTCATGTTCTGCCAGGCGGCACTGTGCTCAAGTGATTTACCTGTAGTGTGTTCATTTAATCTTTACAGCTCTGTATGGTTGGATATGGTTCCCATTTTACAGGGTGAATAAACTGAGGTTTGGAACATTTTAACAGTTTACCCAAGGCTGAACCTGGTGTACTCAAGTCTGGGGTTTGGTTTGTTTTTGTTTTGTGTTAAGCCTATGCCTTTCATTATGAAACAATATTTTGGCCATTTTTTTCTCTCTCCCATTTTCTTCCTTTTCAAGGAACAAGGTAATCCTGGTTGGGGCTAGTATGGGCTGGGTTAGGTGATTTGGAAAGGAGAGGAGATTCAGACCTTTTCTCTTTCGCTGAATGCACTGTTTTCTGAACAATCAGCAGGACCCCTGATGGGAGAGAATATTGGAGCCCATTTGAAATGTGTGTCTCCCGCTCTTTCCTGTTGCTTAGGATTAGATGTACTAGGGAGTATAAAATGGTCCGTCAGTCAGTAGCCCGTGGTGAGGAGGGAGAAGTCCGTGCCTTCTGCTTGTGCCTTCACTGAAATGAGAACTTGTTTATGACATCAAACCCTTGAAAGGGATTATCTTTAAATGTAATTCATATTTTAAAATGATTTTAATAGTTGAGGAGGCATTTAAAAATGACCATCATGGGGCACCTGGATGGCTCAGTGGGTTAAGCCTCTGCCTTCCTTCACCTCAGATCATGATCCCAGGGTCCTAGGATGGAGCCCCGAGTCAGGCTCTCTGCTCAACGGGGAGCCTGCTTCCCCACACCACCCCCTCCCCCACCACCTGCCTCTCCACCTACCTGTGATCTCCATCTGTCAAATAAATAAAATCTTTAAAAATAAATAAATATGACCATCTTGAATATTTCAGTGGTCAGCATCTTAGCTGTCTCCTGTGCTCTAATGAATAAAGTCTGAAAGCACATGCCTTGCATCTGGGGTACTTACAAATTTCACATGTGTGTATGTGTGTGTTAATACATGCATATGTGTATAAGTATCTGTGTATGTATCCACACAAACAGTCCTAAATCTTCCGTTGTTTCCCCACGAAAAAGCACTCTTTCATCCAGTGGAAAGCAGTATCCTTCCAAAGCAATCCCAACTATTGCTGTAAACGTACCTTGTCCTCTGCTGATCTGCAGAGTTTACTGACTGTTTCACCATTAAAGGTACTTGGTTTCCCTAGAACAGGGAATTCGATACCTGCTAAATTGGATTAATATAAAAATTTATGAACAATGCAGGCCTTATCAGGGAACTCTTTTCCTCCTGTTCATATAATTATCTGTGGGAGTCTCTGCCTCAGGGATCACATCAGTATTTAGCACACGCTGAAATATTCATGTCCTCTGATTAGCGGGATTTAATTGTTACACCTTCATCTCCTTCACGGTGTGTCATTAAGATGCAACACACCTTGAAATTTAAGTGGGTGCTACCAGTTTATTGCAGTGTCTTTATTTTGTCAGTGTTTTCTTTCCAAACATCCTTGTATATGCATGTAATTTTGGTTTCCCTTGAAAACAACACTACAAAAAGTAAGAATTGGTCTGCAAAAAATATTAAGCGACTTACTCTTACCGGCAACCATTGCACTATATTTATATAATAAATTAAAAAATAAAAGCTTTAAGATTTTTAAAAAATTTATCATTTGTTTCCCACCAAAGATCTCCTCATATTACTGAACCAGACTAGTAGTATGGAAGCACAGAAACAGAAACATCATTTCTCAAGTAGAACATGTCCAGTTGCTCAAGTGGTAGTGATATTTACAGACTGAGCAAGTGATGTTGGTAGAGCATGACCACATGTGCCATCTCACACGAATTTGACATGAACTTGATAGGGCGTGCCTACACCTGCCATGTTGTTGTGATTCCTTGTAGACCCGACATGATTCTTCTCCAGTGTCTCCTCCTGGGTCTGTACCTGATTTTGTCACCAGTTTTCATCCAAATCCACTGGGGGATGGGGAGATTCTGCTTTTGTTTCTTGGCCAGGAATCGCTGGGTCCTGAAAGTCGTGAGAAGACTCAGTGAGGAACAGTCAACCACACACGCCATGATAGTGAGAAAGAGGAGAGAGCTCAGTTTTTTGTTGTTGTTTTGAAGATCAGTTAAACTAAACTTTCTTCCCATGTTCAGTTTTTTAGCTTTTCCTCTACACTGCAGTATTTTCCTCTTTACCTTTTAGGGTGTGGAAATTGCTGGAGATTAATTTTTCTCTGATAACTTCCTGGGTCTGATATCAGCTGAGTTGTCTAATGTTTCTCAGTGTTGGAAGTTTTAAAGAATTAATGCCCTTTTCCCATGCTAATGTTGCAATTCTGCCCTACCTTTTAAAAAAAGAACCCTCTGTCAGAGACCTCATCTTCTCAACAGTTTCATGGGGATCTGGGAGGATCTCAGAAGGGTTTTGATAGTCCCTTGCAAAGCATGAGGCATGACGGGCTCTGGAATTAGACCGGGACTTTCATTCTGGCTCTGCCACTTCCTAGTTTGACAAGGTGCCGAACTTCGAAGCCTCAATTTTGACCTCTTTAAACTGGGGTTAACAACTGTGCATACTTGATAGGGCTATGTGAAGAATGATGGAGAAAGTGCATGTTACATGCTTAACGTAGCAACTTGCACATAGTAAGTACCCACATGTTAGCTAATATTATTTCCAGTAAAAATTATGATATGACTTATTTTTACAGGACCTTACGTTCCTGAAGGGGGTGGGATTGAGGATCCTCTTCAAAGCTGGGATGGCCAGTCTTAGACACCTCCACTGTTTTTTTTTTTAAGATTTTATTTATTTATTTGACAGACAGAGACCACAAGTAGGCAGAGAGGCAGGCAGAGAGAGAGAAAGAGGGATGAAGCAGGCTCCCTGCTGAGCAGAAAGCCCCATGCGGGGCTCCATCCCAGGACCTTGGGATCATGACCTGAGCCTAAGGCAGAGGCTTTAACCCACTGAGCCACCCAGGCGCCCCAGACCCCTCCACTTTTTGAGCGCCATCTTCCTGACCACTTATTTGAGGCAGAGAAAGAGTGACTTAAGTGTGGTTGCCTCCATGGTCTGCACCCGGGCCCTGCTTTTGACTGGGTCCCATCTCCTGTGTCAAACACCTTGGATGGGGTCGGTTTTTCTTGTAAGAGTGCTGTTCTCACGCCACCACGTTGAAGAGGACTTAAATGCCATTTTCAACAACTGAATTTCAGCAGAGGTTTAAAAAGTAACCTGGGCCACTGATCTCTCAATGAAATTATCAGGTAAAATGAAAGACAAAAGGCTGATGCTTTCTGAGTTGATGTAGGGCAGCAAAAATTGATTTGCATGCAGTGAGCAATCTTGCAGATGATATTTAATGAGTTTTACGTTTCAAGGCCATGAGCAACCTTTCTCAAAGTTACTACACAGCAGGTGCCCCTAGCTGGAGTTCTGGCAAGAAATAGGAATGTTTCAGCCCTGGAAGCCACTGAACAGGCCTAACTGTGTCCATTTGGAAGGGAACACGACCCTTTTGCCAGGGATTTTGTTCTTTGTGTATCTGAATTAGAGCATCCGGGATGTGGGAAGTCTTGGAGTGGAAGCTGAATGAGGCTGCTTTGTCGTGTGCAGATGTCTCCTGCTATTTCCAAGGCTGGGACTCGGATATGCACACTTTTTCACTACCCGGGAGCTCCTGGATTGCCATATGGGAGAGTAGGAAGCCTCAGGACGGGGAATGAGGAAATCTGGATTTGATGAGCCTTGTTTCTCTGGGTCTGTTTCATTTTTTTACAGTGAGGGAATTGGACTAGATAGTCTCAATTCCCCTCACCAGCAGGAAGATTATGTGTGATTCTGAGTGCTCTGTCAGTTTCTAGGAGAAAGATCTTTGCTGATCAATTTTATGTATCATGAAGCTTCCTCATATAGTGGGCTCTAGCAGCTCCTTTCTGGGACTAGTGGGCAAATAAAGTACGCAAAGCTCCAGACCTCAGGGTGGGGCCTGTGCAAGCGAATGTGCCGGGAATACACGCTTATAGGTTTAAACCAGAAGAATCTTAGCGACCATCTGGTACAAATCCTTCTCAGAAGGATGAAAGAGCACAGGAAGTTAAAGAGATTTCCCCCAGACTCAGAGCTGAGCTGACTACCAGCCCCAAGTGTTATCACTGCTGCCAGAGGGCTCCCCCTGCTCCTCCCATCCATGGAGATCCTGACCCTGCTTCTCCCCCATCCCTGTCCCTGCCAAAGCATGCATTTGATCTCTAACCTCACATCCACCTGCCCAGGTCTGTGCGCATGCGCACACATATGCATCCCACAAGCAAGAGAGAAGAGTGGTGAAGTCTGCATTAGCAGCTCTGCTATGTTTTATCAGTTTTCTGCCCCTGGTTGATTTCCTGCCCTGCTCTATGCCTGGGTTTCTTCATTTGCAGGAAGGAGGTAGTAATACCCGTCTCAGAGCATTGTGGTGAGGATTAAATGAGATACTGCATGAAATTAACTTAGCCCAAGCCCCAGTTCCCATTAAACATTCAGCAGATGGTAGCTATTAATATTATGCTTTCTACTGTTACTATCAAGTTGTCTGGAATTTTCAGAATATTCCTAGACGTTGGCATTGGGGTTTTGGCACCGCCTTTCTTCTGCAGGACTCTGCCGCTGATCCAGTCTGGTAATATAGAGAAAACAGTGCAGAATCCGTCAAGAAGGTGTGTGTTCAGGAAAGTCGTGCCTGTTTCTTGCTCTTCCATGAAGAAAACAGCTCACTCCCTGAAAGAAGTTGGCACTACCTGTTGTCATCTCTCAAACCTGAGCAGAAACTGGGTGTACCTTGTATTTGGATGGCATGCATCTCTGTTAGGACAGAATGGTAATTCCTCTCATCACACGGTGGGAAGGAAGTAGAGGTACTCTGGCAGCAAATGACTGCCAGAGCAAGTAAGAAAGAGAGTAAGCACGGTTCGCCCTGGACAAGCTTATCTGCCGCTAATGTGGGGAAGGCCAGCTCTGCCATCACACCATTTGTGCCCGCATGGTGCCTGTTTCTGGTTGGAGATTCTGGGAATGAATCCATTCCCCTGTCTTAAGTGTGACTGTGGAAGTCTTTGGCCCCTTTGAAGACAGTGCTATTCCAGAGCAGACTGAAGTTCCAGAGAGACGAGTTGGAATGGTGGGCTTAGAATTTGGCAGCCTAGGTTCAGGCCCTAGATGCCCTTCACAACCACCGTCTTGGGGTAAAGTACTTGCCCGTCTGCTGACGGGAAATCCTAGCTTCCTGTAGGCCACGGGGCTGGCGTGGAATGGTGGAGGTGCAATGGGCTGATGCAGGGGAGAGTGCGATGCCGACTGGACGGTGTGGGCACGTGTTCATTGTCATTGCCACTGGTAGCAAGATGGAGAAGCCCTTTATAGCCGGAAATACACCGTGGTGTCTGGGGCACTCATCTGAGTCACTGGGCTGCTGGCTTAAAAGGCATCTCAGGAAGTGTGAAGCCCTTTGTCTCGTGGCTCAGGTGTACTGGGAGAAACATCTATCCATGTAGCCCAGGAGAGGCCATCCCAAAGGCACTGCTGGCTTCTCAGCCAGGCCCCTGGCAGCTGGACCCCTTATCTGTCCCAGACTGAGTGAGCCTGTTCTGACAGACAGTTGAACAGTGAAATATTAGTGAGTAGTGTTTCATCCAAAAATAACAACCATTTTGACAGCCACCTTGCAGTCAAAATTCCAGGTGGTTTAGTTTCATTTGGACACACACTGTAAAATGAATGTGAGGCCAGTCTCCAAGCAGCCTGGGGACTTTGTGCCTCCGATCTCCAGAGTGATGAGGTAAGTGTGGATTTATGGCCTTCATGCACGAGACCCACATTTGTTTAGGAAGTGTCACTGTCCCATCCCAACCTTGCTTAGGCCTTGGGTGAAAATTGCACAGAGATGTAAGAGCCTTGGCAGTCAGCCCTTTAAGATAAACCTTAGGACGTCAGCAGAATCAGACGGACCAGCTCTGGTCTCCCACTTCCATGCTGATACCCACCAGGAAGGAAGCTGTTCTGAGACATGACTGGCTTGCTCACTCGCTTGAATGTCCCACTCACTAGCTCTGATGGGGCTTCTTCTAAGAAGGCTATTGACTTGAATCTCGTTGACTTAAGCCTTGACTGGGAAAGAGAACATGGGCTTTTGTTGAATGCTTCCCGGGTTCCAGACACCTAGCGAGTTATAGTATCTGCGTGGTCTCATTTATCTCTGTAGCAGCCTGTGACAAAGTGATTAAATTAGCCATCTAAAGACCAGTCTCCCGCAAGTGGCTTAAATGAGATTTGAAGCCAGGCATATATGATTCTTTACAAAGTAGGGTTGGATCAACTTCATTTACCAGAGTACCTCAACATAAGAGGCCTATACAGTGGAGGTCTGTTGCTGGCTATTCTGTTCCAGGAGTCTGACGCCAACAGTCCAAAGCTGGCAGGGTGACTCTACAAACTTGCTAGGGCTCGGGCAAGTTTTGACCCTTTAGAGTGTGGAGCTCACCTTTATGAAGGAGAGTGGCTGCTTGAGCTCCAGCCATCACATAATGTACCAAGCAGCAAGGATGGAGGAAGAGAAAAGGGGAATGACTTCTTTGGATGTTTTCCTAGAACTCCCATATAGTATTTCTACTTACATCTCATTGGCCAGAACTTGGTCTCCAGCTGCAGAGGGAGAGCTAGGAACTAGGATGGTTCAGCCGAGCAGTAGTGATATGACCGGCTAAAAACTAGGCTCTTGTCGCAGAGCACAAAGAGAAAAATGAGTTGGAGGGGCGCCTGGGTGGCTCAGTGGGTTAAATGTCTGCCTTTGACTCAGGTCATGATCCCAGGATCAAGACCTACAGGAGGCTCCCTGCTCAGTAAGGAGCCTGCTTCTCCCTCTGCCAGCTGCTCCCCTGCATGTGCTCTTTCTCTGTGTCAAATAAACAAATAAATAAAATCTTTAAAAAAAATAAATAGGATGCTGGCACAGACTCCAAGCATCATATATACTTTTTCTCTTTGGTTAGTGAAACATCTTCTTTTCATGGTTCTTTATGGGTCATATATCTGAGGTTCTGGCTCAAGTCAGAGACCATTTCCAAAACGAGGAAATAAGTAAAGAGATCTCAAAAATGGGTATACAGGGCGCCTGGGTGGCTCAGTGGTTAAAGCCTCTGCCTTCGGCTCAGGTCATGATCTCAGGGTCCTGGGATCAAGTCCCGCATCGGGAGTGGGGGGGGGGGTGCGTCTCTGCTCAGCAGGGAGCCTGCCTCCTCCTCCTGTCTCTCTCTGCCTGCCTCTCTGCCTACTTGTGATCTGTCCGCCACCCCCCAAAAAAAAAAATCTTAAAAAAAATGGGTATACCTATAATTTTCCTGTTACAGATATTTAACCATATTAGTTGCTTTGGTAAGTTTCTCTTTTCAGATTTAAGTCCACTGTTACTCTTGTTAAAAATTTACCCCAAAGACCTCTGTCCTTCTTATCTTTTAATACTTGCCTTGACAGGGCACAGGGTGTGTCCTAATACTTGGAGTGTTGCGCTCACACTCCCCAGGCTTTGAATTCCCAGGGCTACCACAGGTCTGCCAGAATGAGGGGGAGCGAAACCCACAAAGAAGGGAGGTCAAGCTAGCTTTTGATTACTGGATTACTAATGGGGGAACTTCTCGTGAGAACTTAGCACACCTCTCATGATCAGTCATCAGGTAGGAAGGGGGTGCCGTCAGCCCCCATTCCTCAGCAACATGTCTTGTGACTCGCCTGCTTTGCCCACTCTACTTCTCAACTTCCGATGTTAGTTTCTGCTGAATGACTGTCAGCAACATACAGGAACATGTGTATATTCTACCCTCCCCTTTTCTTTGAGTTTTATCTTCTATCAGAAGAGCTAGTAGATAGAGAAAAAGGTGCAGCAAGGAAGGGAAAAGGCCCTGTATAGTTTTATGCCACAGCCCTATATGTGTAGAAAGTAGAGTCACAACTCTTTGTTTCTTAATACAAAGCCTCTTTAAACACACACACACACACACACACACACACACACACACACACAAATAAACAGAAAAGCTTAAAAAAAAAGTACTCAAAATGTCCCCCCAGAGATCTAAAACCATCCAGAGGCCACCACTAAAATGTTAGAATGCCCTCTCTCTGGCTTAGTTTTCTGTTACATTTTTATTTTTTCTGCAATCAGAGGGAAATAGTTTAAGTAAAAATTTCTCCCTGCATACAACATGAGAATTGCTGGCAGATACACCATCATACAGTAGGGGGAAGGGCCGTGGTGGACTTGGTGCTAGCGCTGAGCAACCCACGGGACCTTGAGTGAGCAGGTCAATCTCTGGGTTTCAGGTCCTCGCCTGCTCACCTGCAAAGGTGGAATGAGCGATGTCCAGTGCCCAGGGCCCTTTCCCCACTCAAACAACTATGACTATGACCCACAAGAGAGTCTACGAAACTTAGGCGGACTCTTGTGGTTTCTTAATTTAGAGGTCGTGAAAAGGCTCCAGAATGTGTCATTGCCATAAACCCCTAAATCTTGACTCTTCTCTAGGACAAGGGTCCGTCACCTGCCTAGATTCTTCAGTGATTCGGGACTCTGGGAAGGTGAAGGACGACCGGTCTGTTCTCATTTTATGGACAGGCATCTTCCATCCAGGAGAGTGAAGACTTGCCCCAAATACACATCTTTGGGATCTTCCTGGCAATCTGGAAGGCCCAAAGGTGTTCTCTGTTCCAGGCTGGGTCCTCTCCCCAGTAGTGATGATCCATCCTGGACCCTCTCTGCCATGCGCTATGATGGAAATAACGACTCTGAGTGTCTCCCCTTCGGTTCAGTTTATGATGTTAGTGTGAAGTCTAGAGCTTCCTGCATCAGCTTTGCCTTCCTAATTCTCCCCCAAGTCCTTCCCCCACTGGAAGTCGGAGGGAAATGTAAGAGAGAGGAGGCGTGTCTGGGCTTAGCGTTGGGATCTTCGTTTCTCCTCCTGTATTTCTTTAGGAACATTTCAGCTTTATATGAATTTCATCCTTCTGGCCAGAGGAGAGGTGGTAAAGCCTCTCTCAAGACTTGACATCATGTCTAACAGACCACAATGTCTGACACTGAAGGAGACTCTTCAGAAGGACAGTTCAGAGGCAAGAGGGGGATACCCAGCTGTCTGAGGAAGGAGTGAATTTGTGACCCTCTCCACCCGACTGGAAGCAGAATGGCCTCAAAAGACTATCATGGGAGGGGCGCCTGGGTGGCTCAGTGGGTTAAGCCTCTGCCTCCGGCTCAGGTCATGATCCCAGTGTCTGGGGATCAAGCCCTGCATCGGGCTCTCTGCTCAGCAGGGAGCCTGCTTCCCCTTCTCTCTGTCTCTACCTGCCTCTCTGCCTGTTTGTGATCTCTGTCTGTCAAATAAATAAACAAAATCTTAAAAAAAAAAAGACTACAATGGGACCACCGTGGTATTTGTGCTGAGAATTCCTCGCACAAAACCTTGTATCTGAAACCCAGAGTGACCTTTTCTGAGCAGCCCTAGCCCTACATGAGAAGGCAAATACCGCCAGATTGCCTGACATTTCCTTTTTTAAATTTCAGGCATTCCTGATTTCAGATGAGCTATTGATCTGTTGGTTTGCAGCCCTGATGCAATGAAGCAAAGTCACGGTCGCTGCCATTATCGTCTAACATAAACAACTGCTTTGAAAGCCCAAACCCTGCCCTGGGTCTCCTTCTCCCTTCCTCCTACTCACACCCCAACAAGCCTCCCAGCTTACATGCAGTTGCAGAAAAGCATTTTCTAAACCTGCAATTAAAATCTTCAAAGTTGAACTGTGGTCCATCCTACCACATCCATCTTTAAAGATCACATTTATTTGTCTACTCCTTACTTTAATCCCTCTTGGCAGAAACTACTAAAAACCTGTCAGGGAGGGAGGGTTTGTTCTGATCCTAATCAGTCACCCAAATGGAGTGTGGAATTTGGCTAGGGAATGGTCTACACTTCCCCCATTGGAGCTGCCGGTGAAGACAGATGAGAAGCAGTGACTCAGAAGACAAAGAAGGTTGAAGGGTGCTACTCTGGGACCTGAGTGTTGAGCTCCGTCCATCGCCCCGAACAGCCACAAAGGCTCCTGGGGTAGCTTTGGTGCTGCCAAAGCTCAGTATTTGGGCTCAGAAGTTGGGCACATTGAGATCCTAGGGGTGCAGGGTGTCCTTGTTACTGTGTTGAACAACTTCCCTTGTAGCTCCAGTTAACCTGAGCTAGTTGGCTGGGGAAGGGGATCTGGAGGGATTCTTTGTGTGTCTTCTCCGAGCATCATTTATCAGAGTTCTTGTTCTGTTCCTGCAAGAGGGCCTGCTAGCCCAGAAGCAGCATGTGGGCAATGTAGTGTGTCTGGAGGACAATGAGGAAAGATGAGCTGGCAAGGAAATAAAGGACCGACTTTATGGGGAGACCATCTGACCAAAAATGAGCTTGCCCGGTTTTTCTTAAACTCGGCCCCGTGATCTGTCTGTACACGCAGCAGGATGGGTCACAGAGTTGCCATGTCCAACCTTCATATGTTCCAAAGTAAGTTCAAAGGTGATCTGGTTCTCCTTCTTTCTTGCGGCTCGGGTTGAGAATCAGGCAACCCCACACCCTCAATGAATCGCACCCTTGCTGAGTAACAGAGGGAAAGCCCTCAGAGGGAGGAGCTTTGCTCTCTATTCTGATGGGACCCCCGAAATTAGGTCCCGCTGCCCACATGTGAGTTCTCTCCCTGTTACGTTTACGGTGACCACCATATAACCCGGCTTGCCTGCCCGACACCTGATTTAATAGCACCCACTGGAGTTGCGGCATTTTTTTTTTTTTTAATATGATCACACTAATTACAGGGAAGGAACGAGTTTCTGCCAAAGGATCTAACCTTGTGCTCCTTTCCTTCTGTCACCACAGCTCCACTTGGCAGCCCTGGCATCACTCAAGGGAGATATAGTGGAACTTAATAAACGTCTGCAGCAAACGGAGCGGGAACGAGACCTTCTGGAAAAGAAATTAGCCAAGGCACAGGTAAGGGATCTGGAGAGGTTTTTTATTTTTTTTTAAGCTCTTATATTTTTTTATTTAAAGATATAACCTAGATTGAGGAATTCCAGCAGATCGAGTTACGGGGTAATGAGCAAACGTTCTCAGAAGCCCTGTCCAGGTCAGGAAGTAGAACTTGCCAGCCATCCCAGCAGCCCCTCCTTATGTCCCCTCCTAGTCGCGCCCTCCCTCCCACCAAGGTCACCACCACCGTGACTTTTATAGTCCTATTTCCTGTCTCTTTACCCTATATCCCTAAAGTTTATATATCCCTAGAGAGTGAAGTTTAGTCTTGCTCATTAGAAACTCTGGGTTTCCTTCGAATCTCTTAATTTATAGGTTCGGCTTCCACTCTTGGTTTGCTTTTTAGTTAATCTGTTAGAAACTTGCCATTTGACCTGTGGAGTTCCCTACAGTCTGCATGTTGCTCGTTAGACACTCACCGTACAGCTCACTGCACCCCTCTATCCCCTCTAGCTCCTGTGAAACAGCAGGTGGACCCAGAGGCTCGGCGAAATTCAGGTCTGGTCCCTTTGGCCAGACAGTAGGGGGTGTTTGTTGTTTCAACAGCAGGCAATATAGGGTCTGCTTGTCTCGTTTTCTATGATGTGAGCAGCTGTTGATACTCAACGCCTTTGTTCATCCGTTCATTGAATTATTAGGACTTAGAAATACGGTGATATTTCAGTTCTGCCATTTCTCATTAATTGGAATGCTTTTATAGAGACATCTCCCATCATCTGTGATTTGGTGGAACAATGGTTCATCGAGGAAAAGCAAAATCTCTCATCTTTCTATTAACATTTTTCAAGAAAACAAACTCTGATCCTCTGAAGTTGCCCAATAATTAAAAATATATATAATTAGGGGCGCCTGGGTGGCTTAGTGTGTTAAGCCACTGTCTTCGGCTCAGGTCATGATCTCAGGGTCCTGGGATCGAGTCCCGCATCGGGCTCTCTGCTCAGCAGGGAGCCTGCTTCCTCCTCTCTCTCTGCCTGCCTCTCTGCCTACTTGTGATCTCTCTGTCAAATAAATAAATAAATAAATAATCTTAAAAAAAAATATATATATATATATAAATAAAATTAAGAAATTATAGATTTAAACATATTTGGGTTTTCATTCCACCATAACTGTTTTCGTTACAGATACTCAAATTGTATTATCTTTGGCCAGTATGAGCCTCTTCAGGTTGGCTCTGGAGTCTTTTGACGTGAGTCCAGGCTCAAATAGTACGGTTTTTTTCCCCCAAATGAGGTAGTAACCATCCTCTGAGTAACTCTTACTTCTCTGAGCAGAGAGTAGTATCTTCAGACCACAGTCTGAGTGCTAAGAGTGCTTATGGCTTCTAGGTCAGTCTTTGTTTCCAGGCCCCTTTTCTAGATGTAGCCAGGAAATTCTTTATTTTCTTATTTGTTTACATATGCATGTATGTATAACTTTTCAGATAGAATACGCTAGGAGTTCATACGAATAGCTGCAATTTAAATTCCGACTACAGCATACTTTATACCTAGCTTCTTCTGTATTTTATCTGAATCTCCTTTCTTTCACGTGAAGAATCCTAGTTCTTACTGCTACAGAGGACGATTGAATGAAAATACTCCATGATTACTTGCTTCATCCCATATTACGTGCAGTATCAGGATAATATTACTATTGCCATCACAGATACAGTTCCTGAGAAGAATGTAATTTTTTATTGTTGCATTACACGCTGTGCACTCCCCCAGTTATTTGCTAAGTTGTCTTCCTTCCACCTGCCTGGCCATCTGGCCATTGCAACTCACACTCTCCCCCTCTTGTCCTCATTTAGGCTTCTCTACGTACCTGTATGTTTAGTGTTTACCGGGGTCCCTACGTCAGCGTTCCTCATTTATTCGTTTATTGCCTGAAGTGGATTTTCTAGGCGATTCGTCAGGGAGAACTCGGGATCGTCTTCACCAAGTTCTTGCTCATTATTAACAGTATGTCTGTTCTCTTTGCCCTTCATACTTGAAAGACATTGCGGCTGGATAGAAAACCCTTGGCCAGTCTTTTTTCTTTTCTTGAATATATTCCCTTCTTCTCTTTGGGTGTAGAGTGCTGCTCCCAAAGTCTGATAATAGAGCCTCACGGACATGTACTCTAGATGTCCATAACATGTCTTGTCTTGTCTTTTTTCCTTTTCTTTTCTTTCTTTCTGTCTGTCTGTCTAGTAATTTTACTAGAGTAACTTTTCTTTAAAAGACTTTATTTTTAAGTAATCTCTACACCCAGTGTGGGGCTGAAACTCACAACCCCGAGATCAGGAGCACATGCTCCACCGACTGATCCAGCCAGGTGCTCCTAGTAGAGTAACTCTTGATCTGAGTCATTCTGGTTGGATATGCTCAAGTTTGCTGTGTATCCTTTTATCTCTTTTAATCTTTTAATTTCAGGGATGTGTAAAAAAACTACAGTGTTTAATATCCGTTCTCTTGTTTTGATTTTCTTCTTCAGGGATGCTTACTATTCGTATGTTAGATCTTTTTTGCCTGTTTTCGGTATTTCACTATCTACCTCCTGTCTCTCCCTGTTTACTTGGTTTTTCCTATGGTTCATCTTCTGTTTCTTTTGGGGCATTATATGCTGTGTTTATTTCTCCCTGTGTGCCTTCTAGTTTAGTTTGTATTCCTGAAATGCATTTTTTAAAAAAGATTTTATTTATTTATTTGACATAGAGAGAGATCACAAGTAGGCAGAGAGGCAGGCAGAGAGAGGAGGAAGCAGGCTCACTGCTGAGCAGAGAGCCCGATGCGGGGCTCAATCCCAGGACCCTGAGATCGTGACCCAAGCTGAAGGCAGAGGCTTAACCCCCTGAGCCACCCAGGCACCCCCTGAAATGCATTTTTATTTCTAATTTTTCCCTGTGTTCTTTTACTATATGAGTTTTCTAATTCTGCGTTATGTTCTTTAATGTCTTATGTCATTTCGTTTCCTTAAGGTCTTTCAGCTTATTTTGAAATAGTAGGCTTTGTCTGGGCTTTTGGGGGGTGGGATATTCCATTTTGTGGCGTGCTTTCATAGCATATAGGGAGATATTCTCTTTTTTCCTTCCTTCTTATAACTTTGTATGGAATTTGACCTGAGGACTTCTCCATTTTTCAGTTTTTTATGAAAAAATAGTTTCCTTGAACTTTTAGGAGGCCCGGTTTAAGAAGGTTTTATAAGTTCTTAAAGCTTAGTCTTCCGTTGTTTTCATTTTGTCAAAAATATGATCGCCTGCTTTCAGACACTTCCTGGCTCTGTTCCCCTCATCTACTTCTATCTGGATCTATTCTTTCCTTTGTCTCGGTCACTCCGTCTTGTTCAATCCTGATCCCACCGTCAGCAGTTTTTCCCCCTGGAAGCGAATCCTGAGGCCAATCTTGAGAGTTCTCAGGGACGAGCTGCTTTGGGTCTTCCAGATCTTGTTGGGACCCCTTCCCCCATTTTCTCTCGGCTCAGGCAGGATACCTCCTAGTTTTAGCCACTCCTTTCCAGTTGGTGCCCTTCACTTTCCTGTGGGTACTGACTGTTTATGTTGGGGTTTTCCAGTTCCCGAGTCCACCAGCCTTACTGCTTCTTGCTGCTTCTGTCCACTCAGACACCCTTTCAAGCTTGTGGATAGTGTGGGTTTGTCCTTGCTTGTATTTTGTAGTTCGAGAGAATACCTTGTCTTAAGCATTTGGTTCTGTTGAGTAAGGTGTTCTGTTTTGTTTTTAAAGATTTTTATTTATTTGACAGACAGAGATCACAAGTAGGCAGAGAGGCAGGCAGAGGGCGGTGGGAGGGAAGCAGGCTCCACACTGAGAAGAGAGCCCGATGCGGGGCTCGATCCCAGGACCCTGGGATCATGACCCGAGGCGAAGGCAGAGGCTTTAACCCACTGAGCCGTCCAGGCGCCCCTAAGGTGTTCTGTTTTTATGTGAGAATTCAGAGAGCTCTAAAAACCAGGCTGCCACAGCCCTTGGTCTAGATGACCTGTGGAAAGTTTTGAAAACTCAGGTCTCATAATTGTAGATTGTTTGAATAGAGAGGAAAGACCCTTTATACTTGAGATCATCTACTTCCACATTTGTCAGGCATATCCCAGAGAGGTTAACTTGCTTACCCAAGGTCAAATGAATAGCTTGGTGCCAGAGCCAAGACAAGATCTGCAGTGTTCTTTTCTCATATAGGCTATTATACAGACAAAATCTTTCAGTTTTTACTTGGATGAAAACTTACAATATTTTCCTTCTATTATAAAAGTAATAAAAATGTGATAGGAAAAGCTGGAAAGGCAGCAATATGATGTTTCAGTAGTGGGCTTTGGTGAATTACAACATTTTTTAATGCTTTTTTTTTTTTTTTTTTGGTTTTGTTTCACACGGGTTTTTTTTATTTTTTTAAAGTGATTATTTTTGTATTAATGATAAATATAAAACAGTGTTAGGTGAGTTTTCTGATTTGCAACCATCAAAGGTTAATAGTTCTTAACAATGAGAATTTTTTTTAAAGATTTTATTTCTTTGAGAGAGAAAGAGAGAGAGCACCAGTAAGAAGGAGAGGGAGAAGGGAGAAGCAGGCTCCCTCCCAAGCAGGGAACCCGACACAGGGCTCTATCTCAGGACCCTGGGATCCTGACCTGAGCCAAAGGCAGATGCTTAACAGACTGAGCGACCCAGGTGCCCCTGTGAGAATTTTTTTTTTTTTTAAAGATTTTATTTATCCATCTGACAGAGAGAGAGAGATCACAAGTAGGCAGAGAGTCAGGCAGAGAGAGAGAGAAGCAGGCTCCCCGCTGAGCAGAGAGCCTAACACGGGGCTCGATCCCAGGACACTGAGATCATGACCTGAGTGAGCCGAAGGCATCGGCTTAACCCACTGAGCCACCCAGGCACCCCCTGTGAGAATATTTTTAAGAGGAAAGAAATTGTGAAAGCTCTTAACTAAAAGCTGGCATGTACTATAGTCTTGGATATATATATATATATATATATATATTTAGTGTTGGATTTTTAAAAGATGACCAGGAGGGTATTTATTAAAATTTTAAGCCTTCAAGGACAGAGCAACTTATGACAGAGGATGGTGGAAGATAATGGAAAACTTTTTCTGTGCCGTGTCAAGGATTGAGTCAGTTCTCTTTTAACTTATTGTCAAGACATTCTTATGTAATAATGTTTGGTGGCTCTTTACATCATAGTGGCATTCATTGACTCCATTCCATTTGCATTCTTATATTAAATATACTTAAAGATTACTCTCTGTTCCTTTCAGTGGAGACATCTTTCCAGTGCAGATACTGGGACCCAGGGGAGAGAACATGGGGGTCGGGAGGAAGGTCAGACTTAGCAGTCTCATACCTTTTACAAAGATGAGATTTATGCAAGAAAAAATAAGAACAATGAAATGGCAATGCCAGGCTTCCTGTGTGAGTGATTCATGTTTGAAGCTTGACCAGATTGTGGAAGAGCAAATTCATGCATAAATTTATGCTCTGTGGCTTTAGAGAGTTTCACCAGCTCTCTAAATATTACAGAGCTATGATTAACCTAAAATGTGAATGGTGGCTGTCTTTGTCAGAAATAGTCAAAAAGAGCTTCAACATCTGTTGAGTAATTATTGATGGTGACACTGGGACTAACTGAATAATAATAATAAAAAAAGTTCATTATACATAGTCATAAGGTCAACCTGCCAGTAGAGTTTTAAGAATAGCTATGGAAAGGGAAAAGCTGAATAAAGGAGCCTAGATCAGCATGATGAGGAAGGTAGAGCGCTTCTCTGTTCATTTTCTTTCTTTTTTTTTTTTTTTTTAAAGATTTTATTTATTTGACAGAGATCACAAGTAGGCAGAGAGAGAGAAAGGAGGAAGCAGGCTCCCTGCTGAGCAGAGAGCCCGATGCGGGACTCGATCCCAGGACCCTGAGATCATGACCTGAGCCAAAGGCAGCGGCTTAACCCACTGAGCCACCCAGGTGCCCCTCTGTCCATTTTCTATTGCTGTGTAATAAGTCACCACAAAATTACTGGCTTAACACATTTATCAGCTCACAACTTCTGTGCATCAGGAACTCAGGTATGGCGGTAACAGGATCCTCTATGTGTTTGCCATCGAGGTGTTGCCAGAACTGAGTGCTCATCTAAAGCTCACCTATGGAAGAGTCCACTTGCCCATGTCCTTGACAGAATTTATTACTTTGTGCATGTAGGATCCATGACAGTTTGCCTTTTCAGGCCATCAATGCAGAGAAAGATTCTAGAATAAGGCTGCTGGTCAGACAGAATCTTACCTAATGTCCTGGGAGTGACATCCCATCACCTTTGTCACATGGCACTAGTTAGAAGCCGGTCACAGGTCCCACCCAGGCTCACTGAGAGGGTATCACACAGAGGAGATACAGGGATCATTGGGGGGCATTTCAGAGGCCGCCCATCTCACTGTCCTGGGGGATTTGATCAGCAGCACCACTGTTAGCGTGTAGCAGTGGTGAGAATCACCACACTTCTTTAACTCTGTTTTGTGCCAGGCGGTGTGACAAGCATCCTGTTTGCTTTATCTCAGGGAGTTCTCATAATGCCCTCTTGTGCAGATACCGTTAGCAGGGCTGTTTGACAAGTGAAGAAAGAGAGATTTGGGGAATTTGAGTATCTTGCTGAAGATTATGAGGCTAGAAAGTACCAAGAGTTAGAATTTGCATCCAGGTTTCATGGGAATCCACAGCTGTACTAATCCTGTATTGTCATTTAGGCTGTCCGGGCTGCCCTTAGCATCTAGAGGGGTTCCCAAAGTGGGTGGAGCATGACGCACAGGTCCTTTTGGTTTAAACTTCCCTATCATCCCCATCAAACAGGTGCACAGACACATGCATGCACCAACATTAAACAGCCTGGTGGGAAACTGGCAGAGATCCTATATGCTACTGGTTCGATGCTTTCGGCATATTTGCTATTTATTGAGGACCAACAGTTTTACATTGCTGCATTTTTTTTAAGGGCTGTAGAATGATAAATCTCAAACAAGCTTATGAATCTATGACTCCCCACAAAATCAGTCAGTAGTAATACAAAACGCTTTCTATTTCTTTCTTTTTTTAAGATTTTATTTATTTGACAGAGATCACAAGCAGGCAGAGAGAGAGGAAGGGAAGCAGGCTCCCCGCTGAGCAGAGAGCCCGATGCGGGGCTCGATCCCAGGACCCTGAGATCATGACCTGAGCCGAAGGCAGAGGCTTTGACCCACTGAGCCACCCAGGCGCCCCAAGAACGCTTTCTATTTCTAAGCTCTCTATCTTTGGATAGCAAAGCTTCTGAATTTTCTACCTCTTGGCTTTTAGGAAGAAAACATAAATACTTTTCATTAGATGTCATGGAGAGAGCACTTTCTTGGTGCTTTCTCATTGTATGAGATACTTAAAGGTACAGTTTGGCTGTGTTCTTTTGGTCAAGAATGTCCTCCATTTCTTCCTTCCTTGTTTCTACTTTTCTTTGGAAAATTGCACTAGTTGTTATCCTCATCAAGGAAACCCCGAGTAATATTGCTGAGACCAATTCAGTGCGACCCTGAGAAAGTAGCATGACTTCTTTGCATATTTTACAAGGGGGTGGTGCTGACCCCCTTCACCAGGATGGTTGAGAGGGTTAACAGATTAATGATGGCTTTGCATTTTTCAGGAATGGAATTCATAATGCTCTTAGGTTTGACAGCTGAGACTAATGTGATGATTAAAGATCCGTGGCCTCTGTGGAGTAAGATAAAACCCAGTGAAGAACATTAATAAAACCAGAAAGCTCCTTAGCATTGCCACTTTACACAGGGTTTTTCCAAGAGCTCAGGTTCTCAGACCAGTCTGTCTCGAGGCTGACTCATGGCTTCATCCCAGGATTGCACCAAGAGTGGAGATATTCTTGGTGGCTGGAAAGATACGGCTTGTTTTTATTACACATTTTTGCATACAGGCAATGTCACCGACTTATGTGGCTAGACATAGGTATTTATATAGATTTTAAAGTTGCTTCCTCATCATGATAGCTGAAACCTAGAGAAAATGCTCTGAGTATACATAAGTCCCAGATGAAAGTCGGGAAAAAAATTTTTTTCCTCCTATCCGATCCCAGTCTTTTTTTTCTTTGCCTTTCACATTGACTGTTTGTAGTTGTGGGAGAAATCCTAGTGATTCTGACCTCCAGAAATTCATGGCAGGCAAGAAGCTGCAACAACAGGCTTGCTTTCTTTGCTAAAATATAGGATCAGTCAAAAACTGAATATAGGCTGGGAGAAGGAAGAGTCCTGGATGCGATTCCCTGTGATAAGAGGAAAAAAGTGGCAGCGTGTTGTTTGAGACCATTTCTTATTTTGTTCAGCTGAAATTTTATGGGGTATTTCGGTATGGTGAGGAGAAGAATTTCATCCCTCACTTGTAAGTTTTGCTGGAAGACGCTACCACTTCTCCCTGTTAAGAAAGTTGTCGCTGAATAATTGACTTTGGCAGCTAAAGCTGGCTTGATGGGTACCAGAGGGACCTAGAATTCCCTGTCTTAAAACCCCTTGTGTCTACTTTTACATTTCAGTTCTCCAAGGGGCTGAGGAGAGAGTTGTCTGGGTTTCTTACATTCACCTGGTATGGGAAGGCATAATATTTGTGTTTCCTGGAGTTTCCTGGAGGTGGATCAGGGAAGGAGGCCAAGGAGGGTAACTCTGCTGTCCTTGGAGATATTTTTTTTTTTTTTAATATTTTATTTATTTATTTGACAGAGAGAGATCACAAGTAGGCAGAGAGGCAGGCAGAGAGAGCGGAGGAAGCAGGCTCCCCGCTGAGCAGAGAGCCCCATGCAGGGCTCGATCCCAGATCCCTGAGATCATGACCTGAGCCGAAGGCAGCGGCTTAACCCACTGAGCCACCCAGGTGCCCCTGTCCCTGGAGATCTTAAGGCATATTGCATGGGGACAAGCCCACAGGTCAAGGAACTGGGAGGGAGTAGGGGGGAGAAGATGGTGGCTACAACAGCGTCTACCCTTTGATGGTGTAAACACGAATCAGACGGTTTCTCAGAGAGTTCTGCTTGTTGCCTAGGATATAACAAATCGGTCACTTTACATTTTGTTTTCATCTGTAAAATGTTGTATCATCAGAATATGCCCAAATAAATAACTCCCAAACCACCTCAACGACTTAACGTATCAGAGATTTAGTTCTTGTTTCTTGCTAGGAGCTCGGTAGGACTGGCAGGAAACTGTCACGAATTGTCCTCTACCAGCCTCCTAAGCTGATGGGGCTTCTACTGTCTGGAACATTGCCAGCATCCATGGCCAGGGAAGGGAATGTAGCAAATCCTGAAGGAGCCTTAAAGGCTTCTAGGCATAAGTGACATAACTTCACTCATACCTCATTGGCTGAAATAAGTCACATGGTCACATCTAGCTTCAAGGGGGGAGAGAAAATATCACTGTGCATGGATGGAGGTGAACCAGAGTCTTGAGGAATATCCCTGTTGTCTATCAGGGGTGCTGCTGCTTACAAGGCACACACCCTACATGACGGTCCTGCCAGAGACCCCTGTGTGTACCAGAGAGAAACGAACACCATTGCAGGAAGGGTTAATGAATTATGCGAAGAGTGAACATCTCCCCCCCCCCCCCCCAAAGGGATTTATTTATTTATTTGTTTGTTTGTTTGTTTGACAGAGATCACAAGTAGGCAGAGAGGCAGGCAGAGAGAGAGGAAGGGAAGCAGGCACCCTGCTAAGCAGAGATCCCAATGTGGGGCTCAATCCCAGGACCCTGAGATCATGACCTGAGCCGAAGGCAGAGGCTTAACCCACTGAGCCACCCAGGTGTCCCCATCTATCGCTTTTTAATGTGTATATAAAGTACCTCGACTTGTAACTTAAAAGTCAAGAAATGTGTACAAGCATGAAGGAGTAATCTAGAAGTCCTACTCCTTTATCCTGTTTAGCTGTCATTGTTGTAGTACCGTCTGGATTGAGGCTTTACGGGGCTATGTGCCCAGAGGTGACTCGTAGATGGAGGTGTGGTATTCAGCCTGACCCAGCCTGTGCCCCTGGGAAACAGAACACTCAAAACCACTTGCCCTCCCAAGCTAAACAAGGCTCTCACCGGTCATGAAAACTCAGGGTGGTGAGAGGCGTGGGTCAGTCACCGGACCGGCGTGTGCTCATAAAATCGGGCAAGACTGGAATGGACAGTCCTGCAGCTGCGGGAGCTGGCCCGCGCAGGAACGCACCGATCACGTGCAGAATGGCTCTGTCTGTCCTGGGTCCCACCACTCATCTCCCACTTTTCCTGCACTGAGGTGCCCCTTTCCCAGGGTTGGTCTTGTGCAGTTCAGTGGGAGCTGTTGAACAAGGGTGTTCTGTTGGGTTTTTCGGGCTCCGGCAGGTAATGGCTTGTTTTCTTCTGCCCCGTTGCTTCACCCCGCCCCGCCCCACCCTGCAGCATGGAGGTCCGGGCTTCAGCCATCTTTGTCTGGGTCCCACCAGTGTGTGCAGAATGGGTAAAGTGTTCAATGTGAAACCTCAAGGGGATGTTGATTTGTACGGATGAGCCTTTTGGGCAATATCTTCTCAAGCCATCCATTCTCCTTAAGGCTGGGCGTTTCGATAATTATTTTCCAGTGTTCTCTTTTCCCTGTGTGAAGGATCCCCAGGGTACCATTCTACCATCTCTCCTCCTGCCACCCCCATTTCTGCCCATGTTTCTTATTCTCCAGCAGAGAATTCCAGCTGGAAGCTGTGACTGCCGTTCCCTTTGGAGGACATGTCCTAGTGATCCCCACTCTGTAGCACTCAGCCTCGTATCTTAAATGTTATGGGAAATCAAGCTGTATCTATTATTTTTAGGAAGAATTAAATTATAGAGGCTTTCCACTATTTTAGGAAACCATACTTATGGCAAAAATATAGGAACATAAACCAGATATCTTTGCCTTCAGCTAAGAACTTTTCTTCCTCCGATTCAGTCTTATTGCTACTCCCAAATGAACCCCTAGTTCCAAATATACATTATGAGTCTTTTGTCTCCTTTTAGCTACAAGTGCTGTTCTGTCTGAATCATCAGGCTTCCTGTTGTCTCTTGTTCATACTCTCATACCCTCCAGGCAGACTTCCCAGTTACAGGCAGGGGCAAAGGAGGTACAGTACCAGATAGCACGCTCTCGTTATCTGGGCATCGGCCATCTGCTCTCCCGGCAACCTGGGCACCCCAGCCCCCGCAGCCTGGATCTTGCCTGTTAGGCAGCTCTCAAGAGTCACCAGGGGTGTCTGGAGTTGTCTTGGTGATTATCAGTAGTAGATTGTGTGCCATTTTATTGTGTGAATATTGGCACACCTCCATTTTAACATGAATTTTGTAGTTTCTGGTCTGCCGTGGTGGTGGTGGTGGTGGTGGTGGTGGTGGTGGACTGTTGACTTCCAAAGACTATAAAGGAGGAACTGTATGTGGGGAATTAAAGGAGAGTGAGAGGGGCACCTGGGTGGCTCAGTCAGTTAAGCATCTGCCTTCCGCTTAGGCTGTGATCCCTGTGTCCTGGAATCAAGCCCCAGTTGGGCTCCCAGCTCAGTGGGGAGTCTGCTTCTTCCTTTGCCTCTCCCCCTGCTGGTGCTTATTCACACACTTTCTCTCTCTCAAACAAATACAAATCTTTAAAAAAAAAAAAAAAAAAAAAAAAGATAAAGGACAGTGAGAGCTGTTGAGTATGTAAAGGGAAGCATTTCACAGTGGTTTTTTTTTTTTAATTAAAATTAAAATTAAAATTAAAATTTATTTGTCAGACACAGGCAGGGGGAGCAGCAGGCAGAGGGAGAAGCAGGTTCCACACTGAGCAAGGATCGCAATGCAAGACTCGATCCCAGGGCCCTGGGATCATGGCCTGAGCTGAAGGCAGATGCTTAACCGAGTGAGCCAGGCAGGCGCCCCATTTCTCAGTGATCTGTAGCCCTAGAGAGCTGAATATGGAAAACCAAAGAGGAGGAGCCAACAAGAGTGCAGTGTAGTAGGAGTCACAGCATAAATGAGATTCAGGTCAGGCTGGGCAGTATCTTGTAATTATCTTAAGATCTAAAACTGGAGGTCTTCATAAGAGTGCCAGCTATACTGACACATGAACATACTGCACATGCACGCGTACACACACACACACACACACACACACAATTTGAAGGTGGGAATAAAGCGTAATAGCTAAAGCTCATAGATATTTTGCAGGAATGCAGAGAAACAGTATTCAGCTGTGAGTGTGCTCCAGAGAAATATGACCTTTCTCACTGATACATGCTATCTCTGACACATTGTCATTTTGTGGGCTTGTGTTGTTCCCTGTAAAATATGATGGATCATGGATGAAAAGGCATAACTTCATGGAAAGAGTATCTGTGGCCTGTTGGGGTTTTGATCTGTTTAGGAAAGCTTCCCTGTAGATGTGACTTTATCCTTGCCTCAGTTGCCACATACTTCTAGTTGTGTTCGACCTCGAGGGCTGTTATCTGATGTTGCAGTTTGTCCCTGAGAACAGAAGTTGCCATCACTGTGTCTTTGAAAGCAGCCAGCTCAGGAAGGTCTGGGATACAGTCTCCACCACCTCCTTGCTTCCAGTCTTGTTCCTGGAGTTCTGAGCAACCCCCAGGACGTTACTGCGTTAATACACATCAAGGTGGTTTGTAGGTGTGGTCTCCACCGTGACCTGTACCACCATATTGCGCAGACTTACTTGCTGCATACGTCTGTCCGTAGGGAGTGGGGCTTAGTGTGGTGTTGTGCTCATCTCGGAAGGCCTTCGTCCTGTAGCTTCTGGGTTATGCCGCCATAGGAAGCAACAGATTTAGGGTGGGAGGAGGACGTTGGACCTGGTGGGTGAGAAGTCTTACCCTTGCCTGGCTGCTACCAGCCCTGAGAATGCAAAGCTGGCAAGTACGTATGACTCTTGGCATTAGGAAAACCTCACTAAAATGAAATTAAAATTCCTCTGCTGGACAGGAAATTAATCAGGGCTGAATGCAGTAGACAGGGATAGAAGTTGGATCCTTTGTTCCATCACTGATGAGTTTTATTGTTATGCAAATGAGACTCGAGGCACAGTGGCTAGTGGGGCATTGAGGAGGACACAGAGAAGTGAAGGAGAGGAACAGGTTCCCTAGGATTTAAACTCTAGCTATGAACATGTTTTTCTAGCATCTGCTGCCTCTGAGACCATCAAATGCTGAGCAAGGGAAGCACCTCAGTTTCTCCTGTCATTGTTTCTGCAAAGTGGTCTCCTTGTAGGTGTGATATATTGCAATTGATTCATTCCATAACACTACTAGATCACCCACAGTGAGGCAAGCCGTTTACCAGGTGTTTGGGCTCAATCATGAAAACATCTTGTTCTTGCCTTCCCAGAGTTCATAGTCTGGTAGAAAAGGAAATTGGAAAGAATGAAGTCTACAGATACACCAGCCAGATAAGAAATGTTGTCATACCACTTAGGATTATATGGTTGAAAGTGGCTGAAACATACCCCGGCAATGTCAACAAAAAGGGAATGAACTAAAAATACATTAATTTTCATTAAAAAAATTAACATTAAAAAACAAACAAAAGGGACGCCTGGGTGGCTCAGTTGGTTGGACGACTGCCTTCGGCTCAGGTCATGATCCTGGATTCCCGGGATCGAGTCCCGCATCGGGCTCCCAGCTCCATGGGGAGTCTGCTTCTCTCTCTGACCTTCTCCTCGCTCATGCTCTCTCTCACTGTCTCTCTCTCAAATAAATAAATGAAATATTTAAAAACAAAACAAAACAAAAACCAAAAAAAAAGGAATGCATTGGTACAAAGAGAACTAAACAGCGGGAAACATGGCGGGAAAGCTCTGGGATATAGATGTCAGGAACGAAAGGACAGTCTTTTCAGGCCCCTCAGTCAAGTGAGCTTACTCCAGGCAATCTTAAGTCCATTCATTCAAGATTCACATTCCCAAAAGAAGGTAACTGATGGCTCCAGCTCGGACACTTGCCTTCTTCTTGGTGAGGGAAATGAAAGAGACTTGGATAATGCCACAGAGATTGTGAGTAATGGCAGACAGGCTTTCTCCCAAAGACAGAATGAATGCTACAAAGGCGAAGGCTTTTTGTCCACAGGGGTGGGAGCCAAGGGGGTGGGGCAGGCAGGAGATGCCTTCTAAAATTCAGCTGCTGTTGTGGCTTCTGGGATTCCGGGCCAATGGGCGGGTCTGTGTTTATTTGGAGCATGCTCAACGTTGAGGTTGTGGTGGTTCGAGACCATAAAATTTAGCATCACTCCCCCATTGGCGCATCCACTCATTGGCACTTCTGCTGTTCTCTTGATCCCAGTGTGAGCAGTCCCACCTCATGAGAGAACATGAGGACGTCCAGGAGAGGACGACGCTTCGGTACGAGGAGCGCATCACGGAACTCCACAGCATCATTGCTGAGCTCAATAAGAAGATAGACCGTTTGCAAGGCACCACCATCAGGTAGTGAGCTCCCAGATGCAGGTTTCTCTCTGCCCCTCTGGGCTCCAAGCTGGCTCTTGGAGCTGAAGTGGTCCCGATGGGTAATGATGATGTTTTATTTGCGGCTAAGACTTTTACAGTTGATATCTACTCCTGTCTCTTCACCTTGTTAACCATGCCCTTTCCCCTCCACTATTCGGTTCTCTTTTGGAATCGTCATGAGGGCTCCCCTGGAAGGCAGCCAGGGTGGGAGTTGTAATCCTCCATTTACCGATAAGAGTGTGGAATTGCAAGTGGGTGAAATGATTTTTTAGCGAGTTCTGAAGGACGCCCCTCCATCTCCCTCCCAGTATCCCTGTCACCTCTTGAATCTACTCGATGTGCAAACTGTGTGCCTCCCTTGGGAATTTTGAGAGATCTATCAGTGTGGCTTAGGACTAAGGAGTATGTCTGCTTCTAGATAATGTAACATCTTGAGCTCACTTGAAGTTGATTTACCAACATGGATGTGGCCTCTTGCAAGCTCGGGTGGGGAACAAGATTGGATACATCATTTTACTGGCACGAAGTCTGGGGCTTAAAAATATTAAGGGATTTGGGGCACCTGGGTGGCTGAGTGGTCAAAGCCTCTGCTTTGGCTCAGGTCCTGATCCCAGGGTCCTGAGATTGAGCCCCACATCGGGCTCTCTGCTCAGCGGGGAGCCTGCTTCCCTTCCTCTCTCTCTGTCTACTTGTGATCTCTGCCTATCAAATAAATAAATAAAATCTTAAAAAATATATTAAGGGATTACTTTGAAGTTCTAGTTAGAGGATAGAGGTGGAGTTAGTACCCACGGTCTCTCTGCTTTTACTTAATATTCTTTCCATGAAAGTGACTCCTGGGGGTCCTGCCTTCCTTAGCAATCACTTAACCCCTAAGGCTCCTGCATGCAGTTCTGAATGGGTGTGTCTGCCCTGCTGTGCAGAGGAGGGGGTTCGCTATGAGCTACTTAGCCAAGGACGAGAACTTTCATCTCCCTGCCTGTCCTCAGAGAACAGCCCTGAAGAAAGCAAATGGTTGTCCTCCACCTTTATGAAGAAAGAGGGATTTGCCCACTGAATGTCTGTCCAAGCTGCAATCAGGGCAGTTGTAGAGACCATTACTTTAAACTCTCCCTCCAGAAGTCCCGAGTTAGAAGAAGCTTTGGGTGGTTTTGTTCCAAGTCTGAGAGAGTAATGACAGGGCTATCTGATGAGGGTACTGATGGGCCTCTGGTTTTTCCGGGTAAAATCATGGAAAACTTTGCACTGACTGGAGCCACACAAGAAATCCCATATTCCAATTTAGAACCTCAAGGCCTTTAAATTGTATCCCGGTCTTCAGAGTGATTGTGGGTTAGAAACGCATGAGCAGAGGAGAATTTTCAGACCAAAGAAATGATTATGGCAGATTTAAAGGAGGCTGACAGAGTACATTGGCAAATTTGTAATTTCCACTAAAACATGTTGCACTTTGCAACACTTGAGAAGGTGAGGGCAAATGGACTAAGTGAGTTGTGAAAAAAAGCATCACACATCACCTGGAAAACTCAATTTCGGGATGTTTAAATTAAGTATAATGGCCAAACAGCTTCATGTTAAAATATAGTGAGCTTCTTGACTGTAAACATTTATTGGTGCCTCTTATTTAAAGTGAGATTGTGTCTGTGCAGATGTCACATTAAATTCTGCCAGTTTTCATTATGTAAATGAGCTGCCCCTCCTTGAAGGGAATTCCTGCAGGCTACGCAGACATGGGGGTCAGGAGGACAGGGCTTTTCTGGTCCCCTGAGCTCCTCAGCTAAGGGGTGTCTCCTGCCCCCTGCATTCCAGGAAACTGGTTTGCCCTCAGGTCCTGAGATGCTTGCTAGACTTAGTGAAGCAGGAGCCAGGTACCTCGGAGGAACTCCCAAAGGCCCTCGAAGATCCAGGATGTAGAAAGTGGAGAGTCACACTAGTCAGGCACAATGCTGGTCCTGACAGTTTCTTGTCACTTTGGCTTGGGCCCGAGTTAGGAATTTATTGGAAGTGCTGAAAAATCATTAGTATGGGAATAGAGTATGTAAGCTGCTATGATCTATCCATATGTAAGCAACACTACATTGCTTAAGTAAAAAATAATCTCATAGTTGTAAACTTTCATCTCAAGTTGCAATCAGAATGGGGACCTTCTGTGGCCACCCTAGAACACACTCTCTCATATCCTGTAGCCACAGGGCTAAGGCAGCCAAGAATCAGACACTGCAGGGGGCTGAACTCCAATGTACGTTGAAATCCCAGCCACATCAGATCTCTTAGATGAAGATGAAGCATTGATAGGAAAAGAAGAAATGGTGAGAATTTGAATCTAGACACCCGGGTAGGTTTCTATGAATCGAAATACCTAGAGCCTACAAACCCCCATCCTGCAGAAGCACTCCCCCTCCCTGTCTGATAAAGCTAGTCTTACTTTGCTTGGAGACTCTGTAAGCAATCTCATCCCAGGTAGGGGGTGCCAGATGTATACACTCATGGCCAGGTCCCTCAGGAATAAAGATTGCTAATTATTTCACTCGGTGAAGAACTCTAACCAACTAAGATGCTGGCCAAACACAAAAGAAATAGGGACTTCCGAGTGAAAGAAGAAAGTTAGCAACACCAACCATAGCCTTAGGGCCAGTTGTAGAAAAGATGGCTAGCCTATGCTTATTTTGGTGCTTATTTGCGTATATATGCAATTTCTTTTTTTTTCCCCCTCTTCTTAATTTCTCCTGTTACACAAGGCGATCTGGTTTTGGTGAAACTTATCTATGGATCAGGTTAGCTGGCATCTAGGAGGATTTGCCACTGAGCTAGAAGAGCAGTGGGTGCCTGACGTTGGAGACAATAACTGATGGGACTTGGGGTCTCCCCCTTTGGTGAGAAGGTGAGTCCCCTCCCATTTGAATGAGGGATGGTTACAGAAGCTTAGGGTCATGGCTGTTGCCATTTGGAAATTTCAGTGTGTGTGAGAGGTTGTATGTGGTTGTTGAGTAGCCAAAGAGCGTGGCCTATGACATGTCATCTAACATCTGGTACCATCTCCACCCCTTCTTTCTGCTCTCCCCAGAATCAGAGAGGGCTGGACCCGTGGGACTCCTTCCCAGATTGCCTAAATAGCTGGGTTTTGGGGATGATTTTGGTTCTGCCGGTGAGGTGCCTTTGAATGGGTTTGGAAAGCAGAAGGCAGGTGGGAGCCGTTGTTCCTCAGGCCATGATGGTGGCAGCGGACATAGAGACTTTTGTGGGCATGAGGTCCTGTACCTTAGAGCCAGGAGCTGTGGGCAGGTGTGAAGGAGTGGCAGTTTGCTGACCTTTGGGGGGTCCACACCTGTGATGGCAAATGTCCCAGGTCCCGGTCGCCTGTACCCACACTTCTCTGGTCCTTCCAACAGTCAAGCAAGCCTGGAACTGCCTAAATTGAATCTCTTCTACTTGAAATATCCAGTGTAGTTTATGTTCCTGACTGAGCCCTGCCTAATGCATCCTAAATCCCATCTCCTGGGAATAAACACTGAACATTTTGTATATATGGCCTCCTAAAAAATTTTATTCATGAATATTTTAAATAAATTGGATCACATAGCAGACAATGTTTTGTAATGCAGGCTTTTTAACGTAACTACATGGTATGAGTGGCTTCTTTTAATGTTCATCTGACTTGGGGAGATTATATAATGGGATGGGGGAAATGGAAAAATACATCAGTAGCTCACTTTGGAATGGGGGGGTGGATTTCTAAACAAATTAAACATGACCACTTTTGTTTCCCAAGGAGTCTTTCCTTTTTTTAAAGACTTTATTTATTTATTAGAAAGAGAGAGTATGAGTGGGGTGGGGGAAAGGGCAGAGGCAGAGGGAGAAATAGGCTTCCTGCTGAGCAGAGAGCCTGATGCAGGACTCAACCCCAGGACCCTGGGATCATGACCTGAGCTGAAGAAAGATGCTTAACGGACTGAGCTACCCGGGCGCCCCCTGAGGAGATTATTTTCTTTGCCAAGCTACTCTCCTAACACTACCGTTTCACTGCTGGCTGTCATGAATAGTCCTGTTTCTGCTTCATTGCTTGGTTGTTAGCCCACAGCTGTCTGGCTTCTGAGTGCAGCAGTTTGCTGACACTCCTTTTGCTAAGGACCGAATTGTGTCTCCAAATTCAAAAATTCATATGTGGAAGCCCTACCCCCGAATAGGACAGCATTTGGAGCTGGGGCCTTTGGGAGCTAACTCTGTCCCGTTGAGGTCATGAGGATGGGGACCCCATGGTGGGTGTAGTGGGCACCCTTCTGAGAAGAGACACCAGAGGGCTTGCTCGAGGGCACGCTCACTCCCTGCTGCGTGAGGACACGGTGACAGGGCAGCCGTCGGTAAGCCAGGAAGAAAGCCCTTACCAGAAACTGACCGTGCAGCCACCTGATTTGGGACGTCAGACCAAAGTCTAGTATTGAGAGAAAATAAAATCCTGTTGCTTGAGCTAGCTTGTCTACAGTGTCTTATTACAGCAGCCTGGGCGAAGAGGCTTTTTTGACAATCACTAGTGACTTCCTAACTGAAAAATCCAGCGACCTTTTCTTATTTTGGGTCCTTTTCTAGAGGATTTGCTTCCAAATCTTCCTTCCTAGTGTATTTTTCTTGAACTTCTAGGACCCTGTATCTTTTCTTCTGTTGCTGAGATTCACCTTCAGCCTTGGCTCCTACCCTGGGCTCTCCCCTTCCCTTTACCTCGAACGGCTGCAGCCCTGCCTCACTGACCTCTTCCCTCAGAGTTACCTCCTTCTACTCTGGCCCTTCACCCTTCTGCTGCTCTGTCTGCAAAATGCTCCTTTGGCAACAAAGATAATATGCAAAGTCCCATTTACTCCGACATAATCCAGTCTCTAAAATCTCATACCTGCCCCATGAGCCTGACCTTTCCATTTGCCCCGTTATTTACCAGAAGATTCATAGATGAGTCCATCTTCCTCTGCGCTAGATGGAAAAAGAGGTGTAATTGCAGGAAGAATTGAGACTTAACACCGATTTCCTGCTTTAGAGCCTCTAAGAGAATTGGAAAGAATACAGTTCCTCATTGTATCTAAAAAAAACTTTGTTCTTTAAAACAATGATGGCATGTCAGGACACATCTGCCTTTACTTAGCAGGAAGCAAAACCCCCAGCAGGTCAGGTCGGCGGGGTTAGCTGGACGTAGTTGACTGACAGGTGCCAAGGCAGACGTCCATCTGGATCTTGTTCACCAGTCAATCCAGTGACAAGGCATGAATGTCCACGCCAAAACAGAAGAGACATGGGGATTGCTGAGGAAATAATATTTGTAGCAAATATCACTGATTCTGTAGTACTTTAGCTTTAGGTCTGGAAGTACTTCCCTTTTCAGATAAGATCATTTCACCCCTGGCCAGTTATGAGAAGGAATCTTTAAAAAATTGTCATCAACAACCACCACCAAACCTTCTCCTTAGATCACCATATTTGACTGTTGATTCATGGTCCTAAATTTAGGAAAGAGGCTGTACTGCTCACTAGTTGCTGGCTCTTGGGTAAATCACTAGCCTCTTGAAGCTTCAGTTGTCTTACTTGTAAATTGGGACACCTGGGTGGCTCAGTCGTTAAGCCTCTGCCTTTGGCTCAGGTCATGATCCCAGGGTACTGGGATGGAGCCCTGTGTTGGGCTCCATGCTTGGCGGAGAGCTTGCTTCCCTCTTTCCCTCTGCCTGCTGCTACCCCTGCTTGTGTGCTCTCTCTCTATCAAATAAACAGATAATCTTACATGCAAAAAAAGAGTACTGATCCCAGCTCTGATGAACCCTAAGATCTCTGCTGGTCAGTCACTGCTAGTTACATAGGTGGTGGGTACAGTCTGATGCTTGCGTCCTTGGGAGCACTTTTCTTTTGTTTAAGCTCATAGCAAGTACGCACCATTGCCACTCTAAGAGCCACTTGGAAGCACTTCACAGACGCTTCTAGGTGAATGAAATAAGGTACATTCAGAATCCTGTGAGATGATTCTTTATCTTCCAAAGAGAAACACCTGAGCACTTTGTAATTCCATAATTATGAAACTGCCACAATAGTATGTAATTACCAACATTTATCACTCGATCAAGCTTTTGGGTTTTTTGTTGCTGTTGTTGTTATTTTTGGCTTTAAATGATCACTTCTTGGATCTTTTCATCTTTTCTTCCTTCTCATCTCCAGCATTAGCAGCTGGTATTCTTTGGGGAGATCCTTTTTCCCCCAAAGAAAAAAATTACCATTTGCCGAGAGTTACCGTATACACAACAGAAAGAAGCAGGCGATGAAGTCACTTTGAGATGCCGATGCTGTGATGTTAGCTAGACATCTTCACCTGCCAGGTGACTCCTGCTGCACAGAGCAGCCTGGAAAACACACCTCAAGTTCTTGCTTTTGTAAAACTGCTGGGACTGGTAGAGGCTTTCTGGCTTCTTGTTCCATTGCTCTGGGTAAACCGGAGCTCCCGGATAACACAGTAGGGAGAAAAGCCCACGCTCTCATCGTCCTGCTTACAAAAGGCCCTGTGAGGGTGCCTGGGTGGCTTCTGTCTTCGGCTCAGGTGATGGTCTCAGGGTCCTGGGATCGAGCCTCACATCAGGCTCTCTGCTTGGCGGGGGGCCTGCTTCCCCCTTTCTCTCTGCCTTCTTCTCTGCCTGCTTGTGATCTCTCTCTGTCTATCCCTCTGTCTATCAAATAAATAAATAAAATCTTTAAAAACAAACAAACAAAGGCCCTGGGAGAATTGGCTTTTGTTCTCTCTCAGTCCCAGATCCCAACCTCTTTTTAGGAATGATGCCACTATTGATGTTCAGGAGATGATAAGGATATGCAACTCTATGAATTTTTTAACCAGAGTCAGTGGGAGAAACAAAAGGGTTGCACATATTTTAATATTTGGGTTCCGTTGAACCATTTTTCTACCTCCTCCTTCATGGTACAGAATGCTGCCTGATCTCGCAAGGTTGTTTCTTTCTGCCTTTTATTACCATATACTTGGTATGCATGAGTTGTTTTGTACTTTAGTACTATGATTACCACAAGGAGGCATCTTAGCCAGGAATTCTGTGTGCTCAGCTCAGCCCTTCCCTTTGGGGTCAAGAACACAGGCCTTCAGCACTTACCCCTGCTTATTTTCTCTGATTCCATACGAGAGCTTGGCAATACTTCTTCCCCTGAATTTCTAGACTTTGTCATTTTTTTTAAAAGATTTTATTTATTTATTTGACAGAGAGATCATAAGTAGGGAGAGAGGCAGGCAGAGAGAGAAGGGGAAGCAGGCTCCCTGCTGAACAGAGAGCCTGATGCTCCGGGCTCAATCTCAGGACTCTGGGATCATGACCCAAGCTGAAGGCAGAGGCTTTAACCCACCCAAAGTCTAGAGCCACCCAGGTGCCTCTAGACTTTGTCATTTTATTTTTGTTTCTCCTAACTCCAATGATTTGCCTCCTTCAATGCTATCCTTCTGATCAGAGGGCCTGAGCGCCTCTCCATCCTCAAGGTTTCCGTTGGGCACCCCATGGGGTTTCAGAGGTATTGACCACTTACTCCTCTCCATTCCTGTTCTCATTCACATTCGGAGGCTCCTCTGAGCCTTTGCTTTTGCCCTTCCACCCTCATGATCTATCTAAAGTCTACTTGCCTGGGACTTCTCTGGAGTGCTGCTCTATCCCAGAAGTCTTTCCTGGCTACTCCTCACCTGCAACCCAGATGCTCCACCTGTGTCCACACACAGCTTCTTGGGCTCGAATGAGTTGTGAACACATTTGACTCTTAGAAGACTGCACCTACCTGGTGTTTGCTTTCCTGTTCTTATTTTGGTGCTCGAATACATTGACCACGGGTCCTTAATTTGCATTTCATGACCCTGAAAGTCTTTGGCCTCAGATGACATTTCTAGGGTAGTGTGATTGTCCCTCAGACCGTGCTCTGACCACAGTGAGGAATGGCCCCTGCAACCGACAATCTCCTCTCCCAGCCCTTCCCTATTCACTGCTACATACAGTTCATCCTGGTAATCCCTGGAAGTAATTCCTTACAAAACATGAGATCTGGCAGGCCCTATGTGTTTTGGAACCTGCTGAGCCGGAAAGGTTTAAGGTGGCTATGAGTGAATTTGCAAATGCCATTTATACAAAGATACAGCAGCATTTATCTGGCTTTCTTGGCTGTAAAACCATCTCAGCCAAGCTGAAGCTGATTACATTGGCCATGCAACAAAGGTAATTTATTCATCATACACAAAACCACCCGTTAACTAAAATCAGATTTTGTAAGTGCTGATGGAAAAGAGAGCTGATGTATCAGGGCACAATTACCCTCTAGACGGAAAAGGCTACTCTTAAGGTACTTTTTAATTGTTTTCATTCCTAAACCTAATTATTGTTAGCTTTGCAGGTGTCTCATAATTAACTTAGTCAGAGAACATTAACCTCTATTTTTTGCCTTCACCACTCCCATTCTAATTCATATTTTGCATGTCTGGGGGCCTAATATCTGTTAAAAGCCTCCCCAGATTTCTGGATGGCTTTTATTAAAAACCCCTTATAAAGCAGGGGCTCAGCGGAGTTCCTTCCCTGAGATGATGTAAATTTCTCGAGAGAAGAACTCTGGAGAGTTCTTCCCATTGTCTAGTTTATAGATGTGTGTCCCCAGCTTAAAATGGCGGTTGCCTCTTCCCCAAGTTCCAGTTGTCACCCATTACCATCTTGGTCTACCCCAAACCCAAGGCTATAGACTCTCGTCCCTGCTGGTGTCCACAACGTCAAGCAAATGCCAAGCCAAGAGGACTTCTCTTCCTGGCTTTCTTCTCAGACATCCATGGGCTTCTCAGGCTCAATTAAATCCCCTGACGATTTTCTGCTCTGGTTCACTTGCAAAATCAATGCTTCATACCAGGACTGACTTTTGCCCTCTCCATGTCTGTGTCCGGTGTGTGTGTGTAGTGATGGCAGTGGTGTGAGGAAGAGGTATGCATGCGCCTTGAAAAAGACATACTATAATGGTAAGCTCCCTTCACATGCCCATAGCTAATTCAGGGACCAAATGTTGAAGGATTGTGAAGGCCTGAGAAGGGGCAGGGGTATGTGTGTGCCATTACAACATGGCAGCATTTAGGTGTTGACTTCTTGTTTCAAGTGCTGACTGACGGAAACAGACCACTGAGTGGCGTCCATTCATTCGTTGTGTCCATTTTTCTCCTCCGCCCATCCTTTTTTCCTATCCCCTAACTCCATGGACTTGCTTTAGGGAAAGTAAGTATGGCATTTACCCCTCAAAGTATCCAGGTTGATGTGCACAGGTGAGGTGCTGGTTTTCTGGTAGCTCCAGCCCCAACACCTTCTTATATCCTCTTCCAAGGAGAACACCCACCAGCGGGAACCCTCCAGGTGATGGGATGTGACATTCCAGTGCTCCGGGCTCCTGTTTACTTTGCTCACTCTAGCCTCAGTACTCACACCAGTTTTCAGGGCTTGGGTTCTTTCTCACATCTGAGAAATTAGAGGAGGTGAAGGAAACTAATTTCTTGCGGAAATCTTAAAAGCAAAAAAATTTCTACTAGGCTGTTAGATGGATCTTGTTCATCATATGTGTAGGTGTGGGGCCACAGGAGCAACCTTTCAGTTTCACATGCAGACCGTAGAGATGACTGAATGTTTGGCCTGGAAAGAGTCCTAGCCCATATGGCTGAGGAGGGTGGGCAGGGGGAGTAGATCTGTCTGCTTTCTCTCTGAGTACCTTTCTTGTCTTTAGAAGTCACGTTCTCTAGGAATTTGTCTTCTGTCTCTGCCAATGGTGGCTGACTCTCCTTTTTCCTCAGGGAGGAAGATGAGTACTCGGAACTGCGATCAGAACTCAGCCAGAGTCAACATGAGGTCAATGAAGATTCTCGAAGCATGGACCAAGACCAGACCTCTGTCTCCATCCCTGAAAACCAATCCACCATGGTCACTGCTGACATGGGTGAGTCTGCCTGCCACTGCATGAAGCTAGAGTTTGGTTTCTGGGTTGTAATGGGAATTTTAGAAATAGGAGGCAGCCTGAAGTAAAATTTAATTAGTCAAGGAGTTTGGTGAGTAGATGGAAGCATACCTATTTGAGTCCCTTACATGCTACTGTGTCGGAACTAAAGGGGTGAATGAGCTTTCCATCCTGATGTTTGTGATTCAGACATAGATCACCTCTATTTGAACATTCTGGAGATGGGGAACCATCTGAAAAGGCTATTGTAGTGTTCCGAGTTCCAGTAAAATATGAGCTACGAGGGCAGGAGTGGGAAGGATGGGGTGGGTGGCAACACATTGTGGTGGAAGAACCAATTGGTTTTAACAACTGTTGGCTCAGAAGGAATCCAAAATGACTCTAACCTGTTGATCCTGAGTGACTAAGAGAACGATCATAGTCTTAGTAAGGATGTTCAGTTGAGAAATGAGTTGGGAAATAAATATATTGTGTTTGAGGTTGTAGAGAAATGTCCATCTGGGAATACTTGGTTTGGTGTATTTTAAACTGCAGGTCATGATGTGTTAGTGGGTCTTGAGATTAAATAAAAAATATTTTTTAGGTGAAATCAAATAGGAAAAAAATGAAATGACAGTATTACTTCATAAGACTTAATTGTTGAGTTATGTGTATATGTAGAAAGTTGCCAAATGAAATGTTTCTGCTGTGCCCTGCAGTCAACCCACAAAATGTTGCAAAATCACAGGTCTACTTGGAGATGCTTAACCGGATCTTTGGAGAGATTAGGGTTGGGGATAAAGGCTTTGAAGTTCTGAGGTAAGGAGATCTCTGTGGTCAAAAGGGTGTGGAGTTAGAGAGGGAGGAGCACCATATCTTAGGAAATGTTCACATGTAGGGAAGATAGAAGGACTAGGAGAAGGGGGAATAAACATAGTGTAAATTTCTTAGACTCTAAACTTTTGTTGGGGAGAGAGACTTGAAATATAATACACATTTATATTAATTTTGAAAGTGCTATAACATTAAGGAGCATAGTACCATGAATTTATCAAAGGAATTTAATTCAGTTTAAGATTCTAGAAGAGCTTCTAGAAGTGACATTTGAGCTGCGAATTTATCAAAGAAATTTAATTCAGTTTAAAATTCTAGAAGAGCTTCTAGAAGTGACATTTGAGCTGAGAGCTGGAGGGTAAATAGGAATTAACCTGTTAAAGGAGGAGATGCATTCAGGGGAGAGTGGGAGGAGTGGATGCATTCAAGGAGATGGAAAGAGATTGTGGAGGGCCCAGAGGTGTGAGATGCAGGCTGGAGAGGTAGGCGGGAGCCAGAGCATGCAAGGTCTCGTAGAGCATGTTAGAGAGTTTGACTTTAATCAAAGATGCACAAGAAACCACTGAAAGATTTGAGTAGTAGGGGAAGGGGATGCGATGGTCAGGTTTGCATTTTGAATCAAACATTCTGTGATAAAGAGAATCAGTGTATCAAAAATGAATGGGGGAGGCCAGCTAGGAAACCATTGCGAAAGTCTCAGTGGGCATGATTATTGCTAGGTTCAGGGCGATGGTAGTTAAGCTCTAGAAAGATTTAAAGTTGGCAAGATCTGCTGGAGGATTAGAGAAAGAGGGGAAAAGGAAGTGTGCATGTGGAGATGTTCTCTCAGTGTCTAGATGACAGAGTTGGCGGACAGCGCCGCCGAGCACCAACATGGGAGCTCAGCGAAAAGAGCCAGGTGGTTTTGCTTTGAGTTTTGTCTTGTTGTGCTTGAAGGAAGTGGGAGTGCAGGGTGAAGCGCCTGTGTTTCATTTGGGCGTAAGTTTGAGGTATCTCGAGGTGTCTGGGGGGAGATGCTTCCAAAGGCAGCAGGTATCCATGAGAAGCCAAGAGGAGAGGTCTAGGCTGAAGAAAAGCAGTGAGGAGACACTGGGTTATGTGCAGTTGCTAAAACGGTGGAAAGCTGTGGTCGAGTGAGGAATGTGGAGAACTGGGGCAATCGGCCAAGGAGGAGACCCAGCAGAGCTCCTGGCAGGGATGCTCCCAACGATCATTTTAGTCTCAGTTTAAATGCACCCGCTCTGAAAACATCTCATGGGCATCAGTCTGCTGCTTCCTGTGTTCACTCTGGCATTACCCCTTTTGTCTCCTTCTTCTATTGCACTGGAATTTTAAATGATGTATTTCTAGCCCTTTGCTCGACTGACTCTCCTCCTAAACTCCACTGGGCAGAAGTATGTTTATCTACTAGCAGATCTCCAGAGCCCGTCAGTGGGCCTGGCACATAGCGTGTGTTCAGAGGTATTAGCTGGGATGGACGAGTGAAGCAGTCAGCAAGTCCTTCAAGCAGTCGGCCAGCCAGAGCTATAGGAGGAAGGGAAGAGAGCCATGTCTGGGAAGTCAGTGGGCCAGAGAAAGCTCTGGAAAGGAAGGGGTCAGCAGGAGGGATGGGCACTGAGGCCAACAAGGTCATGGAGAACTGTATATTGATACTGATGTGATCCCAACAGGAATGGAGTAAGAAGTGGAGGCCTCTCCTAGGTCCTCAGGCTCTAGGCTTCAGGCTGAAACTGCCTCTCTGAACTCACCTGAACCCCTCTCTTGGGCTTCGAGAGGACCATCCCAGCTGTGGGCCCAACTCCCACGTGCTGCTATATACCAACCCCACAGTCTCTAACCCTAGTGTTCCCAGGCTTCTGGGCTCTGCCTTCCAGCCTCGGGGGTGGGACAGGTGCAGACAGCCAAGAAGCTCCCCCTCAAGCAGAGAGATACGTCTACACCAGTCCCTCCATTCATGTCTCTGAACTCACATTTTATGAAATAAGTGCCCCACAGTCCAATAAAGTTTATCAATCAAGTAAGGTTGGGAAGTAGAGGATGAACCTACTTCATTGGGCCGGGCATCTTCCCTATGGGGCTTCTCGGAGCTTCTGACAGAGCGCCCAGTAGCTCAGGCTGTCTCCCCAGGAGCTGGTGTCTGCCTGTCTGGGCTGGGAGCTGGCTTCATTTTCCCAAATGATGAATCTCCCATCCTTCCTTTCCATCCTTCTTCCCGTTATAAATACACGTTCATTATAGCCAGGGGGAGCGTCTCTGCCAACGAGACTGAGCTCCTGCAGGGAGGGGATCCCATCTGCCCCATGTCTGCGTGTGTGTTCTCTGCCCACAGAGGCGGCCTTGATTCGTTTATTCAACAACTCGCTGGATGCTGGGTGAGGGACCCGGGGTGTGAGACACAGGATCTACCCTCAGATCACTGTCATCGCACGCTCCCATCTCTCACACCGAGAATGATGCCCTGACTCCTGGCCCTGGACTGTAGGCCCTCACAGAACTGGGTGTCCCCCCACCTTAGGCCACATCCTCCCCATCCCCATTTCTCTCCCAGCTCTGGCCACGCTGGCCTCCATGGCGGCCCCTCACACCTGACCAGCTGTTCCTCCATGCGGCCCCTCACACCTGACCAGTGCTCCTTCCCTGAACCGACCCTCCGCTTCCTTCAGGCCTGCGTGGAGCACGCTGGCCTTCCCTCACCCTCACTGCCAGGCACTCTCTCCTCCCTTTCTGGGTTCACTTCTCACAGCACTTAGCGCTCCCTGGTGATGTGCTGTACGTGCCATTCTTTGACCGTGTATTGCGAGTTGTTACCAGTCTCTCACGCGAGATTCTAGAAAGCCGGCACCACCAGGGCAGGGACGTCAGCTGTCCTGGCTGCCAGTTCCAACAGCGCCCACGCAGGGGAGGCACCCAGATACCGGGGAGCAGCGAACGCCGGCTTGGAGCTCACGGTTCTCTGGAGGTGTATACCAGCAAGGGAAAATGACCCACAGTGACGTGAGGCCCATGGCAGGAGGTAGACAGCAGCTACTAGCCACACCCCGGGGGGCAGGAGCCTTGGGGAAGACATCCCTGAGGTCGCATCTAGCAGAAGCTGAGGGGACAGGCAGGAGTGAGACAGGTGAAGAGCAGGGGCAGGAGGAGAGCTCGGGAGGCAGAGGGCCTGCACCTGCCAGTCCCCAGGGGAGGCGGGGCACAGAAAGGCTGCCGCAGGGTGCATTCCCCAGGTGTGTTCATCGGGACCGGACGTCTGCCTCTCCATACTCCTGCCATTTTCCAGTTAAACTGCTTCGATAGGGAAAAAAGCTTCCATATATAAACACCATTATAGGAAATCATTAAAAAGCAGCATTTCATTATGGTTGCTATATTTGCAAACCTGCATTAGCAGCCCGATGGTTTTCTTGAGCTGGATTTGATAGGCAGAGTTTGCTGCGGTGTGTTTGCAGATCTTCATTCTAGATTGCAGGAGTTATGCCATCTAGCCCCTTCATCAGAAAGCACTTTTCTTTTGTTTTCAAGCCCCACCCGTCAGAGCCCTTCTGCGCCTGCGGTAAGCTGGCTCCTGGATCCTGTCCTTGGGCCCAGGATGAAAATCAGCAATTTAGAAAGTGCTTTGATTTCCCTGACCAGTCCCCGGCAGGAGGAAGGTCCCGGCAGTGTCACAAGGCATCTTAAACTGTTCAGACAATAGCTCTGTTCAAACCTGGCCACACAGTTTGGAAAATAAAGGGAATTAAATAGACAAAGACAAGATGGGAATCGTAGCTTGGGACTTCTCTTCTCTCAGTTTGGCAAAGAGCTCTAGCTCAGAGAGGCTGGCTGTAAGGGGTAACACGATTCCCTCACTTAGTGTCGAGCGTTTACATGCCTCTGGGTGTGTAATCCTCAACATTTGAGAGGATGCCTCTCTGCTCCTCCAACATTTGAGAGGACGCTCCTCCTCTGTAAAATTGGGCTCACAGGGATCAGAGAGGGTGAGTCACTTGTCCCAGGCCACACAGCTAATCAGTCGCTGCTGTTGCCGGCGCCTGCGGCTCTGCGGATTGCTTCACTCTTAAGCGCCGCTGCCTAAACAGCGAAACGTGCCTCGGGTTAGTGGCCCCCTCCCTGCAGTCCTTGGAGGTCTCCAGTGCTCACGGGGGAAGTCAGGGAGCAGCAGTGCCTAGCTTTATAGCAGAGTGTTTGTTGCTAATCGAGATCTTGCAGACCTCCGTCTTAGAAAACAACGCTTTGAGGCCAAGTGACTCTGGGGGTTGCCATAGAGCAGAGCACAGATGTGTGTGCACGGGCTCATCACGGCCTGCATGTGCGTGCGTGTGCGGTTGCTCCCTGGCCGACTGCTTCTCTGCTGTGTTAGTGGCATGGCAGAGCTCATCCAGAGCAGTTGCTCACAGAGCAAAATCCTCGGTCTGAAGGACCTTGGCACAGCCTGTGTTGGGTTCTGTTCCTTATTTTGAGCTCTCCTCTGGTTTTAGGTGAGAAATTCTTATTTTTCTGGGATCTGGCAATGCTCAGCTATTATCCCCTTAGGGATGAAAGGAAGCATATGATACCTTGTTTGCTGGTGGGATCACTGAGATTGAGATTTCCTCCTTATGAGTTGTTTTTGGAGGACAACCAAGGAAGAGTTTACACATGAGACCTGACTCTTTGGCACGGCAGTGACTTTGCGATATGTTTAACGTTAAAGCCAGATTTTCCTGGCTTCATGGCGGATGAGGCTTAATGGCTTCAGGAAAAATGTTCCAAAGTGTCAAACAACCACTCCCAGTAAGGAGAAGGGGGATCGGGCAGGGAAAGGCAGCCCTCCCTCCTCCAGAAACGATTTCTGCAGGGTTGTGAGAGAAGCGGTTACAAAGGCAAAAGGAGCCTGTCTGGAGAAGATTTGCATTTTGTTAGGAGCGAGGGGACTAGGCAGCCAGTTACTCTCCAGCAAAAAAATTTTTTAAAACAATCAGATTATTTTTAACCTAATTCTGGAACTTTGAGGAAATAGTCCATAGGTTGGAAAGATTAGATGGAGCTGAAAATGGCACCTTGAGTAGTGGATAGACTAGGCTGAGCCCTTTGTTGCCTGTTTTCCCCTTCTTACTTTAATTGGGCAGCTTAATTTCTCCCAAGAGGTTCACAGTGTTGGGCATCCCTGAGAACCAAGCCCAGAGGAGATTCAAAGGTTTGCACATGGATTCACCGGAGGACTCTTTGAGGTGACTAAGCCTGGTCAGACAAGACCTGTCTGAGAACATCACCAAGGCAGAGTGACTAAGGAGTCCATCTAACTTATTCTGGAACCTTCCTTAGAGTAATCAAGCTTGAAGGCAGGAAAGGTCGCTACCCCCCATTAGTTTATGTTATTTTGGAATATTTCCCTCAAATTGTACACAGTGATTTTTTTCAGCCCCTCAAAGACACTGGGGGTATAAGATGCAAATGGCAAGGGATTGATCCATCACATTTGTTCAAAATGCGTTCCTATAGGGGCACCTGGGTGGCTCATTGCGTTAAGCCTCTCTGGCTTCAGCTTAGGTCATGAGCCTGGGGTCCTGGGATCGAGCCTCACATCGGGCTCTCTGCTCAGCAGGGAACCTGCTTCCCCCCATCTTTCTCTCTCTCTCTCTCTGCCTGCCTCTCTGCCTACTTGCGATCTCTGTCTGTCAAATAAATAAAATCTTAAAAAAAAAAAAATGTGTTCTATAAATGTTGGGATTCAGGAACTCCTTTTTATAATACAAGTAGTCTTGATTTTCTAAACGCCAAGTCCCTTCAGGTTAGATGGGTTTTTTGGTTATCTGAAACTCATGACATGTTATTCCTTAAAGCCAGCATTATAAAGAAGTGTTTGCTTCCAAGACCAGTCCGTGAAAGCCTATTTTTCATCTGTAATGGGAACAAAGTATGGGATCTCAAGAGTGTTCCTACAACCCCAACCTTTGTTCTGGGGGAAAGGATTATGTCGACCACATTTGGCTGTCAAAGGCCCATCGACCCCATTCTTCGGGAAGTTTTGGAAATTCTTCCATCCCTGCCACAGTAAGAGCCTCAGAGTCTGGGACTAATACTTACCGCCTACTCTGCACTTGTCACTGTTCACTCTGGAGGGCTTGAGGCAAGGCCTGTCGGAATAGGGCCCTCGGGCTGAGATGGGAGACCAGGCACAGAAGACGGGCCCTTTGGACCAGAGGTTAGTGAGCCTGGGGGACAGCCGTCAGAGGTGATGTTGTGGAAAAGCAAAGTGACAATAGCAAAAATGAAAGCAAATGCAGGCTTTTAAGATGTGGCTGACGTAGAAGTCCTGAAAATACAGCTTCGAATGGCTGACGTAGAAGTCCTGAAATACAGCTTCGAATGGCTGACGTAGAAGTCCTGAAATACAGCTTCATTTTCTTGGGGAAAAAGAAACCTATCCCTCCTGGTGAAGTTAGGACCCAACCAGGGTGGTGGCTGGTGGCTCCCACCCTCACCCGTGCCTGTGACCTTGGGGAGGTGATTTGGGTATGGCAGTGACCCTTTCTCAGGAGAGCATTGCGGGTCCCATGGCTGCACTGAGAACTGGGTCATCCCTGGGGGTCCCCATGTCACATCCAGACTCAGTGCCCCCGTGTTCTGTCAGACCTTCTGACCTTGAACGATAAGGTGTTTATTTCCCCCTCAACTTTTTATTTTGAAAAACTTCAAACTTACATAAATGGTAGAAGGAACCCCGGTGAACCCTTTGCCTAGACTGACCGGTCATTAACGTGACAACACATTTGATCTTGCCCTCACACGGAAATAATTTCTCCGGAGCTATTTGAAAGTAAGTTGCAGACCTCATGATGCTTCATCCTAAATAGATCAGCAAAACCTCTTAAGAACGGGGAGCGTCTCTTTTTTAACCACAGCGCTTTTATCATACCCGAGAATTTTAACCCAGATGGAACGTTATATATAGTCTGTATTCAAATTTCCCCCAAATGTACCATTCATGCCTTTTGTTGCTTTTGTTTAATCCAGGATCCAGGCAAGGCTCACACATTATATTTAGTTACCACGACTCTTTAAACTCCTTTCATCTAGAACAGGTTCCCCCCACCTTTCTTATCCTTCGTGACATTGACATTTCTGAAGAGGCCAGGTTTGTGGTGCCGCAGAACGTCCTCAGTCTGGATGGTCTGGTTGTCTCCTTGGTATTAGATTTGAGGTGAGCATTTTCCACAAGAATTCACAGGGGCGGTGAGACGCCCTCACGACGGGGTCGCCCCAGGAAGTTCGCCATGGCAATTTGACCGTCAGTGGCAATGTTGCAGTGTGTTCATCATTCCTCTGCGTCCTCTTGCCTTCAGGAGACACAGGCCCTGGGCCTGCTACACGGGGTGCAGCCTGCATGGATACGGCCTCATTTCTTTCTCACAGACCTTTCAGGCTCCTCCTGGCTTTTCGTTTTCTGTGTTGCGTGATTCTGCTCTGGCTTCCTTCTTGCTGCGTGCTACCTGGAGGAAACTGCTTATGCTGGAAAGCCACAGCCGTCCTCGTGTCAGCCCTGGAGCCACAACGGGGGCCGGGATGTTAGGTCCCCAGGACATCTCTGCTGGCCTCTTAGCAGAACGCCTACATTGCCACTGAAAGAATCTGTAGCTCTTTCCTCTCTTCGACCTGTCTTACAAGGTGCACGATGTGTGCCCATCAGAACAGAGGTGGGGGGGATGTGTGCTGGCCCTTGGAAGGCCGTGGGGGTTGCGGTTTTGCCCTGAGCTGCTGCACCGCACAGGGAAGGCCTTTGGAGTATGTGCTCAGCAAGCCTGCCACTGCTTCTGTTTCTCAGACTGGCTCAGGTTCACTGTGCCTGGCAGCTCCAGCTTGAGCGGACATATCCCCCTCCGGGATCCAACCAACAGAAAGCTTTCTGCCTTCTGAACAAGCCACAGTCTGCCCCAAGACAGGTCTTGGATTTGAGGATTCTTTAGCTGTGAGAAGACTAACAAAACCCAGCTTCTTATAAAGTTGATGTACAGAAAGTCTTTCCTTTCTTTTACATGTTCAACTCAGGTAGTCTTTACTGAGCACGATCCCATGCCCACTGTTGTGAGCATCTGGGAACACAAGAACTAATAAATAGTCATTTGTCCCCAGGGCTGGGCTTGGTAGGGTTGATATGTCAATTATAGGAGTAGATCCATTCTGGTACAGGTAGGTACATAGCTCAGAATTAGTTAAATCAGGGGAGTGTTTCTAGTGTCTAAAGTTTTATTGGGGTTAGGGTTTTTACAGGGGGTTCAAAAAAACAAAGAACAGGCAGCCTCTGACACCTAATTCCAAATGAACCAACTGTGACATAGTTTCTTGAATGGAGCTCAGGTAGGCTGAGTTGATCCTGAGGGAGATAGAAGAAAACTCTAGTGTATCTGTTGAACGAAGCAAGAACACTGGTTAGGCTTGATTTTCATAGCCATGAACGCCCTCTGACCCTTCTCCCGGGTTTCCCTAGTACTGGGGTCTTCCCTCAAACAGCAACATAAAAACCTAAGCCTCCGGGGTCTGTCAGAACAATTAACCCGAGCTGTCATGTCTTCAGCTCCGAACTGAGAGCCGAGGCAGGGTGGCCGATGGACCGGGGTAGCGAGCGGTGGAGAGGGAAGTGGAGGGGCGCCATGGCCATCCAAGTCCCAAGGGGCCAGCTGCCGGCCGCTCCACAGATGGTCATGTGAGGAGCCAGGCCCGGTATTGCCAGACCTGACTCGACAAGAAGAGCCATAAATTCTAATGACTTCCAAATGCCGACGATTAATTCAAAACTGCTTCAGAAAAAACCAAAACCCAAAAAGGCCGTGCCAGACGTCCACGTCTGCCGTCCAAACGACAAGCATCCTCCTGGGCTGCAGGTGGCTGCGTGGCCTCCTCTGGTCAACGGGAGGTGCTCGTTCCATTTATTCATCTGTGTCCTCTCTCTCATTTTTACAGCAAATTAGACCACTGGAAGGCACAGTTTCGAGAGTGTGTGAACTTACTCTTCCCAGAAATCCCTTCACCTTGTACTTTCATGGCCCACTGCTTTTTTTTTTTTTTTTTTAAGATTTTATTTATTTATTTGACACAGAGAGGGATACATCACACAAGTAGGCAGAGAAGCAGGCAGAGAGAGGGGGGGGAAGCAGGCTCCCCGCTGAGCAGAGAGCCTGACGTGGGGCTCGATCCCAGGACCCTGGGATCATGACCTGAGCCGAAGGCAGAGGCTTAACCAACACTGAGCCACCCAGGCGCCCCGACCGCTGCTTAATTTTAATTAAAGATTAGCATAAGAAGAAGCCATATGAAATCTGCCTCTCTTTGAAACTGGGTCTGAGGAGCTTGGTAACCACATTGCTTTACACCATATATGAAGTCCCAAATGCTTTCAATTCTTTCAGCATCTGTCGCTGAAAACCCACTGTCTGTCTGGGGAAACCGGCATGCTTTCTCCTCTCTGACAGGAGGGGTTTCATTTTCGCTCTGGCTGCCAGGAAGCTCAGGGCTAAGTGGAAGAGTCAGCCCCAGCAGCTGTGTGAGCCTCCATCGGCATCCTTGGCCTTTCCCTGGGTCCGGTCACTCTGTTTCCCCCTTACGTGCGGGTGTTTGCTACAGCCCACTTCAAATTCTTCTTTGGAAAGATAAAAATAACCTCTGTTAAAAGCATGTGTACCCTATATGAAGGGCCTCCTCTTGGTCGTCGGCATGTGGGGCCAAGCCGTCCCCTTTCTGGAATAAACAAGGCACGGCATCGCCTTAGGTGCTCCTTGTAGTTCAGCCTGCGCGTCCCCCTCACGACAAGTGTGGGGTTCGGTGCACTCGGAGTGCACTCAGAGCTGTGCGACCCTCACCACCATCCATTTCCAGGACTCTCTCCTCCCAAACAGAAACCGTGGGTCTGTAAGCAATTGCCCCATTCCCTCAGCCCCCGGTGAGCTCTGCTCTAGCCCCCTCATCATTTCAGGGGAGTCATGTAACATCTGTCCTTTTGGAACTGACTTATTTCCAGTATAATGTCCTCAGGGTTCATCCATGTTGTAGCACGGGCCCACCTTTCCTTCATCTCGAAGGCTGGGCGGCCTTCCCTTGTGTTTCTGGGCCACATTTTGTTTTTCCGTTCGTTGGCTGGTGGATACTCTGGCTGCTTCGGCCTTTGACTATTGTGTGTAAGGTTGCTGCGAACATGGGTGTGCAAATATCTGTTTGAGCCCCACTTCCAACTCTTTTGAAATTGGATTGAGAAATGAGATTGCTGGAGGATAGGATAGTTCTATTTTTAACTTTTGAGAAACGGCCATAGAGTTTTTCACAGCAATTGCACCATTTTATATTCCCACCAATAGGGCACAAGGACGCTCATTTTCTCTGTGTATCCTTTTTTTTTTTTTTTTTTTTAAGATTTTATGTATCTATTTGACAGACAGAGATCACAAGTAGGCGAGAGACAGGCAGAGAGAGGAGGAAGCAGACTCCCTGCTGAGCAGAGAGAGCCCGATGCGGGGCCCCGATCCCAGGACCCCGGATCCATGACCTGAGCCGAAGGCAGAGGCTTAACCCACTGAGCCACCCAGGCGCCCCTTCTCTCTATATCCTTACCAACACCTTATTTTGTGTTGCCGTTGTTGTTGTAAATAGTAGCCGTCCTAATGGCTTTGAGGTAGTATCTCGTTGTGGCTTTGATTTGTAAATGAGGCACCTTGTGCACTGGAATACCTGATCCCTGTCTGGGTTTATCCTGCTCCTCTGGTCCCTTGGTTTAACAAGAGGTCCCTTAATCTTTCTTGTAGAGACTCCCGCTTGCCTCAGCCTGTGGTGTTGTCACGCTCATCTGTAGCAGGGGCCAGACCAGGCAGAGCATTGTAGGTCGGGAGGAGGGATTGAGAATTTATTCTGACTTGATATCTAGAGGAACTTGCCACAGACCCTGAAAGCTACTTCCACCCTGCCTGGAGCAGCACTGATGCTCGGGGCGAACGGTGGTGAGTGATTGGTGCCGGGGGCGGGGGGGAGGCACTTGGGGGACCCAGGACAGCTGCTCCTGCCAGCCTAGCCAACTTGTCCCCCTAAACTGAAGAATGACAGAAAGACAGCCACACATCACCCAATCACTAGTGGGACTTGTGTCAAACCACAGCGCAGAACTCAGTGGATAACAGGCGGGATTGTGTGGAGTTCATCATCCAGCTTGTGCCTTGGAATTTTGGCTTCCTAAGACCACAGAAAACACTAACGGCCCTCTTTGGTTCAAAGGGAAGAAGCTCAGCTGTTTTCAACCTGGATGTTAATTAACACACCCTCCTCATCTCCCGATTCCCCATCCTATCCCAGCACCAGATTCTCTGTGGTCCCTTTCACCAGGATGCTAGTGAACAGCTGAGAGAAGAGACTGTGGCATTTCCTCATCCATCTGTGGGACTCTCAGGGTTGAGGAGAGTCTCTTACTTATTTTTGTACCCTGCTGCTAGCCTGAGGCCAGGACTCAGCAACTGTCTGGTTAAGCAATGAGAAAGAAGTCCTGGCCAGATTTGTACACCTTCCCCCTGTTCCCGAGAGCCCAACATCATCGGCATGCAGCCTGCTTCCACCTCTCAGGTCCTGCCAGAAGGGCCCGGAGCAGACATGTCTGGTGTGATCACTGTAGCAGGTGGAGCTGTACTAGGGAACTCCAGATGGAACGGCTGAATAGAGCCATCTTTCTTCTTCATCCTGCTCAGAAGCACTTAATAGTGCAAATAAATCAGGAGTGTATGTGAACTCCAGCTCCGTGGACCAGGGACCCTACAGCTCAAGGTAAATGATCATTTGGAGAAATTTCTCTGATTATTACTTAGAATTAATCATCAAATCCAAGACCAGAGAGAGTTCCAGTGGCACATGCTGGACCTGCTTACCTTGAGATGATGGTGGGCACCTGTACCCCTTCTCCAGAGGGCCTTCTGCAATGAGGACTGTCCCCCAGTGGTTAGCAGCTCAGAGCATGGTCTGTGATGAAGACAAAAAGCATATGGTTGATGTAAAACCCACTGCTGCTAGCCGTCTGGGTTTCCAGTCTATCTCTTCAATACCTGATGTGAGGTTCATATTTGCTCACTTGAAAATAATTCTTGATTGCCTACACTCTTCTGTGGTGGAGATACAGTGGTGAGGAAGATTAAAGTTTCTTCACGGAGCGCACATTTCAGTGGAGAAGAGATAATGAACGCATAAGTCAGATCAGATGGTGGTAACTGTCACAAAGAAGATAGAATAATGGAGTAGGGACTGAGCAGGGAGAAGGGCGGAACCATGGCTTCGAAAGGGAAGAGCGTGGCGAGGAGGTCCCATCTGACTGAGAGCTGAGTAAGCGGAGACTTGGGTGGAAATCTGTCAGAGGAAACAGCAAAGGAGAAGGAGGCCCTGAAGCAGGCAGGGGATTGACCTGCTCCCGGGATGGAGAGAAGGGCACAAGTGTGAGCAGAGCGAGTGAGGGGGAGGCAGGCAGATGAGAAGGTCAGGGTCTGTGGTTCTCACCCTGGCTGCATATGAGAGTGATCTGAAGGTCTTTAAAAATTTCCCCAGTGTCAAGCCCCACCCCCCAGAGACTATGATTTAATTGGTCTGGGGTGGGGCCCGGACATGGGTAATTTATAAAAGCTCTGCAGAAAATTCCACAGTGCAACCTGGATTGAGAACATCATCAGTCTTGATCATGCAGAGTCTTACAGACTCTGGTGAGGAGTTTGGAATTGAGCTGCATGACAGTGGGAAGCCATTAAGTGGCGTGGGCTAGGGGAGTAACATTGGACTTATGTCCTTGAGAGGTTCACTTTGGCTGCAGTGTGGGGAGTGGAGGTTGGTGGTTGTTTGGGTGGTTTAGCAAAGAAGTGATGGTAGCCTGAACTGTGTGTGGTGCTCTCCGTGGAGATGGTAAGAAGAGGTCCCTTTGGGGATAAGTTTTGGAGGTGGCACTCTCAAGGTGAATTGGGTTTAGTATGTGAGACAAAAGGAGATGAAGCTTGCCTGACAGGTAACCTGAGTAACTGAGTGGATGGTGGTGCCATTCACAGAGATGGGAAGGAACAGGTGTGAAAAGGAAGCGGAATATTGGGTCCATTGGTTGCTCTGAAAGCCTCAGGCTGTCTTCTCTTTAGATTCAGGTAGCTTAGAGATCCAAGCAGTCAAATAAGGTTGACCAAAAGATTCTCATGTACCGTTACTATAATACTGAGCTTCTTGGTGTCTTCCAACGGTAAGCACCAAAAGCAATGGCCTGTTCCAGTGCATGGAAGCTAGGATGAGAAGGGAGGAGGAGAGAAGATGAGAACTTGAAGACGTTGAGCTTCTTTCCCATAGGAATCACACTGGGTGTAGGGGAGGAATGCCCTTGGAGAGGTTGTTTAACACCTGTCTTTCTATAACCCAAAATAGAAAGTTACTTGTGTTGGACTTTAAGGGGAATTTTTTTCCCCCAGCAGAATTATCTTCTAAAATATTTGTAGCTCATACTAAGATTATAATTAATTTTTCTTCCCAGACCAGGCCTAGATGTCCAGAAATTAAAAGTAACCAAGAGTTTTCACCTGGGTGGCTCAGTTAGTTAAGCATCCAACTCTTAATTTTGGCTCAGGTCATGATCTCAGGGATGTGAGATCAAGCCCCAAGCCATGGAGCCTGCTTAGGATTCTCTCTCTCCCCCTGTCCTGCCATACCCCCACTGTTCTTTCTCTCTCTTAAAAAAAAAAAAAAAAGTAAACCAGATTTTAAATTCAGAATCATGTCATTAGAATGACTTACAAGACCTTCACAAGGAGAACAGTATGAACTTCAATACAAGAGTTTGCTTTTGCCCTGAGGAAAAAGTGGTTTAAATTGCAATGGTAGAGTACATTGGTTGGTCATATCAGGAAAAGGTCCTCATTAGATTCTCACTGAAGGCAAGGACTGTCTCTTACAGTTATTTATTTATTTATTCATTTTGAATGCTTAGTGTCTCTGCTTACTCTGGGCCTTTTTGTTTTGTTGAGTAAAGTTCTGAGATCTTTGCTGAAACTCTTTCTGGAGTCATACTTGTCTGAATGGCTAGGGAGGAAGGTTGACCAGAAGGCTTCTGAAGTCCCAGCAGCCTCTTGTGAGACCCTTCCTTGTTCTTACCAAAGAACTTGAGACAGAGCTCCCTTCCAGAGAAAGACCAGAGCATTTAGTGTGACATGGCTGGCTGGAAAATGACCATGGTCTGGAACTCCTTACTAAAGGCTTTATCTTGGCTCTCAACCTCAGAAGTGGGCCAGCAGCCTGTGACATGAGGCCTCATCGCATTACAGTGTAGAACATCCAGCTTCATCGCCATCCCATTTTACCCGACTGGGTTCCTCACAGTGAAACGGAGCGTGTACATTGCCTGGCTGCTTGCTGACCTCACCATGTCCACCTTCACTCCCAGATAATTGCAGTGACCTGAACTCCGAGCTGCAGAGGGTGCTGACGGGGCTGGAGAATGTCGTCTGCTGCAGGAAGAAGAGCAGCTGCAGCCTCTCTGTGGCCGAGGTGGACAGACACATCGAGCAGCTCACCACGGCCAGTGAACACTGTGACTTGGCCATCAAGGTATACACCCCCCGCCTCCTGGCTGGCTCTGTGAGACCCTGCGAGGCAAACGGTCAGATCTCCTTCTTTTGAAGTGTGGTTTTGTTCAATACCTGTTAGGAATGAGTGTTTCTAAGAAAACCATACTATACCAGGACCACCCAGGAGAGGTAGGAGCCCTGTAAATTTTTGCTGGGAGTCAAGGTCGCTTGCTGGCTTTTTAGCAAAAATGATAATTTCGTTAAAATCTCAGACTCCTAGATTGAACCATATCATTTTATCGTAGTACTCGCAAGTTGTAGGATTAACTTGGAAGTTTCATTTGAGCGCTGAGGCCTCTAGTATATTAATTCAGAAGTTAGCGATTCATGGCGCCAATAACGGGGAAGGGAGTTCAGGGCCTGAGTGAGTCATCTATCCTGAGCATGCTGGACGAGGCCTCAGCCACCCTTCCACAGCCACCATCTTGGTGCCTCAGGAGCACGAGAGAGGAGTCTGCATCTGCCCAGACTCCTCATGAGCAATGGGAATGCGAAGGCCTAGTGATACTGGGCCTCTGGTATCCGTATATGACTTCACCACAGCTTAGTAAGTAGGCATGGCAGTTCAGACTGAAAAGTCTGGGAGGCGCCTACATAAAGGAAAAATGTGACACAATAATAGTGCCCTTCGACACTAGGCCCAAGTTTCTATCCATAGGAATCCTGGTAAACCATGATTCATATTTAGAACAAGCTGGTTTTCCATCTTATTCATCTCAATTATAAATATATAGTTGATGTGGCTTGGGGAGGCAACCACGGGCGTTTCTTTTGTTGGAGTCCCCCAGGCCCTGTATTTGATTGTAATGTCACCTTGGCTGTTAGTCCTGGTCTCAGCACTAAGGACTCAGCATTGAGTCCTGCCTCAGCCCCCTCAGCGAGAGGAGGTCAAGGGTTTCTGCCAGCCAGCAAGGAACAGAGTGGGCCTGGAGCAGGGCTGAGGAGAAGAGCTTCAGATCTGAGGGGAAGGATGAGGCCCCATATGTGGAAAGTGGCGGCAAGACTTGGCTAACATTTTCATCGTGGAACCAATTCGGGCATCCAACGGTGTAACCCCCTCACATTTTTACATTTTTGAGACCACCTGTTTCTCCTCCCATCTCTTCACATCTGCCTTCTGCCCTGCATGGTACTCCTCCCTCTTTTTCCCATATCACTTGGCTTATGCCTTCTATGCCAAAGGGCAGCAGATGTGAACGAATAGTTTCTGAAACCAAGCAGAATTACTTCTTCCTTTTTTTCCCCTAATTTTATGCTTGTCTCTTCTCCATTAATACTACATTTTAAGTGAATTTGTAAAAATCTCTCCAAGTACTATTAAGAGTCTATTCTTTTTAGCTCATATCTGTTTTATTAATTAATGAAATCCCTGCTGTCTTAGAAGCATCCACAATGAGCTTCGTCTTTTCTGTGTCACTGAGGTTTATTTTTGTCTTTTACATCTTGGGACTGAACCTCATTCACACCCTCTGAATTCTGATATGACACCGAAAGCTGGAAATGGCGATGTGACTTCTGCCATCTCGGAGTTGCAAACATGGGAGACCTATAATTTGGGAAACCTCAAGCTAGTTTTTCTATGCTTGTTTGCAACGTCACACTTGCACTATGAAGCCCACTAATGGGCTTTCTGTCTGCTTCTATGTGTTTACCAACTCTAGAACATGGACTGAGGACTCAAGCATTTGTGTGGATGTGGCCGTTAGATCCACAGATAGACAAACATACCATATAGGAACTAGGTTGTTCGCATTCTGGGGACTGTTAAGAGACACAGACTGTGGCCCAGGCGAGTGACAGAGCCTTCTCTGAAAACGGGGAGAGGGTGATTTGGGGGTAGTCATGGCTACCATTAGCATTGAAAGGATCATAGAAGCCATTCCCCTGTTGACACTTGCTCCCTGTCCTGCCTATTTTTTTTATCCTCTCCCTTGTCCCAGAGAACCCACTGGACTTGTTTTTGTGTTTTCCAGACAGTCGAGGAGATTGAAGGAGTACTTGGCCGGGACCTGTATCCCAACCTGGCAGAAGAGCGGTCTCGTTGGGAGAAGGAGCTGGCCGGGTTGAGGGAAGAGAATGAGAGCCTGACCGCCATGCTGTGCAGCAAAGAGGAGGAGCTGAACAGGACCAAGGCCACCATGAACGCCATCCGGGAGGAGCGGGACCGGCTCCGAAGGCGGGTGAGCGCGCCAAGTCCAACATGGCCAGGCCTTCCCCCTCGGGCTATGGGGCTGGAAGACAAACAAGCATATAGAGTCAAGGGCAACCCCAAGAGTTTTGTGGCGTTCATAGTCTTGGGAATCTCCTGCCCTTTCTAATCAAGAAGTCATTCTCCAGAGGGGAGTAGTTTGAAAGCACTGAGATGTGCAGGTAAGATTTAAAAAAAACAAAAAAACAAAAGAAAACCACTCTTGTCTGGAATCACAAGTCTAAGTGGATGGTAAAATTCTGTCAGCGCAGTGATTCTCACACGTTTCTCCAGGATATGCATGTGTTCCCCAAGCTCAATTAGAGTGTACTTCTTTTAAGATAGACCAATAATATTTTATAATTCACAGAAATATATAGACTTTTCCCCTCTGCAGTTCCTTCTATAAAGTTTTCTCTAAATTTATGGTACCTGCTGTCACCTGCAGTGAGTCTAATGTGAAATGCCCTCTCCTCTGGGGCATGTAGGAAGGTTATGGACACATATGCGTGTATGTGTGTGTATATGTATGTACACGTGTGTCGTTCCTGGCCATCACCCCAACGTACCAAATGGTTCTGTGGCCTGCAGCCGCTTCCAGAGCTACTTGCCTAGGACATACACCCATTGCAAGAGGAGCTGATATTTCAGCGGAGTCATGTTTGGGAGAGTTGTTAGAGCCCTCTGTTTTCTAAAGACGGAGGTTTTTTTGTTGTTTTTTTGTTTTTCTCGGGAACCCACAAGTACCTCTTTGTTTCTCTGTGAATTTGATTCTGTGATTAGTCTGGAGTAGAGCAATGAGTTCTTCAGTCAGAAACATACCCTCTGAAATTCACTTTGAATGACTAGACTGGCTTTACTCTTTCTCAGTCTTGGCGGTATTAGCAGCTTGCTTTCCAGTTGTTCTGAGTGGCCGTACTACACACAGATAAAGCCAGCTTAGAGGGGAAAGGACATCTACTAGACCCCTCATCCTTCACCATCGCTCTTGCTCCCTTACTTTTTTTTTTTTTTTTTTTTAAGATTTTACTTATTTATTTGACAGACAGAGATCACAAGTAGGCAGAGAGGCAGGCAGAGAGAGAGGAAGGGAAGCAGGTTCCCTGCTGAGCAGAGAGCCCGATGCGGGGCTCCATCCCACAATGCTGAGATCATGACCTAAGCTGAAGGCAGAGGCTTTAACTCACTGAGCCACCCAGGTGTCCCGCTTCCTTACTTTTAAAGACCATAAGGTCAGCCTCTGTACACCAGTCTAAATGCACACACAAGTTTTCTTGGTTGCCATTATGCATGAATATGGAAGAAATGACCATTTTGAACATTACCAACTCTTACCCTCATTTGTGGCTAATGTCATAGTTAAAAGGCCAGCATTCGCACCTCTCCTATCAGAGCATGATTTTGTCTGAACTCACGTGCCTGACCTGGTTTTCAGCCCCCAGCTGTACGGAATGCCTTTCTCCAGCCTGGCATCAGCAGGTGTAAATCATCCTAGTCAGCAAAGACTTTATCTGGGCAAGCTGATGAAATGTACTTAGGGCTGAGGCCCACTCCGCCTGGAATTTCCTGGGTTACACTCCCTGATTGTTATGACTAATGCCCTAATTTGGCATGCTTGCTATTAGTGTGCACATTCTGATGGTGCACATTTCATGAAGGAAATGCTGGTCTTAGTCGTAATTGCACATTGTGGTTTAGAATAAATGTCCTCCGCTCAACTTGAGTTACTAATGTAGAAGATAGCCCTGCATGGGGACAAGCAAAGGATGAAAAGCCAGTTTCCCTTCTGTCCAAGAATGTTCTCCAACTCTGGAGGTCAGCATTAAGAACAGTACAAGGTGGTGGTACTGTTACGATGTACCTGGGGTCACAGCTTGACCTTCCAGATCACTGTGAGCCTTGAGCAAGTTACTAACCTCTCTGCACCTCAGCTGACTTCTGCCTTAAAGTGGGAATAAGAATGGTATCGAAGGCAGGAAAATCAGTTAATGCTCCTAAAGCACTCAGACAACCTTCATTCTGATCACACTTAACTCCTTTTAAGTTTTGTAATTAATATGGTTTTAGATCATCTGGATTTCCATTACATCCACATCATAAACTGTTGAGGAACTTGTGTCTCTTCCTCGACTGGAAATGTCCTCAGGAGTGTGGACACCAACCCATGGCTCATTTTCCTGCATTTCAGAACTAGTTGCGGGTCTCGTGAAATTTGCTAACTGCCTCTGAATGCCAGTTTACTAGACTTTCAGTGTTGGCTTCTTTCCACCCACCACCACCCAGTATATTTCATTTCCCTGAGGAGGAATCTGTCTCTTGTTGTTCATTTTCTTCTGTTCTTCATTATGTGTCGCTCTTTGGAATGACGGAGGAACGGTTTCATTTCCATCTCTGTGAAACCACGTGATACATGGCTTGATGGCCCTTGCTGGTTTTAGAGCAGGTCTGAATTCACAGTTCATCAGAGTTCCCTGAAAAGCAACTAGGGCCACTTTTTTTTTTTTTTTTTCCATTACCCACATTCACTGTATAGAATTCGAACTGACCAGATCAATAGGATTGGTGCTTGCCCCCCTCGCCTGTAATTAAACAAAGTGCTCTCAGTAGGTTTTCTAACCCTTGCTCAAGATTTAATTAAATTAGATCTTTAATGTCAGTTAGCAGATTGGGCTACTTGGCAGAGCAGTAACTAAGGAGCAACAGGCAGACAATTTTTATTATTGGCCCCAGCTCATTATTAAATGAGATGATCATTTATTTCTGCATGCTCGGTAATATAGCCACTCATTTCCTCACACTTAAAGAAGTGGGCTTAATTTAGGCAAGGTAGAATTAATTACCCTAGAAAGGAAGCACTCGGCTCTTCATTCATTGATTCGTTTCACAAATATGATTGGCTGTCTCCTCTGTGCCGGGTAGAGAGGTTGCAGTGATAAGCAGGACACAGTCCTTGGCCAGAAGAATGTTGGGGAGACAGGCAGGTCAAGAGGTTGTTTCCAGTGCTGTAGGGAGGGTAGAGCACAGAGGACACCTGTACAGTCCACAGGAGGGACACTGGATAGTAGGTCCAGCTTCTTTACATTGTTTTTATCTCTTACCTAGTAGTTTAGGTCGACTGCCAAGTAGCAAAAATGATCAGTGCTTTCCTCAGGTAGTTGAGTAAATCATAGTCTGGTAAAGTTTTTGGTAAATCTGTGACCACAAGCTCATGGTTCTGTAACCCACTGAGTCATAGACTTGAATCAAAATTAGGCCACACAAGTTCCTTCTGAGATTTTGTACAAATTCTTCGAAGTGTTCTGCAAATTCATGGCCTAGGGTGATGGTGGGAGTTTGTTCTGTGTACACATCCCACCTAGGTATTTTCAGCGTATCTGGAAATGAATTTCTTCAGCTTCTTCTGGGCTTCTTTCATCCTTGGGATCTGACTTCTGCTTTGAGTCTCTGGCCATCACCACAGTCAGTTCAAGAGACTAGAGGACACACTGTCTTGAACTAAATAAAAGTCACTCAAATCTCAAATTTTTCCCTCTCTGTTTCTTCTGCTTTCCCTCCACATGTCTTAAAAACCCTTAGTGTTAGTTAATTGACTTGTCTGGGGCAGGGGAAGGGAGCAGTATTTCCACTAGTGATAAGTCGGTTTTTTCCAAACCTAACTGTGGTGTTACTTTTATGAAGGGATTTCATTGTTCTGTGTTTGTAGGACCCATGTAATACAAATGCAATCCCCCAGTTCAGCTAAAATCTTTTAAAATATAAACGAGAACTCAGCTCCAGATTTTTTAATGTGGCTCCTTGGCCAGGAAACAGGACAAGTAAATTTCTAGAATGCTACAGTGCCCATTTCCTCTACCTTAACCCCATCTTACTAAATAGGAAGTAGCCCCAAATCCCTGGTAATGTCACCTTTAGGAAGGAAGAAAGGGGAAGCTGGGAAAGGAGGAGGTAAAAAGAGAGAAATTTCCTTCACACATTGTACTCTCTGAGGACCATGAACGCTGAAGCATTTCAAAGTAACAATCCTGTCATATATTCCTTTGGGCCGTCTTTTTTTTTTTTTTTTAATTTAAGGTTGTAGTTTTATTATTTTTTTTTTAAGATTTTATTTATTTAGTCAGAGAGAGAGAGCAAGAGTGAGCACAGGCAGACAGAGTGGCAGCCAGAGTCAGAGAGAGAAGCAGGCTCCCCGCAGAGCAAGGAGCCCGATGTGGGACTCGATCCCAGGACGCCGGGATCATGACCTGAGCCGAAGGCAGCTGCTTAACCAACTGAGCCACCCAGGCGTCCCAAAGGTTGTAGTTTTATTATAACAAATACTCAGAAGCAGCCAAAATAAGGAGGCACAGCTCTGGAAGGGGTCCAAAGGCAGACATTCCTGTTGTCTTCTCCAGGTAGAACCCTGGATGATGTTACCTCCTCTTCAGGCAGCACAAGAGTATTGCCAACCAGGGAAGCTCACTCAAACTTCAGTATCCAGAGTTTTTATTGGAGTTTCACAATGTAGGCATCATTGATTGACTTATTGGCCATGCGGCTGAACTCGGTTTCCAGCCCCTTCTGCTTCAGTAAGATGAGGCTGAGATCGGGTAGGCTGCTTTTAGGTTTGTGCTTCTGATAAACAGGCTGGGGCTGCACGGTGTCTGCCCTGTCCTCCTAGAGATCCAGGAGAATGCAACAGTCCAGGGCTGTGCAGCTCTGTCAAGTATGCAACACACAGGTCAGGCGTGTGTCCCATGAACTCACCAACCAGGGCCATTTACAGAGCATCCTCTTCTATGACCTCAAGGCCCTCCCCCTGGAGCCATTAGTTCTAAATCCCATTGGTGTCAGTTTCTAAATACAGAACTGGTTCCACACGCCAATTCCGCTTTCAGTATTATCTCCAAGGGCACTCATCCCATCAGTGGTCACGTTTAAAGAAGCTGGAAAGGAGAATCCAAATTAAGCCAAGGGGCCTCTTAGAAGCTCCTGTGTGTTTTACTGTGTAGTTTTTTCTACTCATTCATTCATTTATAATATCTATTCACTAGGAGGCTACCCACCTCTACCAGGAAATGAGATTTCTACTGTCACACTGACGTGTCCCGAGCACGGTCTGTCTCTGAAGCAGCCACTTACTTGGTCTGAACTGTCTCCTGTCATATGCTAAGTCAGTCTCTCTTTGATATTTTTAACTGAAAACCGGTAACAGTGGAGATATTTCTGGAAGTGAAATTGTTGTGACCTTATGTAGGTTAAATAAAGATTCATCTCCGATTTGCCTTCCTTGGCTTTGAGTCCCATCTGAGCTCTTTCCGTTCTGCCTCCCCCTCCATGATGCTTTTCTTGACCACAGTGTCTGGATGTGGAAAATGCAGGGCTGCAAAATGGTACTTTATATTTACTATGAATTTGTATGTGTATAAATTTACATTGGCTATGTGTGCATGTATTTAAAATAGACCAGAACAATGTAAAAAAAAATCTCAAAATAGTTATGGTGAGGAGGGGAAGCAAGTACCTGGGAGTGTCTGTCAGAGGCTACTCAGAATTTTCCACAGTGTTCTGATTTTTTTTTTTTTTAAGATTTTATTTACTTATTTGAGAAAGAGTGCACGCACAGAGGGAGAAGAAGAGGGAGAAGCAGACTCCCCACTGAGCAGAGAACCCAACGTGGGGCTCGATCCCACGACTGTGGGATCCTGACTTGAGCTGAAGGCAGGCACTTACCTGGCAGAGCCACCCAGGCGACCCTGATTTTATTTTTTAAATGAATGTGTTTTTTTTTTTATACCTTTTTTTTTTAACGATTTATTTATTTATTCATTTGACAGACAGAGATCACAAGTAGGCAGAGTGGCAGGCAGAGATAGAGGAGGAAGCAGGCTCCCCGCGGAGCAGAGAGCCCGACGTGGGGTTCGATCCCAGGACTCTGGGATCATGACCTGAGCCGAAGGCAGAGGCTTAACCCACTGAGCCACCTAGGCGCCCCTAGGCATTTCTTTATAAGAAAAAGACATGGCTGGTATTAGCTCAGCTTACATTCATAAACAGTTTGGAAAGAGAGGAAGAAAGCGAGAAAGACCACCTGTGATAACACTCCCAGCCCTAATCTGGCCACAAAGGAGGGAGCAGAGAGGAGTGGGGTCTGTCTCCAGGGCTGCTCTCCTCCCAGCTGCTATTTTGGGGGTCTCAGGTGACTCTTCTCTGGTGTAGCTGATCCGTTAGCCAAGATGAGAATAGGCTACCCAGCCGTGACAAATGAGCTCCCTTGATTCCATTGGCGTGGCACCCTGGAAGAGCTCATTTCTCGCTTGCACGGCATGTTCTGCACAGGTGTGGGGATACGAGCACACAGAATAGCACAGAGCTCTGCTCCGTGTAGTCCCTGGGCGGGGCAGGCTGATGTCACCCATCATCTAAAACGTCCCTTGATGGGACCCACCCCACTCACCGTCCATTGGCCAGAACCGGACAGATGCTCCCCGCAACCACAGAGGGACTGAGAAATGTGAAGGAGCACGTGGATATTTGCGGAGCAGAAAATGTTCCTAACTCAGCTGGTTTGTTTGCTTTGAGCTTGACGCCAGATAGACTTGGACGTGAATCAGGGTGCCAGAGAAATGGGCTGTCTGCCCCTCCATCTGGCGGTGGCTCTCCGTGCGCGTGTCGGAATCATTGAAAACTCTTCTGGAGGATATGTGCCCAGGCCCTTCCATGAGCCACCGAATCAAGGAATGGGGCGCAGGACCCTGGCACGCTTCTGCTCGTCTTGATCCTGGCAAGCGCTCGAGGAGAGGAAAGAGAACGATCCCTCAGTCACCCACTGGACGTGGGCCAAGAGCCTCTCTGGGCGTCTTCACCTCTGCTCCTGCAGGGCGAATCAAAGAGAGGACCTCAATTTTTCTGGCACCTTTTCCTCGCAGCTGGACTGCTCTTCCTGGGCCACAGTGTGGTGGGGATGAGCCCTGTCTCTGGGCAGGAGCCACTTGCTGTAAAGAGCCTGCCCTGCTCTGTCCGCTCTTGGGGGGTCACAGGAGCGAGAGGAAGAATGGCAGAGAAGGATGTGATTGTCCTAGAACCCAGCAGGACATGGGCACCCGGGGGCCCCCAGAGGCAAAGAGGCATTGGCTGGCATGGTGTGTAACTCCCCATGCGCATCTGGGAGAGGAAAAGAGCTTTTCAAGGTGCCACTTAGCCACTGTGATCTTTTCTCTTTTTTTGTTTTTTCCTCCCCTCAATGCAATCCTGATAGCTTAATTTTAAAAACCTGCTCATATTGATAGTATTACATTCTCTGAACATTTTCAGAGTAAACATTACCCCTCTCAGACTAAAAACAGATCCTCTGACGGCAAAGCAGGATTTAAAGCCTAAACTTTGAGCGTTTGCTTGTGACAAGCAAGGATGTAGGCACGTCTCGTTTCCTGTGTTCCAGAATCCTACAAGACCGCTGCTAGTATTAAACCCTTCTTAAAGATGAGAAAACGGAGACCCACAGAAGTTTGATAATCTGGTCCTAGTCCTCGCCGGTGCCAAAACTGGGCCCTGGTAGCCTTCTTATGGGATGCAATTTCATTGTCCTACTGTCCAGATGCTTTTCCTTGGTCCTCTTCCCTCTTCTTCTCATTCTGTCACCTGCCTCCACACAGGCTCGAAGTTAGTAAACCATCCTCTGTTATGGTAACATGGGCACCAGAATCCTTGGGCTTCGACAGGCCAGTTTTGTTAGCATGGTAAGACAACAGTATGCGAAGGCAAAAGGAGTTTGTTTCATAGAGGATAAGTGACCTGTATGTGTATTTCTCTTGATCTGAGCCCAACAGAGTGTCACTGGTAAAACCTATCACCCTTCCTCCTATGGTCTAAGGAGGGGTGAAGTGTGGGATCCGAGGCAGAGATCCCATAGAACTATGAGTCTTTTCATGTCCTCTTTGGAAACCATTCCAGGGACTCTAAAAGGGAGTCCTACACATTTGTGTCACGGAAAGTGTGAGGTAACACGCTCTTCTGAGGGCACCGGTGTTTGCTTCTCCATCCCTGGCCTCTCTTCTCCAGCCCCTGCTCTGAAATCCCAGGTCAGGCTGTTCAAAGGGAGACTGATGGACTCAACTACTTTCTTGAGAGCCCTTTGTTGGAAAGCTAGTAAGAATGAGGAAGGCAGCCCAAACTGACCTTTTCCCTGTTGGTGGCCATTTTGATGATCCGATCCAGGTTCTTCAGTGGTCTGTAGAACAAAAGAGAAAACAGTGCACCTAGCACATCTTCAGAAAATGGAAATGCTTTTGGGTTTGTTTCCCTTCTTCTGTTCTGTGGTCTCCCCTTCCTCTTCTGTTTCAGCCTGCACAAAATTGCCCTGACCAATGAAAATACAATGTTTCCTGAAATATAATGTAAAAATGAGAGATTCATAGGAACAAATGTATCCTTTCTGTAAATAAATTCTGATTCCTCATTTGTCTGAGGGTTCCAAGAAAAAGTCTTATAAAATCAACATAATAGAAAACAATTTAAAAAAAGGAAAAATGTCTTAATATCAACAATGACAACAAAAATAAAATGTGATAAAATCTTTTTTTTTTTAAGATTTTATTTATTTATTTGACAGACAGAGATCACAAGTAGGCAGAGAGGCAGGCAGAGAGAGAGGAGGAAGCAGGCTCCCCACGGAGCAGAGAGCCCGATGCGGGGCTCGATCCCAGGACCCCGGAACCATGACCTGAGCCGAAGGCAGAGGCTTTAACCCACTGAGCCACTCAGGTGCCCCAGTGAGATAAAACCTTGAGGAAGAGAGCCGTTCTTAGCAAAATCTGGACTTGGAGGAGGCTGTTCTCTGAGAAGCAGAAGGGCCCAACTGCACAGACCCCGTCGAGGAGAGTTTTTATGGCTTGCTGGTTCTGCCCCTCTGCAGGGCCGAAACAAACAGTGAAATTATGAACTACAACATAAGAGCTTGAAATGACAGGCTCCCCTCACCTCCCACGAACACGGCTGCACATCATAAGGTGAGTGGACCCCTCCAGCAGGTGACCGTGTTTCTAATCCTGCCCAGGACTCCCGGGCTGCCTTTCATTCCTGCGTGTCACCCGTCTGTGAACCACATTCACAGATGACTTCATCCATCCCGCAGTCGTCTTGTCTGCATCCCTACAGCTGTCCTGGGAGATGGAAGTGTCCAGCAGCTGACCCATCTTACACTTGTCCGGGGCTCCCTTTTTTGGTAGACCTACCCCCCCGCTTGGGAAACCCTCCCCTGCGCCCACCCCACTGGGTGCCAGCTCCGGTTCCAGAAACTTCATCACCAGCATCTTGCCGTCTGGCTCCCCTGATCTCGTAGGTTCCTGATCTCTCATCTTTGTATTTACTTTCTGTCATTCATTGGCTTTTATTTGGGCCTGCGAGGGCAGAGAGATAAGCCAACAACGTTCCTCTGTCAGAAGCACACTCAGTGAAAGGTCCCTCACTTTATTTTTTTTTTTACTCCTTTTATATCCCATTCCCTTTCCCCACTTTGCATATGTCTTTATACACAGTGTTTTGTGTCTTGCTTTTAATTCACGTACATGTTGTTGTGCCGTAGGCGCCTCTCTCTCACTCAGTACTCTGGATCTGCCCAGATTGCTGTGTATCCCATCGGGCCCGATGTACTCACGGCCGCCTCATAGTGTGTTGGGTCCCCACCATGTGGGCCGAGCCGGACAACAAGACTTCCCACTGCCACAGACAGCCTTATGGCACATGGGCCCTTGCCCACGTCCCCTCTGGGACCAGGTGGGATTTCCCCTGCAGTACGTGTCTAGCAGTGAGTCCTGGGGCGCGTCCTCCTTGGACTAACCATTACAGGCTGGCTTTGCAGAACACCTTGCCAGTCCCTGCCCTCATGGGCAGCATAAGAAGAAGGTTCCTTCTGTCTCTACTTCTTGGCCAGCTCCTGTGCGTACCAAGATCTCTTCCAGAGGGTTCTCTTTCTGGGTTTAATTTCCTGGCACCAGGAAGCGTGCATCCTTAAAGAGTCCTTTCAGTAGAGGTCCACGCAGGGCAAACTCCTGATTTTGGAGAATGTCCTTGTTTTTGCCCATGCCTGGCATGACGGCTGCATAGCTTCCTGTTGCTGCTGTGATGATCTGTCACAAGCTTGGCTGCAAAGAGCACGGACCGGGGATCTCACCGCCCTGAAGGTTAGAAATCCAAAGTGCATCTTACTCCCTAACAGCAGAGTAGTGCCACGCTGCAGCCCACACTCCTTGACTCGCACTGTGTCCTCCAGCTTCGAGGCCAGCCATGGACTTCCCTCTCTAACTGCCTCTCCTTCCAGGATGCCTCCCGTGGCTGGCATCTGCCAGATAATCAGGGATAATCTTCCCCTGTCAAGGCTCTTCCATCTTTTCTGCACGTTTCCTTCTGCCATGGAAAGTTACAGATTCACTATTTTCTAAGGCTACAATGTGGACATCTCTGGGAGCCATGGTTTGGTCTACCACAGTAGTTGAGCTAGGTATTAAATTTTAGGGCGATCATTCTTAGTCTTTGGAGGTTTTTTTTTTTTTTCTTCCATTACATTCAGCAAATTACACAATGAGACTGATCCTGTGTTCAAGGTGCTGGCAACACAGCAGTGAATGGAACAGACCACATGCTTGCTCTCAGAACCTAAGGTGGCTCTGCCTCCCACCAGCTTGAAGATGATCTCTTTATTCCTTTTTCCCCTACATGTGCCTTACAGTGTTGCTACATATGCAATAACATTTGCATCCTCATTTTCCAAGTAGCTTTAGCGGCATAACAAACCACCCTGAACTTAAAAGACCTAAAAACAATGACTTATTCCTATCTGGAAGTCCATAGCTCCCCAGAACTGTGCAGCTGGCAGCCCAGCTCACCTGGGCTCAGATGTGGTTACAGTCAGACAGTGGCGAGGCCAGAGTCCTCTTGAAGGCGTCCTTCAAGACATGGGGGGAGGCTGGCTGTCTTCTGGGACCTCAGCAGGTACTGTTGGTCAGAAACTCCTGTGGGCCTCTTCTCTAGGTGGCCCGGGCCTCCTCACGGTGGAGTGGCCGGCTTGTAAGAGCCAGCATCTCTAGAGGGAGCAGGAAAAACAGATTCTCCTGGTCTAACTTGGCCTCGGAGGCTCTGAAGTATGGCTTCTGCTGCTGTCTGTTCCTTAGAAGCAGCCCTCCAGGCCAGGCGCAGGCAAGGGGAGGGGTCTGGGACTCGACCCCTTGATGGAGGGTGCATCAAAGAGCTTGTAGGTCTCGACACCCTGCCACCTGTTAGAACTCAGGGTGATGCCTCAGTGTTAGGACTCAGGTCTGCCTCCACTTCTGGAAAGCACATCTCTTCTCAGATACTGTTTCTCCGTCACTCCCTGCATTGTCTTCCTCTGGAACTCTTTTACAAGTACGTTGGGCCCTCGGTGGGCCATTTGTGGCTCCAGTGACACATACATAGTTTGTATCTCTTTAGCTCCCTGTGCTGTGTTCTGAATTAATTTCCCTGCGCTCTGTTTCAGGTCACTCATTCTGTTTTTGGTTTTATCCGGTGGAGAGGTTAACAAGTACATTGATTTTGTGTTGTCAGCTGCCTTTTCTGCTATGTGTTTTTCTCGTCCACCTATTCTGGTTTGGTGGCTGCCTGTTTTGTTTCCTAATTCCTTACTTTTTAGAGAAATTACTCCCTTTAGGGGTGCCTCGCTGGCTCAGTTGGAAAAGCGTGCCACGGGGCCATGAGTTCAAGCCCCATGTTGGGTGTAGGGATTACTTAAATAAAAAACTTTAAAAAAAAAAAAGGAAATTAATCTTTGTATCTTTCATAAGGGCCCTATGCAGATTGATTATGACATAGTTTGCTGTTTGCTTGCTTCATGTTTGTTTCTTCTCGGGTGGCTTCCTCTCTTGCTGTAGATTGCTGCCTCTCCTGGGTCACCAACCCTTCATGCAACCATCCCCCCATGGCCAGCCCCTTCCAGTCACGGGAGCATTGTCTCCTGTCCACCCTCCCAACCCTGCATCATTATGTGGGTGATTTACAAATTAAGTCTCTGAGGCAACCTCCGGCTGGCGAAATCCAGACCAGTTTTAACTCATCATTGCTAAGATAGGACCCTGTAGTACATAGATACTCAAATACTATGAATTTGGACTCAACACCTGAATGCTGGTGTGGGATTTTGGGTTCTTATGGTTGACCCCTCCCCCCCCCCCCACCCCCCCCCCGGCAAGTTCTAGGGCTTCCTTCTGGCTTCCTGCTAACAGTTAGTGCGCTGGTCACAGAAGGGTGGGGCGGGAAGGTTCCAGGCTTCCAGAGGAGGGTGCGCACACAGACAGCCTGACTCGCAGGGGCCCCTCTCCGCCTCTCCTGGCCCCACACGCTACACCCTGCTCTCCATTCCCTGGGCTGCAACACCACCTCCTTCCTAACCTCTGTAGCTTTCTTTCCCACTTCATTTCTGGCACCTGGAGATTTCACTGCCTCTCTTTTAACCTTGGCAGTGAATGTCTTTCTCATTATTCCTCTTTTATGCTACATTTCTATGCACCCTTAGGAGGAGGAGTGCCTGTTTACTTTAGTTGAGGCTGTCATGTGCTGGAAATGGTCATTTGTTTTGTTTCCAGACCGTTATTCCTCCCATTTTTTTCAGTCTCCTCATTCTTATGCTTCGTATACCTGCCAAAGCTGAGTCTTAGCCCGGCCAACCTCCTCCAGGTTAGACAGGCCACCTCCTCTTGCGTATTTGATAGAATTTGACTTTACCATTCTGTTCCTTCCATCAATACTCTTCCTTCCACTTTGCATTTACAGAATGTGCCCAAATCTTTCTGCTAATGCCCTAAGCATGTGTTTTTCACTGTTATGGTTTTAATCCGTTTCTTATTCTTTACTATTATTTTCACGAGGTCTCCAGAGTTTGAAGAGAACAATGCATTTACTCAGCCTACTGTCTTGAATGAAAGAGCTCAGCTGAGTTCTCAGCGCTGCTGTGTAAGCTTTTTTCTTTTTTCTTTTCCGATCCTCATTCAGCTCCCTTCCTCGTTTCTGACATCTGCTGTTCCCTCCCTCAATCCTAGCAGAGGACCTCAGCTCTTTTCTCTTAGGGAAACAAACTGTCAGATGGGGGCCGTTGTGTTATCCACCCTCTCTCTCCCGTCTGCAAACTCATCTTTCTTACTGCCAGTCCTCTCCTCTTTCCCTTCTTTCCTGGAGCCAAGTCGCGTTCTCGTCTGTCCGTGGATCCTTCAGCTCACCTGGCTCTGTGTGGGCTCTCCTCCCCGTCCTGCCCCTGCCCTGCCTCGCCTCATCAGTGGACAGCCTCGTCTACAACAGAATTCCTAAACTATATACCAGTTCTGATCTCCTTCCCTTAGGTTATATTTCTAACTGCTGGCGGAGTATCCTCTACCCTTCAGCATGTCCAAAGCTAGCATCTTTAGTTCTCTCTGGAACATCTGCTCCTTCCTACGTTTTCCCCATGGTGCCGAGTAGGGTCTGGATTCACTGAATCACCCGGGGTCCCCCAGTTTGGGGTTGTTTGTTTGTTTGAACTTACTTGAATGGTTCTAGAACTGCTCTGACCAATACAGTAGCTACTGGCCACACACATCTACTTATATTGGAATTCAAATGGGCTAAAATAGAATACAATGAAAAATTCCGTGCCTCGGGTCCAGCAGGCACCCTGCAGACTCTCAGTAGCCACGTGAGGCGGGAGCGGCTGCAGAACATCACCAGTGTCACCAGAAGTCGTGGAGCGACGCAGGTCTAGGCTGTATTCTGCCATTTTTGCTCCCATCTCACTGCGTTTGAACCTCATCGTCTCTCTCGACTCACCCCCCGTTTCTTGCTCATTTCAGTTCATCCTCTTTTCCTAATCAAATGATCTTTTTATAAGGCCCTTTGCTCCCTTTGAGAGTCGTTAGGTTATAAACGAGAAATGCAGAGTTCTGGCATTTCAGTGTCGTGTCCTCCCCCACCCTGCTCGACCCTGCCTCTGTTGCCTGTTCCTTTTCCTTGGCTTGGCGAACAGCGACTTGACCTCCAAGACTGAGGCCCAGCGTTTCCTGCTGTGGCAAGGCGGAAGCAGTGTTTCTTTTATACTTGACGTTCCCATTGATATACCCCTTTTCAGGGTACGTTCACATGGCAGTGTTTGGTTAGACTCCAAGCCCCTAATAAAACAAAAATTTTACTTTCATACCCCATCATGTTTCCGATACATGCAAGAGATTGACTCCTTTTTTTTTTTTTTTTTTGAGAGCGAGAGCATGCACGCATGAGGTCGGGGAGGGGCAGAGGAAGAGGGATAGAATCATATATAGGCATGGAGCCCGACCTGGGGTTTGGTCTCATCACCCTGTGATCACAACAGCCAAAATCGAGAGTCGGACACTTAACTGACTGAGTCATCCAGGCGCCCCTGCAACAGATCGACTTCAGGGCATCCTAGATGAGGACTGGCTATGTGCTCCCTTCTAGAGAAATGAGAAAAAATGACCACTCAAATCACATCTTGTATTCTGTTGCCAAACTCCAGTTGAGAAAACCTGGAAAAGGTGATGAATGACCTTCCTACAGGTATCGGTTCCTAGTTTGGGGTAGTTGTGATTCCTGGCCACCCCCCTGACTCCAAACCCCATAGTTTGTAGAGACAAACATATTTTTTTTTAATACAATATTTTCAGTGACAGATGGGGATATTATGTAATTACCCCAAACTCAGTGGCTTGAAACAACAGAAATATGTTCTCTCACAGTTCTGGAGTCCACGCAATCCAGGTGTTGGCAGGGGAGGGCCTCCTCCAAGGGCTCTGGAGGAGAATCCTTTCTTGACTTAACAGCTTCTGGTAGGTCCCAGAGGTCTTTGACTTGAGGCCAGTCTCAGCCCTCTATCTTTATTTGGCTTTTTTCTCTTTGCCTTTTTTTCCCCCCTTAAATAATCTCTATGCCCAATATGGGGCTTGAACTCCCAACCCCAAGGTCAAGAGTCACACGCTCCACCAACTGAGCCAGCCGGGTGCCTCACATACCTCTGTGTCTTAAATTTCCCTCTCCTTTTCCTTACATAAGGATACAAGTCATTAGAGTTAGGACCCAGCCTAACCCGGGATGATCTCATCCTGAGATTCTTAATTTAATTTTATCTACAAAGACCGTATTCCAAAATGAAGTCCCATTCACAGGTACTGCGGGTTTAGGACTTGAACTTGAACTTGTCTTTTGGTGGTGGGGTGGGGGTTGGGGGGTGGAGTGAAAAGGGTATGACAAAACCTGCTGGAGGGAATAAGAACAGGAATGGAGACAATCACAGCTGAGTTTCTCCCCTCTCCCAAGCTTCCCCGAAGCGGAATCAGCAAATTGGCTGTAGCTTTCTTTTCTGTGCATTTATTCATTTAAATGAATTAGGACCCCTCCCCACCTCCAATCAAGAACAGAGAGAAGGCTGTTTAATCCAGCCAGCTGTCTGTCTTCATGACAAGCTTGCTCCACTCCCTTCAGACGGATTTTCTTCGCAGCCTAACAATTATCATTAAAGGATAAAGCGTAGACCAAAAATAAACATGTTTATCATTCTGTAGTTTTCAAAGGCGTCCTCTAGGTCTAACACTTTTTAAACGAAAACGGTTATTTAGATTTAGAAATCGTCTTAAGCACGCATGTCTGTGCACAAACAAGCCGTGGAAAGATCGGAAGAAAGAATGTTGGGCACCTTTCCTGTTTTTATTTTTCACTGCTGTCTAAATTTTCCACAGTGGACGTGTTTTACTTGAGTGATGTGAAGAAGAAATGTCTTTCAATGACATGGGTAGTTTTTATGCCGTTTTTGTAAATTCCCCAGGACAATTTATTTATATTTTAAAATAAGGTCAGTGGGCCACTTGCCATTCTAGGAACTGACCACGGATTGTTTTGTGAATGATTCAGATACTCTCTAGAATTTGGAGTGGTGTTAACATTATTAATTATTCAGGACCTCATCAGATTTTCACAGCAGGAGCAATGGAAATCCATGGTCACCATTAGGGAGGTTTCCTGGGTTTCAGGAAGCCAGCCTGACAGGAAATCAGGCCCTCCCCCTTTCCCATGCGCCCTAACGAGGCATCTGCGCCATGCCTCTTGGTTTGTTGAGGACCAGTCCAAAATGAGCCCTGCCATCTCTCACCAGCAATGCCCTTTGGCTTTAACAAGCATGTGTTTTTCTGGTCTTTAAACTATTCTGCGGTCTGCCCTGTGTCTGGTGTGCGATGAGGATGACTCGTGTTCCCATTAACCCCCCGTTACTGGAAGCCACAGGAGAGCGTGAGGCACTTTTAGCTGTTACACTGTTGAATGCAATTCGCTCTGAGGGAAATTTCCTATTTTGGCTTCTAAGATGTTGATGAATTATTGAAACTTCAATTACTTTTGGTTCTCAATTTAGCAGGATGGAGACATCCAAGATACTTAATATAAAAAGCTTTTTAGTCGCTTTTAGAGAAGGGTTTGGTGTCAAGGATGTGGGTGCATTCCTCCTGTCTCTGGGACTAAAGTGCTGTGTGGCCCTGGGGTCCCTTAGGATTCAGGATGTGAGCCCCCCGCTGGGAGTATCTGCAGATCCTGGGAACCTGTTAGAGATGCACATTCCACCTAGTAAATCAGAGTCCCTGGGGATGGTGCCCTGGGCTCTGTGCTTTAACAAGCCTCCTTGTTACTGGGGCACTGACAAGTTTGGAAAGCCCTGACTTAGATGCCTCAGTGCTAATTCTTCCCAGCAGGACCTGGTGCCTGTTTCTAAGGACACGGGTGTGCTGTCATCAGTTTGCCCTTCACGGTAGACATTGTACCTGATGACGAAACTGTGATCAAGGTCATCAGACCAATTTCTAACAATTATTTTCACTTACTTGGAACATGTCTCACTTTGGAAATCATCCAGCCATAACCACAGAGAAGAGACTTTGGGCCTTTAAATTGTGTGTAGGTAAAGGTGTGTTCCAAATGTAATTCCAAGGGCCCGGTGTTTCTCTTTTCTGCAGAAAGACTGTTTAGATATTCCTTCCGGGTTAGATATTCCTTCCAGCTGTCCCTGCGTAATCCCATCCTGAAGTCTCCTTGGGGGCGGGGGCTGCAGGGGCTTCTGTGTCTTGCCCTTGGCCTCCCCTCCTTGCCGGTGCACATGGCTCTTCCACACCATGCAGTTCTTCAGATAGAGTGCATCACCCTGATGCCTGTGCGCTCATACAAGGTGGTCTCCCTCCCCCAGCTTGTTTAACGCCACCACCAGAGCCGGCGCCTCCTCATCCTGTCCATTGTGGTCTGGGCGGTCACAAGACTCTGTCAAGTACCATCCCTTCCTTCCCGGTCGACTAGGGATGAAGGCACATTTTCCCCTTTTCGCCTTCCTACCACCCCCAAGGTAGATACTTACAGCATTCACATGCACTTGCACTGAAAATATTTGCTCTCTCTTCCTCCGAACTTTGAGCTCCAGGCGAGTGGCGGTTTCATTCCGGGTTCTCCCTCTGCAGAGCCCAAGATGTTCAGGCCTGTGAGGCAGAATGGATAAACATTCCTTAAAGATGGTCCTTCTACCTTGGCTGGGAGCTTTCAGAGCCTCAGAAAACATTTTTAGATCCTATTTGTGAAGAACAGATGACGGCCGGCCTGTGACAGGTCTAGTTAAGAATACGGCAGACTTTCATGTGGACTCAACTAAGTTAGTTTTAATTAGCTCTTCAGCAAAGCCTGGCTCTTCATGGAAATGATGACCCAGCCATCTGGCTATTTTGCTCTTAGGCCAGGCAAGCCACCAACTGTGTCTAAAGTTTGCATTATTGTTTCAGGTTCGAGAGCTTCAAACACGACTGCAGAGCGTGCAGGCCACGGGGCCCTCCAGCCCTGGCCGTCTCACTTCGGCCAACCGCCCAGTCAACCCCAGCACTGGGGAGCTGAGCACGAGCAGCAGCAGCAATGACATTCCCATTGCCAAGGTGAGCTCCAGGGGAGGACGGGAGCCCTGCTGTTTTATCTGGAATCCACACCAGTCTCTACCAAGCATGGCCATTGTGTGGGCATGGGATGACTCACAGAGCCCTGAGGAGCTTCCCTTAAGTCTCTCGCCGACCTCCTATACTAACTAACCCACTGGTGGCTTGGTCTGTCTTGACTATGATCTGGATGCCAACTCTCATTAATCAGCCAGCGGGAACAGGTCACAGCTGACCAGTCGTAGTAGAAAGTGAGATGTTTTGTCAGATTCTACCATAGTAAGAGGTGGATGGATAGTTGCTCTTGAGGACTGAGATTCAGCGCAGAAGGGACCCTGAGTAATGAACCAGTGGGTGCCCTTCTCAATAGGACCACCAGCCCTGTCTGCAGACCAGTAGGTTCTGTTGGGCAGGCCATAGCCGTTAGAGAGCAGCCCCTTCCTTCACGTATGCTGAGAGCGCCCCAGAGGGACTGTTCCCAAGACACATGTGCTCTTCCCTGGTGGTCTGCTGGTCTCTGCAAGGAGGGTGGTTCTCAACCATCCAGTTGAATCAGTGGGGTCAATCCATCATTTCTCAACCAGAAGTGATTCTAGTCCCCCCTTCCCCCCAAGGGATATTGGACAACGTCTGGAAACATTTCTGATGGTCACCGCTAGAGTGCTAGTGGCATCTTGGGTCTAGAAGCCAAGGGTGCTGCTAACCATCCCACAGGGCACAGAAAAGCTCTGTACAACAAAGAAAGTCCTACCCAAGCTGTCACGAGTGCCAAGGTTGGAAAACCCCCAGTAAAACAAATTGGTGGTAACATTGGGCGAGTGAGTTATTTTTAGGAAATTGAGGAATCCATTGAGTTGCCATGGCTGAACAGTAGCCCTGTACATGCACAGTCTCAAAGGTTTATCTGGAGAGTGAGGTGTCATTTTTTGACAGTGTTTTGTTTTTCCAGATTGCTGAGAGGGTGAAGCTCTCGAAGACCAGGTCCGAGTCTTCGTCGTCAGATCGGCCGGTCTTGGGATCAGAAATCAGTAGCATAGGGGTGAGTGTTCGCGAGAAGCCAGGCAAGAGAGTGCCCAGTAGGGCCACACAGATGGCAGAACTTCCCAGCTTGACCTCCTGTGAGCACGTTAATTATAAAATAAATCATACCCCATTTCCCTTCAAAGGATCTGATTAAAGGGTACGGTGGTTTCTTCATCCGGGAATTACTTCTTAAGCTATAAGACTTTCTCTTTTTCTCTACCTGAAAACTGTCAGAAAGAGGCGATTTAGGTCTCATTACTGGTGATGGAGATGAAAGTCTTCAAGTAACTGCTTTACATCACCCCGGTCCCCCGAGACCAAGTGGGTCAGGGAGCTCTAAAAGAATTTTACCTTTTACACATGCCTCTTAAAAGGGAACGTGTTCTCCAGGGAGGATGACTGCTGCCTTTGAAGTGCAGCCCAGTGCTGGGAGAGACCGGAACCTTCTCGCTTAGTACCAAGGGTTTCCATCTGGAGAGCCTATAGACCCCTTGGGGCCATAAGAGCTGATGGATGGTGAACAGGGAGTAGCTTTAGTTCCCTAAGGAATATTGTTTTAAGCTTGGGGATGAGGCTGAAAGAGCTAGCTGTTTGATCCCCAGGGGTGGGGAAAGCCTGAACAGTACTTTTAAAGCCCTGATTTAGAATTTTGCACTGAGAAAAATTGCCTGCATCAGATTCGGCGCCAGGGCCAAACTGTGAAAATAAAGGAGCCGCTGCTCTCTTTGGCTGCAGCAACCAGAGATGGGGGCCCGGAGGCGCAGGGGGCTCAGGAAGGTCAGGGGAGTCCAGGCTTTGTTTGATACCCCAAAACTGGAGAACTTTAAAGAGGCGTGCTCCCCCAGATCTGCTGCCCGGCAACACAAGCCTAGAGGATACAGCCATATTTTGATCCTGTTGTTGTACTATTTTCGCAGTAGTAAACTTTTTTAATCATAGAATCATGTTATACAGACAGAGAAAAATCAGGGTGGCCATCTTCGGGTGCCTGATTGTCGAGGAATATCGACTGTAAATTCTTCTGCATGCAAAGTGTGCTGGAGGACTGGTCCCTAAAGCGACCCTGTCTAGAGCGGGATTCGTGCCCACCCATGCAGGTATCCAGCAGCGTGGCAGAACACCTGGCCCACTCTCTTCAGGACTGCTCCAACATCCAGGAGATCTTCCAGACGCTCTACTCACATGGATCTGCCATCTCGGAAAGCAAAATTCGAGAGTTTGAGGTGGAAACGGAACGGTTGAATAGGTAAGGAGATATCCTGTATATTGGAGCGGTGGTGTTGTGGGGGGTGGGGTGCTGCCCTCCTTTGCTTTTCAAAGAGCAATTCAGATGGGCTTATGAACTGTGACACAGCCGCTGGTGCGTGGGGAGTTCCCACCTTCCTGTCCATCAGAAGAGTGCTTACGGCCCTCAGGGCTGGCTTCGTGGGCGTAGGCCTCGTGTTTGGAAGGAACCCCCACTTGGCTTTACTGCTCTACTGTCACCATTTTGATTTCTTGGGGTGCCTGGGTGGGCTCTGTTGATGAAGCATCTGCCTTTAGCTCCTGATCCTGGAGTCCTGAGATCGAGCCCAGTGTCGGGCTTCTCCCTCTCCCTCTGCAGCTAACCCTTGTTTGTGTGTGCACTCTCTCTCTCTCTCTCTCTCTGTCAAATAAATGGATAGAATCTTTTAAAAAATAAAAATGAATTCTTAATAATGTATGAAGCAGGGTTCCACCTTTTCATTTTGCACCGGGCCTTGCAAATTATGTAGTAAGTCCTGGGAGCTATTCGTAATGAATGACAAGTAGGTCAGAAAGACAAGATGGCTACGCAGTGTGTAGGCCTGTGCTGCGGGGAACCACAGAGAGTGGCTCCGGAATGTTGAGTCAGCATCCCAGGGGCGCCTGGAGCTATCAGCAACCAGCAAAGGCAGTCTGATGGGTCTGATCGAGGCATTCCGGGATTGACCAGGCATGCTGGTCTAGCCCTCCCTGCTCCTCTGGAGGGTTGCTCAATCTTATTCATGTTCTTTGTGAACGACGCAACCCTCCATCCCTACGTTCTATCCCACTTAGCCCTACTTAGAATCACTTTAAGCACCCCGAACTGTCCTACTTAGAAAAATTTTCCAGTTCGTTGGATTCTTCCTAAATCTCACAACAGAGGGAGTTTGCACTCATGCCTCTTGGCAAAGACTTGGCTTGTAGGTCATCCCTGTGATGAGAGTTGCTGAAAAAGCAAGGAAGGACCAGGGCCAAGTCCTGGTAAACCACTGACTCACAGTGGGTCCCGCAGGGGCAGAGCACAGTACTGAATCCCATCCAAGTGTGGTGCGGCTGGCCTTGACCCACCAATCTTCAGTGGGAGAGCATAGTCAGAATTTGAAAGGCTTGTGAACTAACCGGAAAGAAATGTGGATGCCAGTCCCCCTCCTCTGTTGCTTAATGCCATTCCCCTGGTGTCTGGCAAACCTGAATAAATTAAATTATCATATTAGTCCTCCCTGATTTGATGCTGTTTAATATAGTGCTTGAGGACTAAGGAAATGCAGCAATCTAGGTCATTTCAAATCTGGAAATTAAATGGTTTCCTTATTAAATCCAAAATACTTAAGAGTGACAATCCTGATGATTACCTTGTAGCAGTAAAGAAGCTGCCCTCTCAGTGCGGCTGGGAGTGCTTAAGAATTGAATCAGATATGCCCTTTGCAATTTAATGAAGTCAGATGCCTTCAGGGGCCCTCTGTGAGTGAGGATCTCCTTTCCACAGATTCTGGGACTTAACAAGCCTGCTTTGTGGTTGAACTTGGCGGTGGTTCGTTTCTTCTCCATCTGTGCACCTAGGAGACACCAAAGAAAGGGGAAGCATTTGGTGATCACGGCTCACGTTTATTCCGTGTCTCACAGTTTACAGAGGGTTCTCACAATCACTTCATCTTCAGCTTGGGAGGACAGAACAGTCCCATTTTGTAAATGAGAAAACAAAGGCTTCCATGTTGAGCGACTTGCCTTGAGTCCAGAGCTGTTAAATAGCCCAGCTAGAATTCTTCCCCTACCCCCCGCCCCCACCCCAACCTTGGACTTCCCCTCCAGTGTCTTCCCTATGACCATAGCTACAACTAGATGCAGGAATAACCTTAGAAATAGTCTACCAGTATGCCCTGATGTCTGTTATTAAACTACCTAACCTTGAAGTCAGGGGCCCTATTCTACCCACCAAAATGAGAGCCCTTAGCTTTGTGATTGTGCGTGGGGTAGAAGTGTTTCCTGACTTAACAAATCTGTTTTAAGCATCTACTCGGTGTTAAGCTATTTGTCGTGCAAAGGAGAATGAGACAGACAAGGTCCCTGCTCTCGTGGAGCTTCTATTCTATTCTGGGAGCTGGACAAGAAGCAAACAAAAGGAGACCATAAGAAAACTCCCAGTAAACAGGGCAGTGTGATAGAGCAGGGGCAGGGGTGTTGATTTTTAAGTAGGCTCCACGTCTAGCAGGGAGCCCGGCCCAGGGCTCGAGCTCACAACCGTGAGATCAAGACCTGAGCTGAGATCAAGAGTTAGACGCTCAGCCAAAGGAACCACCCAGGTGCCCCCAGGTGGCTGTTGATTTTAGATGGGTAGCCAGGGAAGGCCTCTCTGAAGAGACAGCTGTAAGTTGCGATTTTAAGGGGAAAAGGAAGCATCCATATGACACATTGAGATTCTTACAGAGCAATTAACAACCTTAAGGTGGAAAAGAAGGTTGACATGAGGTAGGATCTGTCCACAGCCCGATGGAACTGAAAGAGAGTGAAGGAGAAGTCACACGCAGTAAGGGGGCAGAGTCGGCAGGGTGTGGTGGGCATGAATTTTGAGGCTGTGGACCAAATTGGCTGTTTATTCTAAGTGTCACTGGAAGTCTTTAAAGGGTTTGTTTGTTTATATAGCAGAAGAACAGGTTCCGTTTAAATTCTGAGAGCTGACTCAGGTGTAAAGAATGGAAGGAGGACAAGAGTAAAATGCAGAGCAATGAGTGCAGTGGCCCAGCGTGGCCAAGGTGGAGGTGATGGGAGGAGATGCCGGGCAGTGGGTTTGGTGGTAGAGTCAGTGCAAACTTCAGCTGGATTAGATTGGGATGTAAAAAGAAGGGATGGTCTCGAAGATTCTCACATGTCTCTCCAATATTGTTGGGTGGATGGGGGGTAGCATTTACTGAGATGGAGAAGATAGAGGAGGACAGGGTTTGGGTAAAATCCAGAGTCTCATTTGGTAATGTTAAGTTTGAGGTGCCCTTGTGATATCCACATGGAAATCTCCAGAAGCAGTTGGAGATGTGAGACAGGTACTCAGAAGAGCTGTCTGGGCCAAAGAAATTTGGGATCCAGAGGAACATAAATGTCTATTAAAGTCATGAGACTAGATAAAATCACCCTGGGGAACAGGGGGAGTACTGACAGAGGAGGGCAGCCAGGACTGAGTCCTGAGGGAATGCCAACCCCCACAGATTTCAGAGAGAATAAAGAACAAACAAAGGAGACCAAAGAAATGACCTTTTAGCCAGGAAGAAATCCAAAAGGGACCTATCATACCCCAAGTGAGAGAGAACACTCTCAGAAGGAAGGAGTAGCCTGTTAGTGGGGTGTTGCCTGAGAAGGCCCCTAAGATGGGATTGGTCACATGGAGGTCTGTGAGCTAGCTAAAGAGTTTCACCTACTTAGTAGGGACTGTTTTAAGACATCTTCATGTCAACAAGAACACAGAAGTATGTTCTTGTAAAACCTTACGCTGAATTAAGCTTGGAGTTCCCAAAACCTCTCAGTGGTTTGAACTATATGCTTACCGGATATCTCCCATGTTGGAGTGAGTGTCTCTATGATCTGCTCTAAGATATGTGGTCCCAAGATTGATCCCTCCACGGCAAATGGCTTGCAAACCCCTTACCATTTCAGGAGTCACTTGGATTGTGTATGTGTGAAACCCTCTGTGTTGGTGGTCAGAGTACTATAAATGAGTGTGTCCCTGGGAAATGAATCATTGCATCCAGAGCCTCCGTCCCAGGACAGAAAGCAGAGAAGCTGAAGGCTTATGTTTTTCGAACTTTGCAGTAAACTCATTTGCTCTGAATTTATAGTCCCGATTCCTATAAATTGTGAGGTTCCTGCTGCCTGTCCTACCAGCAGTTAGCAACTGTGGGACCGTCCAACCTGGAAGGAGATTTGGGCACAATCCTCCGTTCCTGGTCCATTGCGCATTCAGGGGCCGTTAGGGGCAGTTTCTTACTCCCTGATTCATCTGTTGCTTTTGCTCTGTAGTGAACGGTTAAGAGTACAGGATCTGAAGTCAAATTGCCTGGTTCAAATCCCTGGGCAAGGCACTCAACACCTCTGTGCCTGTCCTTGCTCCTCTGAGAATGAGGATAATCATACTTCATCCAAAGAGCCATGGTGGGTTATTAAGCACGGGGTTTTAACAGGTAGTAGCCCTTCCTAAGGGCTTGAGGTCACATGGTTGACCTCTCTCCCTGGTAGGTACCCAGCACATGCTCTGTCCCGGGCTGGGTGGGAAATAACCTAGGGACATGTGTGTATTTCTCAGTTCACACAGAATTTAGTGGTTCTCCTGCTTAGAGCTGCTCCATTTATTACTCCCATCAGTTACATTTGCTAAAACCGCTGACAAGCTCACATCCTAACAGGTGTGTCTGGCCTGGATCTGGCTTAGACGACTCCAATATTGGCAGATGAATTGTAATCCTACTGTGAAGTCATGGAAGATTTTTCTCCCTTTGCAGCCGCATCGAACACCTCAAATCCCAAAATGACCTCCTGACCATAACCCTGGAAGAATGCAAAAGCAACGCAGAGAGGATGAGCATGCTGGTGGGAAAGTACGAATCCAACGCCACCGCGCTGAGGCTGGCCCTGCAGTACAGGTAGGCAAATGTGGGCCGGGCGTGCGTGTGCGCATGCGTGCGCGGAAGTGCATGTGCGGATGCGTGCGCAGAAGCGCCTGTGCGGATGCGTGCGCAGAAGCGCCTGTGCGGATGCGTGCGCAGAAGCGCCTGTGCGCATGCGTGTGCGCACGCAGGGCGGTGCGGAAGGGGTGGCATTTTAAAGTAGAAATGCATCCGTGGTAACTTGCCTTAAAGTGGAAACCAGGTTTTTAGAACGCATTGGGGTGGGAGGGTTGGACCCGCAAACATAGTGTGATACATATTGAAAATTCATTAGACCTTGTGGCAGTGAACAAAATAAGACTAACGAGTATGGTGTCGGAACACTGGTATGTCTCTGCGAACGTGTTGAACGTGAATATTATTGAAGTAATATCACTCAAAGTATTTATTTTCATACTTGTATGCCCATTTGTTGCCTTTTCCCGTCTTTTTTTCATTGTCCTATGTATTTTACATGGTTATAAATCCGGGACATTCTGTTTCTTCAGTTTATGGTAGTTTTGTAATGTTTCATACTGTAGGGATGGATGGCGGTGTCCCCCGCCTCAAGTTTATATATTGTTTTATTTACTCATTTCTCTAAGAGACATTTAGACTTTTGCTGACTTGGGATATTAAAAACAATTTTATGGTGAATAATTTAATACGGATAATGCCTTCATCCTTTAGACTATTTTCCTTTGGAGAAAATCTCCAAAGGAGGAATTACAGGTCAAAGGATGTGAATATTTTTGTGGCTCTTCAGGCATACGTGCAGTTTTTTTCCCCACAAAAGCAAGCCAGTTTAAGTGACTGCTGTTCATCCATCGACAAGCAAGCAGTATATGATTGTACCATTTTTTTCAGTCCCATCAGCATTGGAATTTCTCTGTTTTCAAGTGACTGTTTGTTTCAGAGTGACAAAGCTATGCATTATTGTTTTCAGGGGTTTATTAGTGGTTCCCTTTAGGCATATTTGCCAAGATCCAGAGTAATGACTGTACCTTACTCTTAGAGTCTTCTGAAAAGATCAATGTGTTTTAAGAGACTTTGTTTCTTCACAAAACAAAATCAAACTCCAAAAGCTTTGAGACCAGGGGCGCCTGGGTGGCTCAATCCGTTAAGCATCTGACTCTTGATCTCAGCTGAGGTCTTGATCTCAGGGTCGTGAGTTCAGTCCCATGTTGGGCCATACGCTGGGAGTGGAGCCTACTTAAAAAAACAAAACACGTGAGACCAAAGCTCAAGCGCAATCATGCTAGTTTACAGACACACCAAAGCAAGCAGATAATCCACCTATGATAACTCTTGAAACAGGCTGCTCTGCAGTCTGCCTTTGATCTGTGTGGATGAAGCAATGTTGCTGTGTGTCTAACCTGGAAGATGGACTACCCTTGAAAGGAGGGGCTGCCAGCACCCGGGGCTAGTGATGGGGCTCTTTTCCTTATCTCTCAGTGAAAGAAGATGAAAGTGAGACAGTCAACAAACAGATGGTCTGTTGACTAAGTGTTGAGTAAAGCAACATTTTCCCGCTTAGCTTAGAGAAGCTAATCGGTTATTTGCTTAGCAGGGAAATTTCTGCTCAGCAGGCATCTTGTCCTGGACTACTCAGGCATTACACACATGCTCCACTTCCTGTGCGGACATGGGTCCCTGTGGGTCCCATGTGGCCATGGGGAAGGGGTCCCTGTGAGATCCTTCCTATACCTGGTGTGTCCAGTGATGACAGGCACAAAGAAGAGAGACTGATTTCTTCCTCTTAGAAATCCACATTTGTCAGGTTTCATACATATTTCAAGGAGCAATTTTACACACATCTAATAGAACTTTCTGTGATGTTGGACCTATTATTTATCTGTGCTGTAGTATGGTAACTGTTAGCCACATGTGGCACATAAACTATACAGCTATCACCCCAGAGGAACTGAATTTTTCATTTTATTTAACTTAAATTCTTTTAACTTCAAATAGCCACATGTGGCTAGTGGCTACTGTAGGTCTAGGTCAAAATAGTCTTCTTTCTGGGGCTTTCCCTGCCTCCCTCCCTCATTCCTTTCTTTTCTTCTTTCCTCCTTCTCTCTCTTTCTTTCTCCTTTCTTTCTACCAATGATTATGTAACTATTTCTTGTGGCACAGTTTCCAGAGTCAGGAAGCTGGGAGTGACCCCCTCTAGGTAGCGTTCCAGCTCAGAGTCTCTTAGGAAGCCTGCTTGAGCTGTCAGCTGGGGCTATGTCATCTAAAACCTTAACTGGAGCTGGCGGATGTGCTTCTGGGAAGGCTCGTTCACACAGCTGTTTGCTGGAGTCCTTCACTCACCGTTGGCTGGAAGCTCCTCACCACATGGATCTCTCTGTGGGGCTGCTCGAGAGTCTTCAAGACATGGCAGCTGGCTTTTTCTAGAGAGGATGATCCAAGAGAGGACGTGAAGGGAGAAGAGAGAGTGACCAAGATGGAAGTCACCATGCTTTTAAATAACTTCATCTTGGAAGTGATATTCCATATCCTCTTAGTCCCATAGACTAACTCTGGTACAGTGCAGAAAAAGACAACACGAGGGTGTGGACACTAGCATATGGGGTCAGTGGGGGACATCTTGGAGGCTGGCTACCACAGGCATAATACCTTTCCTGTTTAGCCGATCGTTAAAGAAGCAGTAAGCTTATTTCTTCTGCTTTATTTTTTCCTTTTTTGAAGATTTTATTTGTTTATTTGACAGAGAGAGATACAGTAAGAGAGAGAACACAAGCAGGGGTCATTGGAGAGGGAAAAACAGGCATCCCACTGAGCAGGGAGCCCGATGCGGAACTTGATCCCAGGACCCTGAGATCATGACCAAAGCGGATGGCAGGTGCTTAACGATGAGATACCCAGGCGCCCCAACTCTCCCACTTTTATTGCTTCTCTTGTATCTTTCTAGGTCCTAGTTCACTGATCTATTTTTTTTTTAAAGATTTTATTCATTTATTTGACAGACAGAGATTACAAGTAGGCAGAGAGGCAGGCAGAGAGAGGAAGGGAAGCCGGCCCCCGGCCTAGCAGAGAGCCCGATGCGGGGCTCGATCCCAGGACCCTGGGATCATGACCTGAGTCGAAGGCAGAGGCTTAACCCACTGAGCCACCCAGGTGCCCCAACTGATCTATTTATTTTTAGAGAGAGAGCATGTGCCCATGGGTACAAGTGGGGGTGGGGAGTGGCAGAAGGAGAGGGAGAGAATCCCAAGCAAGCTCCACACAGGGCTGCATCTCACTACGCTGAGATCACAACTTGAGCTAAAGTCAGGAGTTGGACGCTTATCTGATTGAACGACCCAGGTGCCCCTAGACTCTAGTTTAAACCAAAAGTTTTAAGTTGATGTTGGACCTATTAGCTGAGATCACAACTTGAGCTAAAGTCAGGAGTTGGATGCTTATCTGATTGAACCACCCTGGTGCCCCAGACCCTAGTTTAAACCAAAAGTTTTAAGTTTAAGTGAGAGGGGAGAGAGTGGGCATCAGAGCAGAGCAGCAAGCCCCTGGCTTTATACAGGAATATTTGCAGGTGTTTCCTTGCTTCTGTGGACAGCGAGGCCGAGAAGCAGGTCTGGATCTGCTTCCCCGGGGGACAGTGCAGCACTGAGGAGGCTCCCTGTCCTCTGCCAGAGCTGAGGATGCCATGTGTTTCTGTTCCAGTGAGCAGTGCATCGAAGCCTACGAACTCCTCCTGGCACTGGCTGAGAGTGAGCAGAGCCTCATCCTGGGGCAGTTCCGGGCGGCTGGCGTGGGGTCCTCCCCTGGTGAGTGTGGCCCAAGTTCCTCCCTCCCTCTGCCTCCTTGTTCCCTGCCTCCTGGGCTCTGTGGTGCCCCCATTTCGCTGTTGGTATTAGAATACCTCCCGATGACATGAAATTCGCTTGTCAAGTGTGTTTTTCGTTTTTTCCTCATGACTGAGTGAGTAAATTGTTTATGTTGAATGCGGCAAGAACTGGAGTGGAAACAGAATTACAGGCAAGTTAAAACAATCAAGCCCTCTTAGGAAACATACTCTCCCGGGCCAACAGTAGGACCAGATGGAGCAGGAGGCCCCCAGTTTGTGATGAAAGGGACCGACTTTCCCACAGCCTCTCTCTGGGATGCTGACTGTTAAGGGTCCCTTTGCTGCCCATGTAGCCTTTGCTGAGATGCACCGCTTCTGTTGACTTTGCTTCTGGGTGGTGTTGAGGCATGGGTTCCCCCTCCCGGGTCTCCAGGTGCCTCTTAAACACAGAGGAAATGGTTCCTCACCCTGCTGTCCACTTCAGAGGGCTCTCCCTGGGACACAGAGCTCAGCCCTGTGGGCGAACAGAGGGGTAAGCCAACCCACTTGCCTCGCACTCGGCAATGGCTGGGAGCCTTCACTGGGGCCGCCCTTCCAGGATGCACCTTGCAAAGAGGGTTGGCATGGGGGCCTCCGGAGTGCATCTGCATCCCTACCCCATTGTTCTTACCAGCTCCTCCCCCTCACCTGGGGTCTAGCTTGGGCACTGAACACTGACAGGTTTTTCCTCCTTTAGTTTTGACCTGGACAGGAATATGAAGCAAATCTGAAGGAAAGGAAGTATCCCAGGCATTAATTTCCTGCTTCATATCTAAGATACCAAGCAAGGGAGCAGGTCTCCATTTGCATGGGTGACCACCCTCCTCCCCCCACCCCTTTTTAAGAGTATTAATATCCCAGCCCAGATGTAGAAACTCTGCCAGCATTTCCATTAGAACCCTCATTTTTCAGGGTCTTTTCACTAAACCATAAAACTTTATACCTCATATTAAACAGATCCTAAAATGATCTTGGCATGCTGTCAAGTTTTTTTTTTCCTTTTAAATATCTGTATTAAGGAAAATGATCAATTAAAGGGGAAAAAAATCAATCCTCTTATTTCCAGTTTGTATGATCAGAAGATGCCTTTAAACCATCCTGTCCTGGAAAGGTACCTTTTATTAGGCTTCTCTCTACTTGGCACAGTTACTTGGTAGGAGCTGGAAGGGCATATATGAATCTGCATTTAAAATATGTAAAATCAATAATGAAATGCTTTGTATTAACATAATCCTGGGTAGCTCATGATATATTTATCAAACGAGCCAGTCAGTAATATCATGCCTGCTTCAAAACAGAATTCAAAGAGCAATCAGTTGGTAAGATGGATACAAACTAGCTCATTTGTGGAAGGAAGGAAGGCAGGCATGAAAGTTGTCAGAGACGGGGCCGCGGGGGCGGGGGAGGGGGTGGTCCAGGAAAGCTCACCCTGCAGGATGGGGACACCCACGCTTCTTCCCCAGGCTCCATAAAGCTGTGAGTTGGCTTACGTGGGGCAGTTCCTTATGAAATCTCCCTTCCATTCTGCTGACGGGAGCTGTGGACCCACCGTTGCGCTCTAATGGGCCCTAGAGGCGCCCGGCCGGGCGAGGACTAGCTGATGACATTGCCGCCAGTACCAGCCCCTGTGCTTATTTCAGTTTCTTGTCGATGACACAGGCATTCGTTAGGTTCATCCTAGATGAGTTAGACCAGCGGTTTTCAAACTGTGTCCGGGGAGGCTGGAGGAGTCTCTTGGGACCTCAGCAGTGGGTTTGGAGGATGGGGGGGAAACCAGAATGTAGGACCCCCACGCCTGTTCACGTCACCCAGTTCTGCATTTACCATTTTGGTGCCTTGGGCTTTAGCATATGATTTCATCTGAAAGTACTTCGAAGACTGGGGATCTAGGCTGAAGAGGTAGCAAACTGGTGACCTGTTGGGCCAGGATGGTTTTGAAAACACAACAAGAACATGAACATCTTTGGCTAGGAAGTCACTGTCTGGCCCTGTGTGGGTGCCCGCCGTTCCTGATGTCTTGCTCCAGCCCAGGGACCTGACTCCTAGAGGCTTCAGGGCTTGTCACGAACCATGCTCCAGCAGAGAGAGCAGAGTTAGGGACAGCAGTGGTAGAGAAAATACACTGCTGATCTCAGGTGCTCATCTTAACTCTTCAGTGTTTCTCTTGCTTATCCAAAGCTCGAAGCAAAGCTCTGGCTGTGTGCAAGGCACAGTTCGGGCTTCATTCATGAGAATGTGCCACCACAGGAAAGAATGGCCATGTGGTAAATTGCAGCTGAATGGGAGAACTCAGGAGCCTGGATCCTTAGAAAATCACAGCATGTTAGAGTGAGAGACAGGCCTCAGAGATCACGCTGGCCAGCCCTTCATTGATAGGGACAGCAGAGCCTAGGGCAGAGACGTGCCTTGCTACGTACAGTCTCTAAGGGACGGTTCCCGGCCCTGCCCATGTGTCTCTTCACTGGCCATCTCCTGCTCGTTTCTCTCCCCTGGGCCATCTCTGCCCCAAGTAGCCAAAACTGATGATCCGGACCATGCTCCCAGGCCTCTCATGTACAAGCGTGTGGATTAATCCTTTGGCCTCTTTGTAACACAGGAGACCAGTCAGGGGACGAGAACATCACTCAGATGCTCAAGCGTGCTCACGACTGCCGGAAGACAGCTGAGAATGCGGCCAAGGCCCTGCTCATGAAGCTGGATGGCAGCTGCGGGGGCGCATTCGCCGTGGCTGGCTGCAGTGTGCAACCCTGGGAGAGCCTCTCCTCCAACAGCCACACCAGGTAATTCTCAGCCCTTCTGCTACTGGATGGACATGTGTGTGCCTGTGGTCTACTCACCGGGCCGGACATGTGGGGACCCAGCTCTCAGCCTGTGAGGCTTGGATGAGGTCAGCCTGTTCCACCCAGGGAATCGGGGGGTCAGCATGAAAAAGCTGGGAAGGGCCTTCCGTGGCCAGTGTGGGGACCACAGCCCAGACAGAAGGGATGTTTGCACAAGAAGGTGGAACCCAAGCCTCCCTTTCTGCCTGGTGCACTCGCTCCCATTTTGTTCTGTTCTCCATTTCTTCATAGTTCTTGATTTCCGAGAGCATCTGGGGTAGCATAAGGCCCATTTGCTGCAAACAGTCGCTAAGCATCTACGACCCAAGCTGGGTCCGATTTCTGAGCTCCATTCCCTCCCCTCTTCTCCCCAGGCCTCTGTCCTTCGTAAGCTCTTCTAGGGCGATAGCCTCCTCCTCTCCCATCTCTTTTGCTCTGCAGAGTGTTGCCAAATTCAGAGCAGGTCGTCTGCAGACACTCAGCAACGAGCCTGAGTTCAGGTTCAGTGTCTGTGAATCTAGAAGCGGGTACATGAAAAAGATGGGGAGGAAAGCAGCGAAGACCTGGCTGAGCATACTTTGTGGAAGCCACTGGATTCTTCCAGAATGGGGTAGAGGATCAGAATGAAGCCTCTGCTAGCCATCTTCTCAGGTCTTACCACCCAAGCCCTATGAACACCTTCCCTTTATGTATCAGTTCTAGGTCTAGAAACTACTTTGTTACAGATTCTCCTGTGGTAGCCAAATCATAAGACACAGGAAGGTGACTTACCCCGTTCGCACAGGGGAGAGAGCCTGGGCTCAGAGATCTGTAAGTGACTTGGCTAAGTAAGGTCTCACGGCTGACAGAGGCAAGTTGGGACTGAGCCCCAGCACTTCGGCACCAACGTATTACTCTTGGCACTACACCAGGCTGCATATCACGACGTTAAAAACACAGTATCCACTTGCTGACCGAGTGACAAGAACCTCAGAAGGCTGGATGGGATCTCAGGAGCCACAGGGGAAATCCTGGCGTTTCCTTGGTGCCTGAAAGCAACTAAATGTTCCCGTCTCTCTTCCCACTGGCAGGACCCAGCCATCTGGCTGAGTGCCTCCATGTATCTGCCCCAGCCCTGGGGCCTTGGGAGAGGGGCTGCTCCCAACAGCAGAGCTGGCCAGGTGCTCACAGGCTCCAGGGAGCCCGTCGCTTTTGACTCCGGCGCCTTAGTCATCTTATTCAGTGAAACAGAGATTATAATTTATTTTTGTCTTAAAAACCACATTCTTCTGCTGAACATAGAAAGCAGATGCTCTCCTTAATGGCTTTTCCAGATGTGTATGATCTATAATTTCCTCATTCATTCAGAGTAGAAACATAGTCTCCGGGCTGTCAGTGATGCTGTTCTGTTGAATCCAAGAACACGAGAAGCCAGTCGACGGGGAATATGTGCTGTTTCAGTAGCTTTGAAGGGGCTTGTTACACATTCTTTGCTCACACCTCCCCACTCCCCAAATAATTCCGTTTTAATCCAGATCAGAGACAAATTTGGAGACAAAATGGACAAAAAGACTGTCCTTCTAGGGGAGATCCTCATTTTGAGTGTTTGCTGGAAATACTTTAATGTACAGGTGAGCCTTGATTCTGAGATAGTTTTCTTAGAGAAATTTAATTTTTGGTGATATCTTAACACAGGCTGAGTTTAATTCAGGACATGGTCTTTTTTTTTTAAGATTTCATTTATTTATTTGACAGACAGAGATCACAAGTAGGCAGGGGGGGGTGGGGGAAGCAGGCTCCCTGCCGAGCAGAGAGCCCGATGCAGGGCTCGATCCCAGGACCCTGAGATCATGACCTGAGCCGGAGGCAGAGGCTTTAACCCACTGAGCCACCCAGGTGCCCCCATGGTCTTTATTTTTTAAGGATGCTCTCTGCCTCAAATGGGTCTTCCATCAAAGTACAGTGGACTCTAATTCAGATTCCACTCTCTCGTCCTTAAAAATTCACTTTCACCCTCCCACCCGAGTTCGAGAAGAACCACATGCAGCCCACTGGCGTGGCATTCCACATTTTCTCGTCCTGACACAACCAGAATATTCTTATGCGACCCGTGGGCTCTGAGAAAACGTCCCAAACCACCAACCCTTTTCATAATTATAATGACTAATTTTGTGTGTAAATCTTGTCATTCCAGCTCAGACATGCCCCCATGTCAAGTTTAGAGGGAGAAAGAGATGGAGTTTTCTGTGTCGGAGCTCTGTCTGGCTCCGTAGCCCCCTTTGCCTCCCACGATCACCGACTGGCCCGGAGAATCCTAATCAGAGTGTCGGTCAGCTGTTCCTCAAGGTCTCAGGAAAGGAATGCCGAGTGTCAGGTCTCCAGATGCCTTTCCGGCAGCAGACGAATGGCTGCTGATGACAGGAGGGTCGTGGTTTAGGAAAGGAACAGCAGCAGAGTAGTTACCAGCGAAAAGAATAAAAAATGGTAGCCAGCCCTTCACCTGGCTGTTGGCAGGAGCCTAGAGATGCTGCTATTTCGCTCTTGAAAAATTCAGTCCTAGCCTCATCAGTAGTTACAATAGACTTAATGGACTGAGGAAGTAAGTAACGTCGATGGCCTGGATAGCTTTCTCAGCATCTCACAACAGAGGGACCAGGGGACTAAATTGTTGAGATGGGAATAGGGAATCCTTAGTCAAGCCCACTCTTCCTGTCAAGCATCACAATTTCAGTTCATTCCATGGAAGCACAGCCATTGATCTCAATCTACAGAAGGACATGTGGCCAAGACAGAATAAGCCTCAGCAGATCTGTCCTAATGGAGACTAGAGCTGCGTCCCTTCTGTACCACTGTTGGGTGGGGATCACAGTGCGCCATGGGAATCCGGTCACCGCAGCTTCTCTGGGGAGCAGCCGGGCACCTTCCAGGCATCAGGGTTCCAGCCGGCTGACCATTCACCCCCAAGTTGGAGTAAGGGCAGTGGAACTCAAGATGCCCACTGTTCACATTCTAAGCTTGTTGTCTTAGGTGAAGTCTCCCTGGAGCAGAAAGGAGGGTTGATGACAGTGGAACCCTGTCCTTTGAAAGGATGGATGGGATTAGAATGGCCAGCCCATTAGGAAAAGCCTGGGCCACCACCATCAGCAAGCTTCTGGGAGTCAGAGACCAGATCTGGCTGTTGTAACTGTAATTGTTCTCATCCCTGTGAAGAAAGGAGTTGCTTTCTCATCCCAGCTATCAGGAGAATCCATCCACAGTCCTTGGGATTAGAGCTTAGAGGTGCTAGTACATTCTGAAGCCCAGCTCAGACACATTCCTCAACACGACAGCATGGTGCTAAGGCCTGCTGCTCAAATGGCCTTGTCATTTATCTTTAGGCTCTATGAAGACTAGGTAGAGACCTGAAATGTGTTTTTTAAAGATTTTATTTACTTGAGAGAAAGAGAGCACATGAGCAGGGGGAGAGGCAGAGGGAGAGGGAGAAACAGGCTCTCCACTGAGTAGGGAGCCCGCTGTGTGTGAGGCTCGAACCCAGGCCCCTGGGATCATGACCTGAGCCAAAGGCAGACGCTTAACCAACTTAGCCAGCCAGATGTCCCAGAACTGCATGATCATTGTAAAACTAAATTAAAATCAAGCATTATATCAAATTCTCCATAGGACGATTCTCACTAGAAAGGACACTGCAAACAGTTCAGGGTGTATTTCTCACAGTTTTACCTGTCCAGTTTTTCCTTTGTTAAGACCCTTGGCTGAAAATGACAGAATCATATTCTGTCATAAACGGGGCCTTGTTAGAAGGCCATTCCATGCACAGGAGCTGCCCACATCCAGCCTGTGCTCCCCACACTCAGCCTTCATCTTCCTGCCGCAGGCAGACACTCCAGATGACAGAAAACCAGCACAACTCCGCCTGGCTGGTTTCACTGATGTCAAGTAAAAAAAAAAAATTCAAGCTGGGACATCTTGCCCCAGGGCTCAAGTCCTCCTCCTCCCCACCCTTCACCTGTACTCGGTGGCCATGGCAGTTCCCACAGGAGCCACACAGGCAAGAAGAGAGGAGGTGGGTCCCAGGAGAAAATGGAGGATGGGAATCTTCCACCAGCAGGCCAAAGCACAGCATCTTTAACAATATGATTAGATGTAATTTTTAATCTGAGAATCCTATTATATGGACTCTCTCGAAATTTGTTTTTCCCCTTAGTATTAAATTTTTTTCCATGTGACATTCGTGTCTGTCAGTAGCTTCCCACTCTCACACTGGAGGGCAGTCCTTCATGTATCCAAACAACTTCCTCTCACTGGACATTCCTACCCAGCTTTTCACTGTTAAACCATTAGAGCCACCGTCCTGGACCCCACGCCTGTCCTTCTTGTGCAATTTCTGTGGGAAACTCAAAGAAGCATAATTTGCTGGCCCAAAAGTGATTGTTTCCAAGGTCAGAGAGCCTCCATACATGATGACGTCTTTCTCCGCTTCCTCCAAACGCTTGCTAAAACTGGGTAGCATAGATTTTTTCTATTTTGCTGATCTCTGGGCAAAAAAATACCCTTAAGACTTTCCTTTCTGTCTTCTAATTATTAGAGATGTTGAAAATCATTATAATGTTTAATTTTTCTAATGTCCAGGAAATTGTTAGTGCCAGTGTAGCTGTGAGGCCTAGATAGCGTTTATCTCGGTGTGTTACCAGTGACTGCATGAGGGAAAGGTTAATGTTTGGTTGAGAGAGGTCTCCTTTCCAACACTGTTATAAGGACACCTTTACAAATGACTGTGGAAATAGAATCTGTTTCTCATTTGGACTTCCACTGACAGCTAAGTTCTTGGGAGCTTTCTGGAACGAGGCAGGTTTTGAGAACTTCGGTTTTCTGGCACCAGCTTTTCCCTGTGTTTTGTCAGATAGTTTTTCTTCATTTAACCTCCACTTCTCCCAGAGAATTCTGATAACCATCTGAGAGAATATAGACCTGAAAGGTTAGGATTGTGTTTAGATGTTTTTAGTCCTTAGTGACAATCGTCGGACAGGGTGGGGAGCTACCCACAGCCAACACTCCAAGGTGCAGGCAATTGACAAGGCCCGTCCTCTGTCTGGAGGAATGGGGGGGGGGGGTCACCTAGGAGTGGCTGACCCCCTCCTTCAAATCAGCTTAAAATGCTCAGCAAAACAGAAGGCCAGGCCTGATGGCATTTTCCTTCTGAAAATGAGCTGTGCCTTGGTGGAAATGAGATCTTACTGGGGGCCAGATAAGACATTGATAAAAACTCAAGGAAAAACCCATCTCTGGTTTTTGTGGCAAAGAAATGAAATGCCATTCTAGCTTTTTGCCATGACAAGACAAGGAGGCTGAAGAAAAAATGGATTTTTCTTCTAAAAAACAGGCTGGGGAGTTGTCTGGAAGTTGAGGCTGGGATATGAAGAAGCGGGGGAACAGAGGACCAGATATCTGAAATCCGGCAGCTGCTTCACTAAACTTGAGTCTGTGTCCCATCATGGCCAGGGCAGGTAGAAGGGTAGTGTGTCCCACGCCACCAGCACTGACCACCCGCCCACTCCCCCTGGCTGTAGGCCACCCCCTTGCAGTGTGCCAGAAGATTCCTGGCAACTCATGGACGTGGAGCAAAGCCAGCAGGAAGGGGCTCCCGCAGAGCATCCCGGAAAGGAGAAACTCACGTGACCTGGCCCAGCTTCCTGGGGGGGAAAAAAAAAAACAGAACAGAATGCAAAGATGGGCTGTTCCACCATTCTGGGGTGGGCTGGGGTTCTCTACCTGCAGCCATCCCTGAAATCCCTCTCAGAGAACAGGCCTCCCACCCTGGACACGAGGAGCGACTGGTCCGGGTGAGCAGAGATTCATTCCCCCTTGACAGCCAAGAGCAGCCAGCATTCCAAGCTGGGAGAGCTAATGGATGACCTAACCCGGGCCCAGCAGCAAAAGCAGGCCCTCGGGAGACCGGCAGTGCTTTTGTCTGCAGGAGGCAGAGGACAGGCTGGCTGGTTTCCCTGCCTTTCACACTGTCACAGTCCTATTCCACAGTGGAACATTAGGCCACAAGGCAGAATTGTAATTAACCTCCCTGATCCATTCCCTGCTGGCTTCCCGGAAGGGAGGGAGGGAAGCCACAGAGGCTTCAGGGATGCAGTGTGTATCTGGAAATCAGACTTTGCTCTGTAAGAGCATTTTAGAGCACTGAACTTCCCACAAGGGTCCATCTGGGGAGAGAGATCTTGTTTCTTCTTTTTTGAAAACTATACTCATGGTAGAGATGGTGAAATAAAGGCCTTCCCCCTGGCCAGGTATCAGGTCCCAGACCCTTGGGGGTTTGGGACACCCTAAAGCCTGTCAGCCTCTGCCTACCCATGTTGGTGTTTCCTTGAACATTCTAGGTGGTTTCTGTAGTCTCGTCCAGCACTTGCTGCATTGCTTTTCCCTCAGCCCCCGTATTCTGCATGACTTGCTAGGTGGCTCTCATCCCTAGAGGGAGCCCCTGAGTCTGTGCAGGGAGGTCCTGGAGGTGGGCACAGCTGTTTCTCCAACTCCCCCAGAAGGAGTGCTGCACTGGCCAGCCCTGCCTGCTTCGGAACCCGTTGTTCCCTTCCAACAGCCTGATGATGGGGGACTTACTCGTATTCCCATTTACTGCAGCCTGGGAATACTGGGTCATTTCCTCTGGACCATAAAGCCAGGCAGAGGCAAAGGAAGAACATCTGCTCAGATCTGTCTGATGTCAGAGATCTACTCATAACCACTGGCACCTGCCAGATCAGCCCAAGAGAGTATGGCCTCCCCCTAGAGATTTTCTGGGGGAGGGCGGCCAGCCCAGTTACCCTACAGGCTGCCGTGCAAACGCCTGCCTGTCTTATGGGGTAGACCAGTCGTCCCCAAATCTGGCTGTGCCTCAGGAGATGGGGAGGGTATGTTAGAATGCAGATTGCTGGGCCCACTCCCAGAGTTCCACCTCTAGAGGTCTTGGGGGTGGGTTGGGGGTGCTGGAGCGTGCATTCCTAACAAGCTACACAGCTAGCCCAGCAGCGACTCTGGCCGCCACTGGGCACACCAGCCCTGTCAAGTAGAAAGTCTGCCCAAATAGTATCAATTTAGTGCCTGTGAGATAATTACAGAACTCTAAGCTTCTAGTGCCCTTCGGATTTTTTAATTTCTTTAAGTAAAAGAGAACAAAGCATTCTTGGAGTATAAGTATTCTATTTCTTTAAAAAGAAAAGAAAAGAAGATATGTCAAAAAACTCATCTGAGTGGTAGGTACATGGGTATTTGTTCATCTCCATGGTCTTCTTGACGTAGTAATTTTTAACGTAAGGAAGGACGAGGGTTGTAAAGGGAACCTCCAGCCCAGAGTCCCAACTCCCCGGGAATCAATTTCGTTCCTGAAGCCTCCTGGCAGGTCCCTGGAAAGGAGGTGCTGCTGTTGCCCAGTGCACACTATCCAGACCTGCTGCGCCCCTGCGCACAGCTCCAGGCTCAGCGCTGTGGAAGGCACTGTGGACACGGCCACCACCACAGTCAGCTCTCGTTTCATTGTTGTTCTTCTGGACGTTTAGATGTCTGTCCCTCCAGGTCTGTGTTGACGGTCCTTGAAGGTGAGCGCTGAGTCCCACTTGAATGGTTTTGTTCCAGGCAGGCCTTCTCCCATGGCTGTGGGCGACCTGCTTTACTGCAGAGCAGGGCAGCTGCTGAGGGAGGGATCCTGAGCACCCCCTGGGAGAAGTTCCCCTAGTCCCCAAGTCCCAAAGACCTCCCCAGTGCCCTCTGCTGGGGCTACTGTTAGCTCATTCGCTTCTCTTGAGCAGCTTGTTTCTTTATGAAATTGCCACCTGAAGTGCTCTGGCCAGAGGGTGCTGCTGCTTCTCCCTTCTCGTCCTTTTTAAAATGCAGCTAGAGAAACCACAGGAACAGTGACTGATCATAATAACCGGATCCTCCTTCCTGCCGCCCAGCTTCTGCCGGCTCTTCCCGAGATTGTCACAAGAGCCCAGGATAGGTCCCCCTGCCTCTGCCCTTGGCTCCCTGTACCTCTCCTCAGCCCAGAGGGATCCTATTAAGATGAAAGGCAGATCACATCATGGCTCTGTCACAAACCCTCCCAATGGCTTCCGTTCTAACTCTAGAGGAAAAGCCAACCCTTATAAAACCTGACAGGACCTGGCGCCCTGACCTTACCACCCCCACCCCCAACACACACCCTCCTCTCTGAGCAGCTCTCCTCCTTCCTCTCCCTTAACTGACTCCAGCTCAGCCACACTCACTGCCTCAGGGCCTTTGCATTCGCTGTGTCCTCTGCCTGGATCGCTCTTCCTCTAAATATCCATACAGCTCCCTTTTTCACGTCCTGTGAGTCTACTCTATCCATAGGTCTACTTTATGTAACTTTTCATGCAGGTCCTTCGTACAGCTCTGTTGCACAGAATAAGCCCATCTTCTCTTTGTGCTTCCCGTAATTGCTTCATTTTTCTCCGTGGTACTTCTCACTGTCTGATGTACTCTGTATTTTGCTTGTTTGTCTTCCCTGCTAGAATATGAGTTCTGTGAGAGCAGAGATTTTTCTAGGGCCTAGGAGAGTACCTCACAGTGGCCCTCCAGTATCGCTTAAACGAATGATAGCTACATTTATTTCTTGAGTGCTTACTGCGTGCTAGGCACTGTTCTAAACCCTTTACAGTCCGACTTCATTTTACAGATGAGGAAGTAGGCCCAGGGAGGTTGAGTCATGCTTCCTGTAAATCTACCAAGTGGCAAAGGTGCTTGGGTTACAGGTCAAGGTAACACCTCTGTATTAGGGTTCTCCAGAGAAACAGGACCAGTGGGGGTAGAGGTTGTGGTATGTATATATGGGAAAAGAGTGATTAATTTTAAGGAATTGGCTCATACAATTATGGGGACTGGCAAGTCCTAAATCTACAGGGCAGGCACACTGACTAGAGACCCAAGGAAGTCTTGATGTAGCAGTGTTGAATCTGAAGGCTGTCCAGAGGCAGAATTTCTTTCTTGGGGGACCTCAGTCTTTTCTCTTAAGGCTTTCAACTGATTGGACGAAACCCACCTACATCATGGATGGTAGTTTGCTTTACTGAGCGAATGATTTAAATGTTACATCTCGGGGTGCCTGGGTGGCTCAGTCGCTTGAGCATCCGACTCCTGATTTTGGCTCTGGCCATGATCTCAGGGTCATGGGATCAAGCCCTGTGTCAGGCTCCTTGCTCAGCAGGGAGACTGCTAGAGTTCCTCTCTCTCTCCCTCTGTCCCTCTCCCCCCGTGCTCACTTACTCATACTCTCTTAAATAAATAAATGTTAAATACATTTTTTTTTAAAATAGCTTCACAGTGACATCTAGGTAGGTGTTCAGCCACGCACATGGGCGCTATAGACTAGCCCTGCTGCCACATGAAATGAATCATCAGAACCTGTAAGGAGGTATGCCTCCCTGGGGTGAAGAGGGTAGGGTGGGAGAGTGACCCCAAAGGGTCTCTGGTGCTCAGGAACTTGCAGTTCTAGTGGGAGTTTTCTGACTCAAAGATCACCCAAGCCCCAGGATGCTGGCTTCCTCCCGTGCACGGGCAGCTGCATGGCGGGGCTCCAGCTCATCCCTTCTCCTCACCCTTATCTCTAGAAGTCCCATCTTCTAGATAATGTGTCGCACATAAGAGTGGAATGGTCCCCATCATGGGTTATGGGGCCATTGCATCTGCTGAGTTGGGGTCCTGTGCCTGTTAGGGTTCCAGGGTGAGGTGAGGAGGCAGGCCTGGGCCTCCAGCAGCCAGCAGGCTGTGGGGACCACTCCTTGCTCCTGGCACAGCTTCTAGCAACAGGAGTCTTGGGAGGATGGGCCTGAGGAATGAGAAGACACTGGCCCAAGTCCAAGTATACCAGTGTCCAGCCTCATGACCAGGCAAGCCACCTAACATCTCAGAGCCTCAGTCACCAAATCTGTAGTGACAGAGATGATCGTGCCAACCTGGCTTGCTTTGATGAGAGTTCAGTGGGCCCCAGCTTGTATTCTAACGTCTTTCCAAGGCCAGAGCCATGAGGGCTATGTCGAGTGTCGGCGGGACCAGTAGTAGTTCCAGAGAAACTGTAGATCCACACTGGCCTCTAAAGTTTGAGGACTGACAGGGTGCAGAGGGCCTCATTCTGAGCCAGTGGGGACAGCCTGCCCACTGCCAGAAAAAGTCAGTGCCCTCTTAAGAGCCTGAGCCTCAGTTTTCCTGTGGTGCTCACCTTCGCGTGGTGGCCTGGGTGACACAGAATCCTTCAGGGGCGGCTGTGTTCTCAGGGGTCATCCTAACTGCTCCTCAGGTCTGGCAGCCATCACCATTCAATATGGCTTCCAGGGCCCTGTGGTTGGACCTGGGTCCCTGTGATGGACAGTATACTCAGCCGTGAGCCAGGAGGAATGGCACGGTTAGCGGCGGGGGGAGGGTGTGGGGGAGGGGCTCCTGCTTTCTAAGTTGTCACAGTAGCAAGACACATGGAGGTTTGTTTCATGGTACCCCACTCCCCCTTTTCCACCACACCTTCCAGCTCCTACCCCAAGGGGACTGCTGCTGCAGTCCTAGACGTGTGTTTACACGAGAGAATACATACACACACAGATCTATACATCACACCATAGCTATTTTGTTCTTCAACTTTGTTCCTAAACATATCCTTTTTTTTTTTAAGTCCGGCCCACATGTATGGCTATTTTTTAATCAAATACTACTTTTATCCCATTTCCCCATGTCATAATTACTACTGAAGTGTCCATGCAACCTGCCTTCTTTTGGAATGTACCAAATTAACTACGTCATCTATGCCACACAATGTCTTTGTATCTTGTTGCTTCTGTGGGATTATTTCCTTAGAATTCCTTCTTAGGGTCCACATGTTGTGTTAAAGGGGGTAGGCACTTCTATTCTTCAGACTGATTTCTCTCCTAAAAGGTAATATCAATGGCCCAATGGCACAAAGAATGCTTTTTTGGGAGGTGCACAGGGTGGGGGTTACCATGGAAGGCCGTTGGAGAGATGGGGTGTGGAAGGGAGTCCGGGACAAGACCCGTTCTCAGTGGCCGGAAATCGTGAGAGGTTTGCTCTGTCTCCTCAGCACAACTAGCTCCACAGCCAGTAGCTGCGACACGGAGTTCACTAAGGAAGACGAGCAGAGACTGAAGGACTACATCCAGCAGCTCCGGAATGACAGGGCCGCGGTCAAGCTGACCATGCTGGAGCTGGAGAGCATCCACATCGACCCCCTCAGCTACGACGTGAAGCCCCGGGGGGACAGCCAGCGGCTGGATCTGGAGAACGCGGTGTTGATGCAGGAGCTGATGGCCATGAAGGTACCTCCGGGCTGGGGTCCGAGGCAGCCTGGGGCCATGTGCTGCCGGGTCCTCCAGGAGAGACAGGAAAAGGCCCTCTGGAAGCAGGTCAGCCACAATGACCCATCAACCTGCCGGGGTTCCGTCACCTCCCCCTGGAGGACAGCCAGAGCCTCATTTGTAGACAGGACTAGTTTCCATGTGTTGTGTCTGGGGCACTGAAGCTGGACATGACCCTGAAGGGTTAGAGGAACTCCGGAGGCGGCCTCAGGGTGTCTCACCTCCGCTCTGGAACACCTCGTTCTCGAGGAGAAGCCAGATCAGGTGCCTGGAGGTGGGAACAGCCCCTGTCCCCGTAAAAGGACTTCTCCCCTCCAGGAGCTTGGGGTGCTCCCGGGGTGGATGCTGATGTTAATGAGGAGTAGAGGAGGATGGGGTGAGGACGGGTGCAACGCTTGGATGAGACCCCCACTGTCCTGATGTCCTTTTCCCTTCCGTGCCACGAAGAGCCCGCCAGCATCCTGACCCCCTCAGGGAAGTGATCAGTGCCCTTCACATCCGCACTTCCTGATAAGATCCTGGCATTATCTTCTGGCATCTGGAAACGGGGGGGGGGGGGGGGGGGGGGGGCGGAGGCGGGCAGCGTTCTTGAACAGCAAGCCCCTGTCATTGGGAAGTGGTTACATGGCCATCCCTTCCATAGGACACACTTTGCATGGCTCTGACCAGGGGTGCCAAGAATGGGGCCTTCACTGCTGAGTGCTTTCTCAGAAGACAGCTGTGGGATGGTAAAGAACATTCTTGGTCTGTATTCCCAGCTCCCCCTGGGAGCTCCTCAAACCCTTGGAATTTCCTGACTGGGAGTAGTGTCTTTGTTATGCTAATGCATCCACTGCAGGCTAGCCCCCTGAAAGCCAGCACCAGGGCTATCCCTGGAAGGATAGGGCCTGTGATTACAGGGCTGGATGTTGAACCCCTTGACCAAAGAGGGAAGGAGGGCTGCTGATTGAGTTTCCCTCTGTGGCCAATGATTTCATCCATCGTGCCCAGTCATGAAACCCCAGTAAGGTCCCTGGGCACTGAGGCTCAGGAAAGAGCGGCGTTCAGTGCTCTTCCAGGCACCCCCATGTGCACCTGCTGTGGTAAAGCCCCAATCTTAAGTACAGCGCTTTCCTGATGAGTTGTTGATCCGAGTGGGTTGTGCACACCCCCGAGTTGGCTAGAAGGGCAAGTGGCCCGGGGACCCCCCCAGTATTTGTGGCTGGTATTGGAAGTGAAGGCGGTCTGGGATGATTGTCCTTACCTGTGAGGTGTGCAAGAACTCGGGAAGCTCAGGGCACTGTGTTGGATTGTGTGCGCTCCGCTGGAGCCAGAACAGGATAACTACTGGCCAGGAGCGCGGTCCTGCAGGGCTGCCACCAGGTCTCAGCAGGCCTGGGGCAGAGGTGGGCACTTGTAAGGCCTGCGGATGTGGCAAGTAGGAGCTGGGAGCCAAGTCCCCGAGCCTGCCCTCCCAATTCCACTCTCTTGTGCACAAAGGCCTGATTGACAAAGCCTTGGGTTCTGCAGTGTCTCTGGCCCCCAGGTGTTGAGACAGGAAGGGCTCTCAGGGACAGAAGCCAGCTTGGGGACCAGAGGCAGGTCCTTTGGGCCAGGTGGGTCGAGGAAGTACTGTATTAATAGCTCATCAGTGGTGTCTCCTGTTGAAACCACCACTGTCCCTGCAAGAGAGCAGGCCTCCCTCTGGTTAACTCACCTCTGGAAAGAGGAGACACCAGCAGTGGTCAGCCCAGCACCTTCAAGGCCTTGCTCAATGTGTCCCTGTCCTTGGCAGTGGCTCAGTCTTGAGTCTCATTGAATCCTGGGAAGACTTTGGGCAGTGGCAGCGGATTAGGAATGAGCCCTTTCCTTCTGAGCTGGCTTATCACCACCCACCCACTCAGCTCAGACCCTGACTTCTGCTCCGTCTGGGGAATCCTCCTGCAACCTTGGCTGATTTCTCCTCTCATTGCCCATGAGCCAGGCCCTGGGTCTGTGATTACAGCACCTTTCTCCCCACTCGGGAGTCCTGCTTGTGAGCCTTTGTGCCCTGTGGCATGAGCTGTGAGGCTGCCCTTTCGTTTTGTGTCCCAGTCATCATGTTCGATTTGGCCAAAGACTTTTTCCTGATGAGTTGTATTTCCTTTTCTTTTTTTAAGATTTTATTTATTATTTGACAGAAAGATCGCAAGTAGGCAGAGAGGCAGAGAGAGAGAGAGAGAGAGAGAGAGAAGCAGGCTCCCTGCTGAGCAAAGAGCCCGATATGGGGCTCAATCCCAGGACACCTGAGCCAAAGGCAGTGGCTTAACCCACTGAGCCACCCAGGTGCCCCTAAGTATTTCCTTTTTATATTTGAGCCAACATGTGTGATAAATTCCAAGTTACTCTGGCCAGGAAAGACATTTTTGGTGGTACAAAATACTCCCTTTGCTATTTGAAAATAAAATGTGTATACATCCTAGAAATTGTCTGAAAGAGTAGAAATGGTATGTCCAGGTGGCTTAGTAGTTAAACTTACAACTCCTGATTTTGGCTTAGGTCATGTTCTCACAGTCCTGAAATCGAGCCCCGCTTGGGATTCTGTGCTGGGTGTGGAGCCTGCTTAAGATTCTCTCTCTCCCTGGGGCGCCTGGATGGCTCAGCAGGTTAAATAAAGCCTCTGCCTTCGGCTCAGGTCATGGCCCCAGGGTCCTGGGATTGAGCTTCGCATCAGGCTCTCTGCTCAGCGGGGAGCCTGCTTCCTCCTCTCTCTCTCTGCCTGCCTCTCTGCCTACTTGCAATCTTTCTCTCTGTCAAATAAATAAATAAAATCTTTAAAAAAAAAAAAAAAAGATTCTCTCCCTCTCAATTAATTAATTAAAAAATTTTAAAAAGAGCAAATATTTTAAAAAGCTGGGTGAGAAATAACCCACAATATGGTCTAGAGGCAGCCATAGCTGGTGCTCTGGCTCTGGGCCCTTTTCCTGTGAGGTCTGCGAAGGATAAACATCACAGTCCTCTCTTCCTCCCCTCCGCACCACTCTTCATTTTAAATAGTTATTTTCTAGTGTTTCACCTGTTATCTCTGGTTCTCATAAATGTTGATTCTGTCTCACGTGATTTGTTCCATTTTCATGTGGGTCGAGGGGAGGGCGTGCTTACCAGCTCACCATCAGTGGAGATGGTGTCTTCCATGTCTTGTGGGTCCTGGCTTGTAGATGTCCCTACAGCGTGGTTCTGTGCGTGGATCTGTTGGGACCCATGGATTACAGAGGTCTGGGGCTGGTTTCTGTTCCGTTCGAGACTTAGGAATCCTGTTTCATCTCCACATACGACAAGTGTACGGCTTCGATTCCTCAGAAAGAGGCTCTTCTTGCTTTTCCCACCCAGATGCTGAGGGATAGGCTTCCTCATCACATCTCCAAAAAGGAAATCATCTAGTCTTTTACTCTAGGCAGTACTTGGAGCGTCCCTGCTCATGTAGGGGGTCTCCTTTCTGGCTCTCTGCCCTCCCCTTAACTCTGGTGCCAGAAGCCCAGGTCCTAGGGCCTCCATACTGGCCTGAAACCTCTGTTGGCTTGTATTATGGCCACTTTGCCTTTCCTCTTGGGCAGAGTTCCTTCTTCATTTCTGGCACTCATGGGTTCGTGTTTCCTTCTTTCAAGCTTGCCTTTATATGTTTGTTCTGGGTGTGACTAGTCCCCTTGGCTCAGTATGCAACATTGCGAGAACCTTCAGAATCCTATTTGTAAGGGAAAATGATGAGAAGGCTTCTGTGCATGGAAACATCTTTCATGCTGGTTTTATAGCTCATGTTTAGGAAAGTTTTGGGGGCTGCTTTTGAGTAGTCACTGAGCACACTGCCTTCTGCGTGTCTGTCTAATGCCTCCCCAGCCCTGATCTGAATATTACAAATCGTAGTGGGTGCCCTCTAGGTGTTTCCCTGCACTGGAGAGTGAGAACATCTATATTCCAGGTCTGGCTCACCCAGAAAAACATACCAGACTTGTGGCTTTTTACCTCAGAAGGGTCAGTTCTCGGGTAACTAGTGTTGGTGACCTTGGTGAATCCTTCTCAAGGCAGTGACTCGATTACAGAGAATCTTAGTAAGTAAAATCATAGAGCGAGCAGGGAAGACACATGTGGTGATCACATGATGGTTGAATCACATGATCGGAGTCATGCATGGGCTCACCTGGAAGGAGGGACTATAGCTTTAATGACTAAGAGCCAGATAGGCTGGGTTCAAGCTCCGGCTCCCAATTTACCCAGTAACTATTGGCAGGTGGTTTTTCCTCTGCATGCCTCAGTTTCCCATCCATGAAGGGAGAAGTTCATAATGCCTGCCTCAAGTTGGAAGAATTAAATGGATCACTTTGTATAAACGTCTAAAGCAATGTCACATGTCCAGTAAATGGTGTTTATTGCTACCTGGTTCCTGGTCCCTGTTTTCGAGTCACTTCTTAGATACTCTCCCCCAGAAAACTCTAAACTGGAGTTCTCTGAGACACTTTGACAAGTTATCTGATGAGTAGCCACCTGTGAAGGACTCTGTTTCCATTGGTCTCATTTGGGTCTCCTGCAGTAGGTAAGAGCTGAGATGATCTCCTTGCTGTGGGCCCACGCCACCCACTGGCTCAGCTGTGGGGCACCAAGGGAGGGTTGACAATGTGGATTGGGGCCATGGAAAATGGGAAAGGAAATGGGAATTGGAAGGGAGCCGGTCAGACCCAGCCTTGCGTGGACGACCCTCCTTCACAACGTCTTTGGCTGCTGGAGCGTGGCCGATGCATGCTGGAAAACTGTTCCCAAAAGAGACAGGTGTGCCCCTTGGGGGTTGGAGGGCAGGAGTGGTGGGGGGAGGTATGTTCCAGTTGTTTGAAAGGTTTTTCTTACAGTGAGCCAAAATCTGCTTGCCTGTACTCCCCTTCATTTATCTCCGTTCCGGTCCGCAGAGTGACAAAGCACGTGGCTTTGTCCACACGAGTCCTTCAGATGGCGGAGAGAGCTGGCTTGTGTCCTCCCTGTCCTCTTCTCCCAGCTGCGAGGTGGTAACTCCACCGCAGGGCACGGGTCCCAGCCTAGGACGCCCTGGTCGCAGGCCTGCTTTCCCACGCGCCGTCCTGTTCTCACAGCGTGAGTGCCTCACAGCATCTGTGCTCCGCAGGAGGAGATGGCCGAACTGAAGGCCCAGCTCTACCTTCTGGAGAAGGAGAAGAAGGCCCTGGAGCTGAAGCTGAGCACGCGGGAGGCCCAGGAGCAGGCCTACCTGGTGCACATCGAGCACCTGAAGTCCGAAGTGGAGGAACAGAAGGAGCAGCGCATGCGCTCCCTGAGCTCCACCAGCAGCGGTGGCAAGGAGAAGCCTGGCAAGGTAGGAGCGAGGGCGCAGGGATGCCCCAGCCCTGGCCTTACCTCCCCCCCAGCCTCCGTCCCCACCTCACCCCACAGACTCAATTTCCTTATTTGCAGGGGAACTGCAAGCCTTTCTAGAGATCTTAAAGAAGGTAACATTTTGAGTGCAAAGAAACCAAATCCACTTTTTTAAAAAAAATTGCATGTGAGGTATTAGTGACCACATTTTCATATGCCACAGTCTGACCAGGGGAGTGATCAGTGCATTTGTCCAGGGATCTGACACCCTGGGCCACCTCCTTGGCTCCCCCGCCTGGCACAGTGACCATCGCCTGTGGCCTGTTGGTCACATCTGTACTGATCATTGCATTGGTTGGCCTTCTGTAAACCTCAGCACTGAGGAAGGAGTGGGTACCCCCATTTACACGAGGGAAATGGGGCTCACGAGACATGAGGGGGTCTTGCAGCTAGTAGGTGCAGAACCAGGCTCATGGCCCTCCTCTTCTCATCCGTGATGCCACGCCAGCTTCTGTTGGCATTTCTGCCGATGGCGAAAGGGGAGGCCGGAAGCCGCTCAGGCAGAGGAGGAGGAAGGCGGGCCCTAGATCACACACAGGGTGTCACAGAACGTGGGTCGACAGGGGGATGTCATCTGGCAAACTCCAGCAGAGTAGCGCAGCGGAAGCGTGCTGGGCCCATCTGGCAAACTCCACTCTCATGAGCCTAGACTTTTTCTCTAGAATCTAAGCTCATTCCATCATACCATATCTCAGAATTACTCCAACTATTGTGTTGAGAAAAAAAATACTGCAGACGCTGAAGAATTACATCCTCATCCCAGGATACGGAAATTTTGTATTCTGCATTGTATTTTCTCTCCTTAATAAATGCTAGCTTCTCCAAGCCCCATTTGGTTTCCAGCCCAGGACCCAGGAGCATACGCTGACTTGCCGGTCTCAGGAACAGCTTCTCACGGCCCAGACACAGGAGTATCCCTGGGAGTTTTGCACATGGAAAGGAAGCAACTTGCCAATTAGTGTGGCAGTCAGTGACCACTCCCTGAACAGCTAAGAACTGTGGAGCAAGCTTCGCAAAGGGCCACAGCTACACTCTGTCCACCTTTCACCTAGCAAGGGACTCAAGGGAGTTCAAGTCCATGGCCCTTGGCTGGGCCATCTCTCCCAAGACTTGGCTGCTTGCCTGTCATCCACTCACAAAATAGATGGGAGCTGGTCGTGCTGAGGTGCCGAAGGCAGTTCGAGGAGTTTCTATCCAGGGAGGGACAGTGATGGGCAAACAGATGATTGTAACATGGTGACCTAAGACCAAGGATCAATTCTTCATGCAGTGGGAGACCATGGGACTGACACAGAGCCCAGGTGTGATTTGGGACAGGTTTCCTGAACCAAGAGCTAGTAGAGAAGGGCAACTACCCAATGAGGAAGGTTGGGGCAGAGAAGTCAGTCCCCTGTAAGGGAATGGAATTTCGAGGGCAAAGACCCAGAGGGAAGAGGAATATTGGTACATTGGCTGACGAGGTGAGGCAGCTGTGCTATCCGGAGGACAGTGAGAAGTCACGAGGGTTTTGCAGCAGGGGATGACGTGTCCCCATCAGGGCTTCAGGGGGTTGCCTGTGAAAGTCCCCATGAAACCATCTTCCCACTGCCTGCAGAGTGGAGTCTGGGTGGACCGTAGCCTACAAAGCGTTTCATGTAGTAATATCTGTGGTTTAAGAAAATGGGCTTTCCTCTTTAATGGGAAACACCTTAAAAATCTGTACAGCCCTTCGAGCCTGTTTCCAGTCACTCCGGGACGGAGCTGAGGGACAGAGCTCCAGTGTTCACCAGTGTGTTCTTAAGGTGTGGTGGAAGCTGACCTACCGGGTTCTTGCCAGAAGGTCCATGAGCGGAGCATTTCCCCCTGGTTCTTGGTGTTTATTTTGACTGAGAGAAACACTGTGTGTTTCCCAATTGTGTGGAATGGCTTCAAAGTACAGAAATCTAATGGAAAAGGCCAGATGGTTTTATTTTTAAATTTTTTTTTTTTTTAATTCAAGTAAGAAGCTTTATAAGAGAGAAGAGTACCTTGTGTTGCTGAGGTAATGAAGTCATCGTAAGCTGATTGTCTTGTCTTTTGAACATCAGATGCATTTACTCTTTCAGTGAAATTTCCCTTTTGGGCTCTTCATTTGACCTCGTTGGTCGGTAGAGAAAGCAAGCAGTCTGTAGGAAGGCTTGCCAAACTGTGACGAAGCCAGAAGCCATTATCTTAAGGGCTTCAGGTCACACAGACATCTCTGCGAGTCCGGAACTGGGCTGTTCTAGAGCTGTGTCCTGAAAGCAGACCCAGTGTGGACCTAGAGGGGTGTGGGCTGTGTTGTAATTACACTTCATTCACCGACACTAAAATTTCATAGGATGTATACACATCACAAAATCATCTTTTTTTCATGAGTTTAAAAATTGGAAACAATGCTTAGGCCACAGGCCTTAGAGAAACAGGTTGCAGGCAAGGCCTGGAGCTAGTATGGCCCCTCTGGCCCCACGGGGCGGGTGTCGGGCTTGCTTTCAAACCGCCTCCAGCCCTCGAGCTGGAATCCTACCCAGGCTGCCTTCAGGTTTTGTAGCTCTTGTCTCTGTGCAACAGATAGTACCATATGTGTTCAGGGAGAGGCACCGGGCAAGGCAGAGCCACCCGGGCTCTAAGGACCCTTAGGAAACATTAACATCACATGGGAGCAAAGAGAGAGAGAGGGTGTTGGAAACTCAGCAGATGCCAGGGGCTGGCAGCGGGGGCCTGGGTCTACAGGACCAAGATGGAGAGGAGTGGGGAAGGCAGCGCAGGTGGAGGGCGGGGCAGGGCGAGGGGCAGGGCAAGGGGTCCGGAGGCTGGTGGGGCTGCCACAAAGTGGGCCCCCGGGGGTGGTCCTGTGCTGGAGAGGGCTGAGGGAGACCCTATGCCCTCCTGTCATTTGGCCCAGGGTGCTCAGTTCTTACATCCCAGCGCGCGACAACTTTCCTTTGACATCGCATCTCCTAGGTCAAAGTACAGAAATCTAATGGAAAATGGGAGTCCCATGGTCTCCCACTGCGTCTAGGACAGACCACAGCTTTTTGTTCTTAAGCCCTCAGTACACGTCTGCTGAGCACGTGGTCAGAGGAGCGCCCCCCCAGCTCCCCTGGTTCTTCAGCACGGCTGCTGCCCTCCGTCTGCACACAGGGAGAGGAGTGCTCCAAGGGGTCTGAGTGTTCCTTTACGAGTAGTTTGAACTCCATTTAGGATTTTAGAGTTCCGGCTCTCATGCTTCCTCATCTATCAGATGAGAGGACTGGGTTTAGATGACGTCAAATTCCTGTTTAAGGTTAACATACAAGTAGGGTCACAACCGAAACTAAGGTAACATGTGTCTACTGTATTTCAATTCAAAAAAGGGGAGGTTAAAGGTGGCTCAGTCCATTAAGCATCTGACTCTTGATTTGGGGTCAGGTCGTGATCTCAGGGTGGTGAGACGGAGGCCTGCTGGAAGCCCTGCATCAGGCGCCACCCCCTTCCACCCCACTCTCTCTCCCTCTTTCTCTCTCACACACACACAGAGGGTGCACATGTCTTCCTTTTTTCCTGGATGATTACGCTGAACCCACTCAAGCTCCCAGATCTAAAGAAGATTGGTTTTCTCCCAAGAAGTGGGTTGGGGGAGGGGGCAAGAACACTCAGGTGCATTTCCCACTCATCTTTTATGAATCACACCCCAGTGGTGAAGAGCACAGAGCTGTAACCAGCTCACCTGGGTATAAGTCCTGGGTCCACCCTGTCCTAGCTGATGACTCGGGGCAACGTAACTGCTCTGTGCCTTCGTTTTCTCCTTGATAAATGGGGGTCAAGACATTGTCTGCCTCAGCAGGTCACCACAAAGAGTCAGTGGGAGAACGTGTGTATGAGGTGCTCAGAGCATGCTGGGAGTCCCCATCACCCACAGCCAGCCTGCAAGGGTCCAGAGAAGTGGGGCAGATCTGCCTTGCGCTTCCAAGGTGCTCCCAGGGCTAACCAGAATGTGTCTGCTGTCCTCAGGACTGTGCGGATGCCACCTCCCCAGCTCTGTCACTGGCTGAACTGAGGACAACGTGCAGCGACAGCGAGCTGGCTGCCGAGTTTGCCAACGCCATCCGTAGGTAAGCCCCCTCCCCGCAGCCCCTGGAGAGCGACGTATTCCTAGTTCTCTGGCTGCACATGTCAGCAATTCATGGGTCATTACCGGGAAGGAGCAGGTGCCGAGAGGTCTGACTTTTACCCAGGCCTTGGAGTCTCAGTGTGGAGAAGGTGTGGTGCCAGGCCTTTTGATGGGGGAGTGGCAGGGTAGAGCACAGAGGCAGTCATTTCATCTATAAGCGGGAAAGGACTCCGCTTTCTTATTGTGCTCCTGCATTGACAAGGACAGCACTAAATGGTGATGATCAAACAGTCATCTTTGTCTCATTCCCAACACTAGCGGGAATGCTTTCTTTCAACATCACTGGCTCTTTCTAATCAGAAGACCTCATAGATTTATTTATTCAGTCCTGGACATTCTTCCTCTGCTGTCTCAGTGTTTCTTTCCCTCCCTTCTTCCACCCCTTCTGCAAGGACCAACATGCCGACTCGTCCCGATCTGTCTCCCACATCGTCAGCAGGCATATTCCCACCATTTGCAGTGCCGTCCAGGAGGCATGGAACACAAGCTACCTAGGAAGTTTCACATTCTCTAATAATCAAGTTCAAAAAGTAAAAAGAGGGCATCTGGGTGGCTCAGATAGTTAAGTGTCTGACTCTTCATTTCAGCTCAGGTCCTGATCTCAGGGTCATGAGTTCAAACCTCATGCTGGGCTCCATGCTGGGTGTAGAGCCTAATTTATTTATTTATTATTTTTTTAAGATTTTATTTATTTGACAGAGATAGAGAGCACAAGTAGGCAGAGCAGCAGGCAGAGGGAGAGGGAGAAGCAGACTCCCCACCAAGCAGGGAGCCCAATGTAGGGCTTGATCCCAGGACCTTGGGATCATGACCTAAGCCAAAGGCAGACACTTAACTGCCTGAGCCACCCAGGCACCCCGAGAGCCTATTTAAAAAAAAAAAAAAAGGTAAAAAGAAAGCCAGAAGTCCGTGCTAATTTATTTTAACCCAGTGTATCCAAAATATCATTTCAATATGTAATTAGTATTTTTTTTTAAATGTTTAAGATAGTTTTACTTCCTCTTCCCCCTCTTCCTCATTTTTCTTCCTAAGTCTTTATTTTTATTTATTTATTTTTTTTAAAGATTTTATTTATTTATTTGACAGAGAGAAATTACAAGTACACTGAGAGGCAGGCAGAGAGAGAGAGAAGGAAGCAGGCTCCCTGCTGAGCAGAGAGCCCGATGCGGGACTCGATCCCAGGACCCTGAGATCATGACCTGAGCCGAAGGCAGCGGCTTAACCCACTGAGCCACCCAGGCGCCCCCCTCACTAAGTCTTTAAATCTGGTATATATTTTGCACCTACAGCACATCTCACATTCAAACCAGTCAGTATTTCAAGTGCACAGGAACTCAAGTCATCATTCTAGAAAGGTTCTTTGGCTCAGTTTTCCAACTCACAAATTTCTTCTCAGCTATATACATTGTGATGTGTGGCTTCTATGTTGAGTTTTTTCATTTTGGTGATGAAATCTGTCCTCTCTTTTTTAAGAAGATGTTTATCATTTATATTCTAAAAATGTTATTCTGTCTGCTGTAGTAACTCTGTTTCCTCATGTGTAAGTTCTTTTTAGAGTTGAGTTTTGTGACTCTTGGTTTTGGGTCACAAGGCCAACTGTTGGGCTTCCAGTCCTCCTGGCTGACGAAACCTCTCTGTGCAGATGGGGCCACAGCATTGGGTTCCCTCCTGTCTGCATGGCTGGTGTCCCTGGTTGGGCACCTCTGAATCCCCTTTCTCCTCTCGCAGCTTTCTTCCCTGTGCATTTTGAATTGTGGTTTCCCTTTTCAAGAAGAATAAAAGTCTGCCTTTCGTGTTTTATGATTGCTCATGGTTTCTGGTATACAAAGAGTGCTCCTTGTTTTCTTGACATGCTTGAGGATTTCTTTGAAAATGGTTTTGCCATCATTTCTGGGGATAGGAGGGGGGGTAGGAGGGGGTAGGAGCCACTCCGTCTGCTGTCCTGACCCAGCCAGGGCTGCTTCTCTTCCGGCGTGGCCTCCCAACAGAGGGTGGATGGAGGCTGCCTGGTGGGGAACTTCACTGCCCTCCTGATCTACCCACTATCCTTTGGTGTCTTTGCTCCCAAGCCTTAATAGCTCTGCTTCACGTTGCCAGTGCCTCTGGCCACAAGGTTAAATGGTAGTTGCTTTGCTTGAGGTGGGAAGAGGAAAATAGCGCAGGGAAAATGCCCTCAACAAATCCTAACGATGACGTGACTGTGCCAGGAACATGGGCAGCAGACCCACTCCCTGCTTTCAACTGGGAGCCATTTGGATGTTGCATCTGTAAGCTAAGCCCCTCAATTTTTCAAATTCCCCAAACCCCCAAGGCCTTCGCTGGCACAAGTAGAATGCGGGTTCTGCTGACTAAACAGAGAGAGACTTCGTTTGTTTTGTCTGTCACGCCGGGCTTCCAGTAACCCGCCGAAAGTTGGTTAGCATGGATTTCTAATCAAGACCCGGATAGATGGAGCCAAGAAAGAACCCGCAGGGCTACAGGAAGAAGGAAAATAACATCATTATATTGTAAATATAGCCTAGAAACTGGAATAATCATTTCATGGGGGCAGAGGATTTGGACACCTGAGAGCTGGGGTCTAGGGCTGTTTTCATTTTTAAAAATCAAGTAGAAACTACCATTTTCTTTGAAGGTCTTAAATCACTGCCAAACTCGTGGTTATAGTCGGTTGAGGGAATCGACCTTGTATTTTCAGAAACAGTCCTCCCTTAAAAGAGGATGGGTGCAAACACCAGTGTTGTGGGGCCAGGCATCCAAGCTGCAAAGAGCAGGGGTGGGGAGGGGCTGGGGAACCAGGCGAAGCAGTGGTCTTTTCGGGAGGAGAAACTCCTTAGGAAGGTGCCTGGTGACATCCGGGTTGCTGGTTCTAGGTCACGGCCCAGGCAGGTCTCCCCGAGAGCTACCTTGCCGGGCTTCTGTCCCGAGCACCGTCCTCTGTGTGTCTTCTCCCAGCCTTATGTCTGGATCCAAACCAGGACTCGAGACAGTCACACGCTGGCTGTGTCCCTCCCATCCAGTCTGACTCCATCCCCTCCGTTTGCATGAATGTTGGCAGTACGCTCGTGGCTGCAGGGTTACCATCAAAGCCCGTCGGGATGGCCGGGTTTCCGGTCCCGCACAGGAGTTTTCTCATTGGGCTATCTCATTCTGCTGAGTTCTGCACCAGCTGTGTGCAGAACACATCTGCATCCCTTCTTCATCTCCGATCCCTCTCTTGCTCTCGGTCCTGGTAAACTCGCAGTGAGCGGCTTTTCCAGCAGAGAAGTGAACTGTAAAAACGCGACTGAGAATGTATTTTCAGAAATGACTCTGCTCTCTAGCAGTCTGAGGTTTGAGTGGAGCCCTCCTTCGTGACCCGAGCCCACCCGAGAGGAGAGGCTGTGGCATCTCCGCCCTATTCTTGCAAGGCAGCGAGGAGCAGGCGTTGCTCTCCTCAGGCGGGGGGTGGGCTGGGGACCCGCATGGCAAGGCAGAGGCTTTCCCCAAGGTCAAACAGTGAGGCAGTGGGGAAATAGCGAGACTTCACCCCCTCTGCTGGGCCCCGTGTGCTGACAGCGGTGCTCCCAGATGGGTGTGAGCTAAGCCTGCTCATGTGGGCTCCTCTGGAGCCTCTTGCCACCGCAGTGTGCATGGTCTGGGCAAATGGGAACGTCCGTACTACTGGTACATGACGTGCATCTGTCTCCTGAATGCGGAGGGCAGATGAAGTGCTAGGGGTCAGGGGGCATGCTTCCTCTAACACACACAGCCCTGTCCCAACTGGGGAAGAGGTAGGGCTGCTGTGCTCTTTAGTACTAGAGGGCAGGGGAGAGTGGGGAGGGGGTTGTGACACAGTGGCCACCTCAGATGTTTCCACATGCACCTGGCAGGATCCCGCTTGGTGGGCCAGCAGGACATGGCCCTAGGTCTCCCACAGCCCCCTGCAGAGACCACCCAGCCTGCTCCTGCTGGGGATGAGGCTGGAGATGTCTAGTCCTAGGCCCACCTGGGGCTCTGCTGAGCCCTTCAGGGAGCCAGGATCTGCCGCCTGGGCACGCATGTGCCAGATCATTCCATAAATGAATGTTGGAAGATCAGTTCCTTGCAGTTGTAGGGCTGACATGCCATTTCCTTGCTGGCTGTTGGCCTGTGGTAACTGGGCTCCTGGAGGCCTCTGACATGCCTTCTACACAGCCCGGTCCCTCCTGAAAGTCAGCGAGAGAACCTCCCACTCGTCACATCCCTTGCCCCCCGTAAATCTCTTTTAGGAGGAGCCCAGTCCCTTTTAAGGGCTCATCTAATTAGGTCAGGTCTTCCCAGAATAATCTTATCTTCAGATCAGCTGTTTGGGGCCTTAATTACATCTGCAGAATTCTCTCCCAGCAGCCCCTAGATTGGTTTTTGACTGAACTGACTGGGAGAAGATGGGTGTGTACTAAGGCACTGCAGTCTTGGAGGCCATTTTAGAATCCCACCCAGCTCATCTTTTTACTTAAAACCTTCTGGTGACTCACAGCAGGGTCCAAACTCCTTAGCAAGTGTGTGATCTGACCCCGGACCCCACTTCTCCACCCTCACCTCCTATCCCCGGTCCCTTCCACCCTGAGCCACACCAGCCCATGTGCCCTCTTTCGTGCTTCGGGGACTTTGCTCTGCTGCTGCTCCTGCCCTCACACCATAACCTCACGCTCTAAGCGCTCACACCAGTGTGCTTCTACCCTATCAATAACATGGGTTGGTTTGGTGTTTCTTTGGCTCCTGTGCCCTGAACTTCCTTCCATCACCGAACCCATCATTGCTCCGCTTCTCATGTCCCGGGCTCCAGCCTCCCCTCCCCGGTTCACCTGCCACCCCCTGCAAAAGGAGAGTTCTTTTCGGGTGGGGATCGCGACCTCATCACCCAGATATATGACCTCCATGTGGATGACTTCTTTCCTTCTAAATGGCCCCTACATTCACTCAGCTGCGAATTTCAGAGAGTTTCTCTCTGCCCACTGGACGTCTTTTCCAAATATGGTGCTAGAGCTTCAAAACACAGCACATTGAAAACAAATTCTAATCCGTCTCCTCCTGCACTTTAAAATTGGCCCCTTCTTCAGAATTCTTATAGTACAAATTATACTTTGTTAATGATCCAGGATTACAACTTCGCAGTCTCCTACCTCCTGATGGCAGTGGGGGGCGTGGTTTTCCCCCTTAAAATCCCAGGCATTCATGGCCATTTGCATGATCTTCTCCTGAGGTTAGCCCTCAACTCTTCAAGACTTGGGGGTTCTGCCACCAGATACACCTTTCAGTACACCCCGGGTCGGGTCTCTCTGCAGAGGCATCTTCAGTGGTTTGGCATGCCAGACCAGTCCCCCTGTGTGTGGACTTCCTAGCCCTCTCAGACGTCTCTCCTGGACGGAATCTACAGTCCAGCTTCTTCCGGACACTAACTTCCAGGAGCATCTCTTCCCTTCACGCCCCTGACTCTCTTAAGCCACGGACCCCTCCCCTCCTCCCCTCCAGTAGGACTCTCACCTTCGCCTCCACTGTGTACCTTCCTGCTCTCCCCTGTGGCCCGACGGGTGCTGACCACAAGCCGCCTCGGTTCAAAGCCATGTCCAAGTTCCACAAATACCTTCCCAGCTCTAGAAATCTCCCGGACTTGTAGGAAACATGAGACCATGGGAGGACAGAAGATGGCACCAGTTGACTCCTCTTATTAGCAGCTATGGATTCATAGTGTTTTCGAGCCATACAAATAGTGAAATGCAATGAAAAGGGAATCAGTTGGGGTCCTTGAAAAGGAGCCCCCAGTGGGCAAAAGAGCAGCAGAGTCTTCACTGTTTTGGTAGTAAGGCCAGTATTTTAAAAGGTGCTGTTTTATTAGACTTGCATTTGCCGATTCTTCATATTTGGCTGATTTATACTGGCGATCAGATAACTGAAATTGCGCTTAGAATTCTCTAAGTGTGCAGGGATCCACAGGATGGTAATAGGAGACAGAGTGCACCAAGGAATTGATTATCATGTAAATAACTTGCTGAAGTCTAGAGCCAGGGCCCCAAAGGGCACCAGTAAAAACCAGGACTCACCCCTAGGGTTGAGGTGGACATAGCTTGGGTAACGGAGATCCTTGTGCATTTCCGTTATCCCCTCCATGTTCCAGAAGCTCAGAGAGAAGGCCTTAGCTGGGATCTCATAAAAGCAGGGTGATGAAGAGCACCCCGCAGGCAAAGGCTGCAGCACACCTGTGAACACACAGCTGCATTTCTCAGGCAAGAACCATGGTCTTAGGAAAGTCTGGGCCAAAATGCAAGACAGTCACAATCGTCTTGCTGCTGCTTCCCGGCAAATACAGCCACGCTCCCCCATAGTACCTGAGGAACATCACTACCAGGGGACGCCTCCTCATTGGGGCCACAGGAGCACTCTTCACTAGAGGCTCCACGCCCCTGCTATGAGCCACGGCTGGGAGCCCAGTTCTGTGGATATACTGGCAAGTCTCTTGCCTGGCCCCCGAGTTCCTCCTCTAGAAAAATGTTTTTTTGTTTTGTTTTGTTTTGTTTTTTTTAAGATTTTATTTATTTATTTGACAGACAGAGATCACAAGTAGGCAGAGAGGCAGGCAGAGAGAGAGAGAGAGAGAGGGAAGCAGGCTTCCTGCGGAGCAGAGAGCCCGATGCGGGGTTCGATCCCAGGACCCTGAGATCATGACCCGAGCCGAAGGCAGCAGCCGAAACCACTGAGCAGCCACCCATGCGCCCCTAGAAAAATGTTTTTTAGATTAAATAGAGATTGCAGTGAATACGGAGGAAGTGACAAGGTGCTGTGACATCATAACCCTGGGACGTGTGTTCAGATGGGCCTGGGTGTGTTCAGGGTGGGCTTCGGGAGGAGGTGACATTTAAGCTGGGATGAGAAGGAGGAAAGGTAGCCTGTGAAAGAAGCACATTCCCAAGCGGGGGGACCTAGTCCAGGGCGTGCAGTGGGAAAGAGCATGGGTGCGTCTGAGAGGATTCCAGCCTGCAAGGGGGAGGGTGATGCCCAAGACTGGCCAGGCAGAGGTCAGGTCAAGCAGGAGACTTAGACGTCCAGATAAGACCCAGACTTTGCGCCGAGTGCCGGTGGAAGGTACCAAAGGGCAAGGATAAGATGTGGTTGTCATATTAAAGAATGAGCGGCCGTTCTGTGAGAACCAGTCTAGAGGGTGCAGAGGTGATGCAGAGAATCCACTCAGGGGGTCTCAGGGCTGCCCAGGTAAGAAACGAGGGCAGCTTGGACCTGGGTGGTGGGGCAGAATTGTCCCAAGACTTGGTGGTTGGGGGCTGCTGTGGAGTGGAAGTGGAGGACCAGGAAAGGGAGGAGTTCGGCAGTGGGTGTTGCTGTGTGCTGACAGGAGAGGAAGGTTGGCTTGGAGGGATTGTCTGGAAGGTCCTGCTCCATAAGTGGAAGACACCTGTTAAGTTGAGATGTCAAATAGGTCCAGAGATCCAAGGGAAGGCCTGGAGATAAAGAATTGGAAGTTTCTGGCATGAAGGTAGTCTTTAGGAACATAAATGGGAATGGAGAGAGGCAAGTAAGGAAAGGGTAGGACACACAATATGGTCCAAGCCCATGTCCTCCGTACTCGGGAACTTCAAGGCAGCAGCGAGCGAGGATTGGTGCAGAAGCCAGAGGGACTGCCGGTGCGGGCTGCAGCGTGCACACTCAGGAGTGAAGCCTGTGGGAGGAAAAGAGCAGGAGCGGCAGGCGTGCAGGCAGGGAAGGGAGGTCCCCGATGATTCCGGGGCGACCTCACGAGCAGTGGCAGGGGAGACAAGCCCACTGGGGTTAACCAGTGGACAGCGAGGGAGCAAGGAACCACACGCGCCGATTCTGGCCATGACTAATGGCGTCTCTCGAACAATGACTGAGCGACAGTGGACCCTGTGACACCCATGCGGAAGGTGTCCTGGGGGCCACAAAGCCCCTCACCCTTTGCTCTGCCACACCCAAAGCGCCTTTGGGTTTGTGATGACAGTCTGGCCCCGGCCTTTGATTTTGGGAATAGCATACCCGCCCCCTCCCAGGGAGCCAGGCAGCCCTGCCTGGCGCCACCCAGGCACTACCCCCTTATCCCCCGTAGGCTGCCTCGGACACAGGCGCATGTGCCCTGCCGCTCATGGGGATGACATTGAAGAAGGACACCCTCCTGACTGTGTGGTCAGAGTGAGGTTCACGGGACCCATGGGGAGCAGGAGGAACCCCCATTTTTGGTGGAGCGGGAGGCCCTGCCAGCTGTGCCAGTGGGACCCCGCGGTGACTTTTCACCTACTGCTGGAGGCAGGTGTTCCAGAGTCAGGGAACGGGAAGAAGGAAGGGATTATGCCCTTCTGGGCATTCCAGAAAACACTACTGGAGGGGCAAACGGAATGTGTAGCATTTAATGTTGACTCTCTTGGCTGTGTGTAGCCTGAAAGTACTTGTGTTAGCTTTATTTATCTTATGTAGACAAACTATAAATTCTTCTCAGCTGAAGGCCAGGAGACTTAGAGCTAGAAACTTCCATAGAAGGTACAGGACATGAATGGTTGAGGTTCCAAAGTGACTTGGATTCTTATCCCAGTGCAATTTCTGGAAGCTGAGGAAAGTGGTAGACTTTGGGAAAGCATGCCCCTGCGCCTAATTTCACGTTCAGATCCAGAGCCTTCTCTGAGACACAGGAAGTTCATCCACGGTGCCGGGTGAAGGACAGTCTGCCTTACCAGTTTCCTGAATGCGCTTGGTAGTTAGGGTCGACTGGGTGCTTCTTAAGCTGCGGGTTCGGGGCCTCACCCCAAAGCCTGCGGCGGAAAACAGGACCAGGCCTGGGGCCCCGGAGCAGTGCTACCCACTGCTGCTGGAGCAAACGCAGGTCACAGGTGCAAGCCACCGGGTGACTGCACATTTCCTAGTAGCTACGTTTAAAACTTAAAAAAATTAATGACATGTTTAGCCCAGTATATCTAAATATCATTTCAACATGTAATCACTGTTTTCTTTTTTCATATGAAGTCTCCAAATTCGCGTGTGTTTCTACTTCCCTCACATCCTCGAGCCCTGATCAGCACCGGGGCCGGTGTTCAGGTGCCCACCGCCGCTCGTGCTGCCCTGCTGGTGTCGCAGGGGCGTGAGAGCACCTGACTCCAGGGGCCCCAAACAGACCGGGCTCTACCACTGGCCCCTCATGAGATGGGAAGGCAGAGAGACAAGGGGTGGTGAAACGGATTTATTTCACTGAGGCCAAGACCAGGAAGACAACAGCTGCCTCCCAAAGTGCCGAACACAGATCGACACTCATATTTGGGGAAAGGTGGAAAAAATTAAAAAGTACAGACCAAGGTCCAAATGGAGGTGAAGTCCCCTTTCATTGTTTATAGAGTTTCAGTCAGTGAGCTGCTGCAGATACAAACAGGTAAAATAACCCACATTTTAGGTTTAGGTTTGGCTTCATCTTAGTATTGTTGAATAAATTAGCATCCTGGTTCTGTCCTGGACACTGTACAACAAGTACACTTCAGTGTCCTTCCAGAGGCCCAGGGAGCTCTTGGGGGCAATTCTCAACTCCCCCACCCACCAGGGGTTAGGCAGAGTCTTTAAGGGCCTCTCCTGTCTTCCTGGGTTCTGTCCCCCATTGGAGCCTGCCAGGTCCGGAAAGTTCCCTCCAGTCCCCCAGAATACTGGGCAAAGGAACCCTTTGTTTTGTGGTGAGGCTGGGATTTCTGTACTCTCGGCTGCTGGGGCAGTGGTGTAGATGTAATAGGGGGTTGGAAGGGGTTTTGGTTTGGGCAGTTTTTGTGAATTTACTGTGCTCATGATGACATTTTAAATTCTCTTCACAGTTTTCTTTCTTTTCTCCATTTACACTATTAACTTTAGAATGAGAAAGAAAAGAATTGAAACAGTAACAAAATGTCAAAGAACCCCTTCCCCATTCTTAATAGCGGGGAGGGGGGTGACCATTTCCTGTTTCCCTAGCCTTCCCTCAGAGACAGAGGGCTGCCTGTATGCGTCCCCCTCCCCAGACACTTCTCTGGGAAATGGTTCCTCTCTGCATGTCAGTAGGAAATGCAACCAGATCTGAGACTTCCTGGTGCTGCTGGGGCCCAGGAGAGACCCCCATTCCTCAGGAATTCCTCTGCAGTGGCTCTGGCTTCTCTAGGATGGGCAGGAGGATTCGCTAAGGAATCGGAAACCCTCGGGATTTAGGTTGTCAGGTTTCATTTAAAAAAATCTTACCCCTTCCATCCTCACTCACAAAAGCAGGACTAGATTTTTGTGCGGCAGTTCTTTCAATAATCTTGAAAAGCTTGACTGTGCTCCCAGTAGCTGCAGGTACAAATGTAAAAGGTATCTGAAAAGCCAGGAAAGGCCCAACCACCTGAACATCTGAGAGCCCTGCACATGGGGGGCCAGCCCCCCTTAGCCCCCCTACAGGAAGCGGTGCCATTGAAGCTGGCTTTCACATACTCCACAAAAAGCATACAAAATTGTAAGAACTTCAAGCAATGCAGAAGTGAGTAAAGTAGAAAACGAAAGCTTTCAGTCACCCCCCTCCGGGAGGCCCCCCTTATCAAGCGGTGGGCAGCTGTCTGGTCTGTTGTTAGAGGAGCTCAGGGATTTGACACTCAGATTTGTAGCTGTTTTTGTAAAACTGGCATCCCGGAGAAGTCACCCTTTTCACGTGACAATATATCAGACACCTTCCCATGCCACTGCATGTTGATCTGAGCTTTTCCTTTTTTTAAATAACCGCAGAGTATTTCTATAGAGCCATCATACCTTGTGGAATTAACCAGCCCCCGGTTGATCTGCATTCTTAGCTGTTGGAACCAATACTGAAGTGAACCCAGCTGTCATCTCATGTGTCTCTCTACACCTACGCACACTGTAAGAAAAATTCCTAGAAATCAGGTTGCCTTGTCGAGAGATAGGGTTACTTTCTATTTTGCTAGATCTTCCCAGATTGCCTTCCAAAACAGCTGTGCTCACGTACATTCCTCATACACACATGAATCAGTTTTAGAGGAATTTCTTCCACAAATCTGGTTTCTCATGAATCTCCAAAGAATCAGATGCCTTCGGGGAATTGTTTGGAAGCTGCTTTAAAACAACTGTTGTCACTGAGAAGCGGTCACCTGGCTGGGGGTAACTTTGGGTAAAGCCTTTGCCACCTGAGAGCCTATGTGCCCATGGGGGAGCCTGCTGAGGTGAAAGATGGATGGGGCGGTGCCTAGGGGTCTCCATCCCACGGTCCTGAGATGGAGTCCCACATCGGGCTCCCTGCTCTGGGGAGCCTGCTTTTCATTCTGCCCACCGCTACCCCTGCATGCGTGCGCCCTCTGACAAATCTTTAGGGGAAAAAGAAGGAGCAGATTGTGCTGTACAGGGCCTGTGACGATGCAGTGACACTGTGCCTGTGTATAGGGGCGGCGGTGGAACCACTGTAGGGAGGGCGCTTGTGGAGAGTTTCCCTGCCCAGGTCTTATGCTCAAGGGCATCAGAGGATGGCAGGAAGCGCATTGGGCACTAGAAATCTCCTGAAAGTCAATGACTTTGGCTTACCCCAGCAGTAAAGAGCCCATGGAACTTGAAGCCTTGGGGAAGGGAGGTTGTCAAAGTGCAAATCTAAGTACTTTAAAGGGGAACCAAGGAACTTTAAAACGAGAGTATCAATTTCTATTCCCTGTCACTACTGTTTTTTTTGCGAAGTAAAAAAATTATTGATAAATCTCAGTTTATAAACTAAAACTGAGACGAATTTTCCTTTTTGTGTGTGTGTGAAGTAGGATCATGTTGATTTCACTGAGTGGGGACTTGTCCAAGATAGGGCACCAAGATTACAGGTTTCTGTTCTCAAATCAGTGATTTAAGAGATACTTACTAGCGCACCTGGAAAAGAGGGGTGTGGAACCCAGATGAGGTTTTGTGGCCAAGCTGCATTTGTGCTACATCTGGGTGGCTACAACCCCATGTCTTGTTCCTTTGTGGCTTGTACTGTACTCTGAGCTCTCAAAGGTCCTCACCAGTGTTCAGCAAGGCAGTGGTGAGATGTTCTGGACCGGAGGGGACCTCCAGGTACCTCCAGTATCTTCCTTTTCATACTTGCCTTTGATTTGGCAAGCTCAACCTTCCTCCTCTGCCACCACCCTTGGGGTAACAGCCGGGATCTTGTCGGGTTACTCCAGGTATGCTTTGTCTCTCCTCCGCACAGAGAAAAGAAGTTAAAGGCCAGAGTTCAAGAGTTGGTGAGCGCCTTGGAAAGACTCACCAAGAGCAGTGAAATCCGACACCAGCAATCAGCAGAGTTCGTGAATGACCTGAAGCGGGCCAACAGGTACAATCTCCATTCTTGGGTTCCTCCTACACCAGGAGGGCATTTCCGAAATTGCTGGGAGCCAGCTCCAGGGAGGCAATGGCAAGTCCTCACCAGCCTGCCCTCCCTGCCACTCCCAAGACTGGTCTACCCTCAGGCATTGGTTCCCAGTGTTCCACAGGAAACTAAGAAATGCTCAGTAAAGGCTTGTCCTTGGACCAGGTATGTTTGGGAAATGCATACTATGGTCCCCTTAATTCCTACAGTAAAGGTTCTGAGAAGTCATACAGTAAGGGGGGAAAAAAAAAGATGGTGTTTAAGCCAACATTTTCCCAACAAAATTGGCTCTAGAACTTTTATATGAACAACAGTTTCTATTTATTAAGTAAACTCTGGCCCCCAATGTGAGGCTCTAACTCATGACCCCCCAAGATCAAGAGTTACTCTATCAACTGAGCCAGCCAGGTGCCCCTATGTGAAGAACATGAAGTATCTGGTGAACACTTTATGGGGCACTATTGTAACAGCATCTGAAGCTTTTTGGGCTCAGGACCCCTTTATGTTCATAAAAAACCGAGGAACCCAAAGAACTTTGTTCTCATAAATTATCTATTGATAAATCTCAGTTTAGAAACTAAAACTGAGACGAATTTTTCTTTTTTTTTCCAAATAAATAATAAATCGGTCATATGCAATACCATTGGCATTTATTTAAAAAACGTATTCCAAAAAGACAGAAAAGTAGCAATTTTTACAATCTGCAAACCTCTTTCATGTCTGGGTTAGAAGGCAGCTGGTGTCGCACCTCCCCTTCCATAGGCATGTATACTGTGAAATAAATCAGAACACCAAGCTGCATGCGGACCTGAGGTACAGGGTATCCAAGGCCGCTCTCCTGAGAGAGTTTTGGGAATCCCATGGAGTTGGTCTCAGGAGGACACTGGGAGGACCTAACTCTGTACATGGAGGGGACTGGGCTATTTTGGACCAGAGCAGGTATGAGGACTTCCCCTGTCCTGGGCTTTACCCCCTGCTCTCTCCCCACCAGGCTCTCAGGGAGATGGCTCAGAAAGGCTCATACTCTGGCTGGCAGCACCAGTTGGTGGCCTTGTGTCCCGAATCCCACCTGCCTGAAGTGTGAAATCATCAGGGCCTCTCTCTCTCCTCCTAGGTGGGGTCACTTAGACTACAGGACTTGAAGAACACTCCTGGTAACTTAACACTGGACCATCTGTTGCAGGGAGCCCCGGAATGACAGACTCATTACTAGTACTTATTTATTTTTAAAAGATTTTTTTTTTTTTTGGTCAGAGAACAAGCAGGGAAAGGCAGAAGGAGAGAGAGAAGCAGGCTCCCCAGGATCATGACCTGAGCCGAAGGCAGATGCTTAAATTGAGCCACCCCTCCCATCCCCCAGGTGGCCCTCATCACTTGTATTTAAATGACAAATTTCTGGAAGTTAGATGCCTTTTCTATCTTACCTATTTTGGGAAGTTTAGTTTAGTCACAACTAGTCTGGGTTGTCCCTCTAGCAGGGAAAGAACTGTAGTTAAGCCAGTAACAGGTGAATGGCCGGGAGTGTTGAACAGTTGATTTCCCACTCCTTTATAGAGGCTGAAGGACCTCTCCGGACCCAGTCACCCAGTGGACAGGACAGGGTGTCTCCACACTAATCCAATGACTGTCTTGTTTCCTCTCCTTCCCTGCTCCCCGCACAGCAACCTGGTGGCTGCCTATGAAAAAGCCAAGAAGAAGCATCAGAACAAACTGAAGAAGTTGGAGTCTCAGATGATGGCCATGGTGGAGAGACATGAGACCCAAGTGAGGATGCTCAAGCAAAGAATAGCTCTGCTGGAGGAGGAGAACTCAAGGCCACACACCAACGAGACTTCGCTTTAATCGGCACTTGGGCTCCAAAGCTCTGTGGAAGCTCAACTGGAGCAGGTCGCCGGGGAGAGAAGGGCCCTGGGAGACAAGAGCACCTGGTGGGAGAGGGACGGAAGGGAAGGCTGGCAGGTGGGTGAGCACCTGCACAATGGAGTACCATGGACTCTGCTCCGGGGACGAATGGCCTGGTGACACCGTGCAGACTCTAGCCGGAGGATCCCGCTCCTCCCTTTCTCGGCCCAGGGACAGCGTGTATATAGCTGCTGTGCGCTATGCACAGTAGGCCTTGCTTCTGCTTCTAGCGCGGGCACTCTCCCTCCCACCTGTTCGCTTTCTGGAGGTTGTGCCTCGGTGGTACCCTGGGCATTCATTTGTTTTGGATCGTCCATTCTTTTCTTCTCTTTTTGGTAGTGACCGGCCCTCTGTCATCCCCAGTTTCTCCTTTCTTTCTACTTCAGGGATAAACACTGACACATGTGGGAGTGCGGAGGGGATATCTTCAGCCTCTCGCACTGCTGATTTGCTTACTGCACCAGGCTTTGGTTTTCGAGACCCACGTACCAGCTCTGAGACACAGGCTGTCACTCAGAGGTGCTCGAAGAGGTAGATTACAGGGCTTAGGGTCCCAGGTACATCTGAAGTTACAGGTAGAGCAAGCCCAGGGCTTCTACCTGAACAATTTTGTTTGGGAGAATGAGCACTTCTTTTACCTCTCACTGTGGAGGTAGGGCTGGGAAGGGCACTTCCTTCTGAATGTGGGATTTTCCCCTCCCAGTGGAGTCTTATTAAAGCCAAGACTTAGAGCTGAGACGGTCCTGTTGAGACAGAGTGGAACTAAACTTTTATCAGGAGCTGCTTCAGGAGCAGAGGAGCACTGTTAGTACTTCTGCTCCCCACCCCTCGAGGGCACCACATAACTGCTATTCGACGTCCATCAAAATTCATCCACCTGATATGTACGGAGCTCTGGACCTGCCTTTGTTCTTCTCCAAGGGCAAGAGGCAGGACACCGAGCAGAATGTTTGGCGGTCGATCCCACCCCACCTATTGAAGAGGCGGCTACTGAACCACCAGTTCAAGACTTCGCTCCTGCTGTTACGAAGGGCAGGGGGTGAAGGAATGGTCATCAAGGCCTCCTTTTGCCCGCATCCCCCCCCCCCCAAAGTGGTGGTTAGTATACGGTACTTAAACAGGTTAAATTTTAAGTAAAATGCTGACAAGGCTGGGCCAGGACCAAAGTGCCTGAATTCTTTCAGGAAAGCCTCCATCTTATACTCATTATTCCATCTCCTATCTTTCAAGTCTTCTTAGTTACCCCACACGGATATATTCTGAAGGACCACTTGCATTTCACTCTGTAGTACTGGAAGATCCACCCGAAGCCCCCCAAGAATTCTATCTATCCCAATGCCAGAGTTCACAAAGTCTTGTTTATGAACAGGTCACCCCATCAGAGTCCCAACGTCCATGAGCTGAAGATCTGTTTTCAGACAACCTGATATAAGTTCCTCAGCCTTCTTTGCAATGGAGAAGCCACTCCAGCCACCACCTTGGAGGGCAGAGAATTCTAGCCCAAAAGCAACCACCCTTCTTTCTTAGGCCCACAGTAAGGCTTTCCCAAAACCACCACCAAAAACCAAAAAAACTGTTACCAGTCTTGAAGGACCAGCTTTTGGCTGCTTTGATCACTGTGAAAGTGCCCACTGGCTCCTGATTCTGTTATGAATCTACCATTTAGTCAAGGTTGGTTCTTGTGATTTTTTTTTTAATCGATTTTTACTCTTTGGATAAAGTTTCATTTTGTCCTAAAGAAAATGTCTCAAGTTACATGGGGGGTGGGGTGGGGGAGGGTAAAAGACAAAATACTGGTTTTCCCCACTTTTCCATTTTGCCAAGGGGAAATATTTGAGACTGAACATTTAAAACAGACAGCTTTCATCTTCACCAACCCTGAAAAGTATAGCTGACACAGGAATATAATCCTGTCTGCTGACTTCGGTCTACCATTCTTGGTCCAAGTTCAAAGAAAACTCACCCTTTTTAGGGTCATGTAACTCTTCCAGACCCAAGAGGTCTCCTCTCCTCCATTATAAGCCCAAGTATTACTGACCTTACTGACCCTAACTGGCCTCCTTTTGAATTTATACTTCAACATAATACTTTTAAATATGTGGTAATTGGGTGAAAACTCTTTCCCCAGAAAAACTGTTACTTTTTATAAATGTGTGGAATTTTTTTTAAAAAGGCAATTAAATAGTTGATTTCCTTTCCTTGTATTTTTCAAATGCTCCCTAAGAGAAGATCCTTGCTGAAGGTGAACCAAGAGGCATTCATTTATGCTAAACGTAAAACCACATTGATTAAATAATTGCAGGTACCTGAATTTTTGTTTTTTAATAACTTGAGTTTCTCTTTCTAAACAGTAGCTGGTTTATATTAATCTCTCCATCAAAGGTAAACAATGATACAGATTTAACTTGTGTGAGGTGAAAAGTCTTCAAGACTTCCAGGTTTTTGTTTTCCACTTCCCTCAATGGTTACCCCTTTCAAGCAGTCACCTTCTCTGTCCCATCTTTGGTTCTTAGCCAAAAAGGCATGGGAAGAAAGGATCCCTTTCACAGTTCCCCTGGAGTGTATTTCCCACTGCTGAATTAAGGTAAAAACCACAGGCAAAACAGACTTCCGTCCCACTGGAGTGGCATCTACATGTGGACCTGCCACAGATGTGATGTTCTGCCAAAGCCTATCTGCACCAGCTGCCAAAGCTGCTGTGGATTCGCACGTGGTTAAGACTCCTCTTGGAGACTAAGCCCAAAAGTTATTGATGATTAAGTATCTTAAGTGATCAGACAGCTGAGATTTATCATGCCCTTCTTTCCTCTCCTGCTCCAGCCCCAGAGGTATCCTAGACGTTTCATCATTGCCAATGCAGGTAACTGTTTCAGATTCATGCTCATCTATGAGCAGGTCAGCTTTCTGAAGTTACTATCCAAGCTGCCTGAAGCTGGAATGTTAGGTTAATAAAAACTTAAGTGCCAGTTAAAGAGAATGGCTTAATATCTCCTTCAAGATGCTTGCATTTGTTCCTGTCTTCCTCTGAGCAATACTTTTCTTCCTGCAGCAATACTTTCACAGGGATCTCAGAGAACTCCAAATTAGAGCCGCTATGATTTCTTCTTAAAAACTGTTAAAGTAGTAAAATCCTTACTAGCCTCATCCTAAGAAAAACTTAAAGCTGTATGAAAATCTCCTAGTTTCTACCTGCATACCAATTACATTTTTTTAGAAGAAAAAACACACACCCCTAGTTTTACCTCATCTGGACTGGAATATGCCACTGGCATGAGTTAGGAACTGAGTTAGGAACCTCTATACCTGCCTATTACCTTCCAAAGGTGTTCCTACAGCCTGCTAACATTATCCTGCAATTATTTTTAAGCTCCATCAATGGTCTTAAAGCTCTCAAGAGTTTGGGGTGTCATGCTCATATTTTTAGTGAGAAAGACATTCAGACTACAGACACCCAAAGGATCCCTAAAACTTTTAAGTCATTTGCAAACGCCTAACTGGAAGTTATGTGTCGTCCATGAAACTATGTAAAGTGAAAAGATCATGTAAAGGTTACAGCTGTATCTGTATTTCTAGATGCAGCCAAGAGAGAGAACATTTTTGGAGGCCGAAAGGCAGAGAATTTTCTGATGAGTGAAATTTCTGCATTGAATTGAGTTAGGGTGCAGCCACAGGGTTGCCAAGGTTTTCCGGGAGGGAAGGGAAGATAAGTAACGTTTTTGAGATTTTTTTTCTGCATTAAGTGATGGCTTTGTAGAACAAGAGTATTAAAAAAAAAAAATCACATAGCAAATATTTTTCTATTTTATCTTTGTGGAATGGCCTATTTGACAAGAAATGATACAAACTCTACTTGCTACACACCTATTTCTCATGAAGTTTATCCAAATCCTATTCTTGCTCATTGAAACCTTGTGTTTACGTAGGCCAGGCTGAAGTTGGCTACGAATCTGTGGCCTTCCAAAGTTCCCCATTTCACGCACCTAAAATGACTTTCTAACTAATCACATGTGATTCACTAACAGACACAGGTCTTGGGCTACCAAGCATTGTCTTTTTAGAACTGGACCCAGAGCTACCAACATATTGCTGGCTGCTGCCACCAGTTCATCACTGAGCATTCGATAGCTGTCAAATAGAAACCAGTGGGAAAGGGTACAAGCTGAAAAGCAGCTGACCCTGCATAAAGATAAAACGTTTCACATGCAATGGTGGCATTTTTTATTAAGAGTTGTATTGGATACATTCTCCATCACACTGCACCTGAGAGAGCTCTTGCATGTGACCCAGACAAGAACTCATTCTGCCCATAACAGCAACCACTATTGAGTAACTAGATCCTTGAATGACAGACAGTGCTGGATTTTTCCGTAGTCATAATTTTTCTGTTGCTACAAATCACGCATCTACTGATCATCTGAAATACCAGCTCAGCAGAATGAAGAAGCGAGCTATATACAAACCGCCCCCCCACATTCACACTGATGACCTGCTTTTAGTTAGTTCTTACCGTACATTTCACTTTTGCACTTTCTGCAAATCAAATCCATGTGGAAAATGTTCTGTTTGTAGAACTCAGTTCACTGAAGAGTGCTAGTGTCATGACTGCCAAGTGAATGAGCCCCTAAGAATCTGCTTTTGTTTGACCCTAATGCAAAGATAATGACACATGTTCACTTTTCTATTTGTAATCAGTTTCTAGATATATTATCAAGAACTTACTTTGCATGAGATTTAAGTTTCCTATTATTTGAAAATGTGCTCCTTTTAAACCACTTGAATTAGAAGAACCTGCTTGAATGTACTGTCAGTTATTAAAGCACATGTGACTAAGTTTGCATTTGTCAGTATTGTCCTACTGTTTGTACTGAAAGTCTCATTTTAAAGTTGCCCCTTAACACTGTACTATATACCTTGTAATTTTTTAGATTCTTCACTTGTATGCTTTACATGTTTCCAGATGCCTTTAGTTTTAGCTGCTGTAAAATAGCTACTTTGTGTTATTTGATATAGAATTGTTTAAAAAAAACTCCATTTATTTATACAGAGACATTTATAATATTTTACAAACATTCTTATATTCTGAATAAATATTTCTAATTCCATGATGTACTTTAACTGTGTTCATTAAAGGGTAAGACTGTCCTCCTGCAATACATGTAAATGTCAAACCCATGCTGCTTCACATTAAACTGAAAGCCCTAGTCAAAGCTGGGGACCAGAAGACACTACATTAGTTCCAAACAGCCAAAGAACCTTCATTCATCACCAATTTCTATTTGGCTGCCTTTTAAAAGGTGGTACGAATGGGAAGTTATCCATTGAAAAATTTTTTTCATTTTTAAAAATGAGGGAAACAATATAATCAAGAATTTTAAGTGCAAGGAAGTTACACATGATGACAAGAAAGATGGCAAGAAGCTTTGCAACATGTCTTTTAGAGGAACAATGTTTTCCTGCAATGTGGTCAGCTCTCAGTATGAAAGCGAAGTGTAATACCTTGGTCCCCCCCTCTTAAAATTTTATCATATAGCTGAGGCTTGTAGTGGAAAAGAATGTATTTCTCCCATGATCCAAAGACTGTTAAGTATTCTATTTGGAACAACTGTTTAAGAATTACTGGACTGTAGAGATCTAACCAATTTTGCTTTATATAATACATATATCTATGTATGTATTATTTTAATTAAGATTTTTTTTTTAAAGATTTTATTTATTTGACAGATCACAAGTAAGCAGAGAGGCAGGCGGAGAGAGAGGAGGAAGAGAGGAAACCACTGAGCAGAGAACCCGATGTGGGGCTCCATCCCAGGACCCTGACTGAGATCATGACCTGAGCCGAAGGCAGAGGCTTTAATCCACTGAGCCACCTAGGTGCCCCTTAATTAAGATTTTTAAAATTTGACAAAAAACAGCAGGGGGAACAACAGGCAGAGAGCGGGAGAAGCAGGCTTGCTGAGCAGGGAACCTGATGCAGGACTTGATCCCAAAACCCTGGGATCGTGATCTAAGCCAAAGGTAGATGCTTAATGACTGAGCCACCCAGGTGCCCCCCAATTTTGCTTTAAAGCAATAACCAAACTGTTAAGTGTTGGAGAATACATACCAGTTCTTTATTTTCACTTTTGCAGAGACACTCTTTTAATAGTTCTTCCCATCATATAAATATGCCTTTATCTCATACTTGTCATATTTTATTGGTCCAAAGACAGACAAAATGTGAATAAGCTGGAACCTATGATAACAAGTAACAGTAGCAGAAACCAGGTTAAGGTAGTAATTAAAACTGTCCAAGCAGCAAAATTTATTGATATTGCACTACAGTCTAAATTTAACACAATATTTTTACAGAAAGCCAATATCTGAACAATCAACTGTAAAAATGTTTTAAAATACGAAAGGAAACCTTCATTCTCTCAAATTGTATTCTGCAAGATAAAAGGTTTTTAATTTCTAAACTGTGTTACTACATCAAAAAGCTTTCAAAAAAACATAGTAACTGTTCATTTTCTCAGGGGAGAGTACAGCTGGCACTGCTGATCAACTTTGGAAATACAATAATCCTGCAAACATTTAAACTCACTGGGAATTCTTAATTTATGATAGTCACACCCAATATAAGTAAGAATCAGTCCTTATCCTTTGATTAACACTGAGGGAAAGAGACAAAGCTACTGGTTAGCCAGAATGTAATAATTCAGAAACACAATAAATCCAATCAAAGGGTATCAATTTGTATAACAAGGTAAAGCCCACAAGTACTCTGGGGTTTCTTTTCTGCTGTTTGACAATTAACCAAAACAAGCACGAGGAACATCATTACTACCACAGACAGAGTTACTCTTAATGGTTTACTTACAGTCTTTTTTCAAACATTAAAATGCCCTAGAAGGTAAAGTCATAAAACGCTGTGACAGTTAAGGCAAAAATTAAATGTTATATTATTTTCATGTAAGATAAAAATAATCACTGAAGAGTTTACGAATCTAGTTACCACACTTACTCTCAAGTCCAGTTTGCGCAACATATTTAGTGAAACCATTTCAATTTTTTCCAACCAGCTTTCTTTCGTAGGTCCCACATGAAATTTAACATGACTCAGCATAAATATCTTCACCTTCTTCAGACTAAAACCTTCTCCCAAGAAAACTATTTTAAGACTACACACCTTCCTTGAATATTACCTAGTCTCTGCAGCATAAAAGACACTTCAAACCCTTGTTTTGGGAGGGGTAGGGTTAAAAAAAAAATTCTTATTCCCTTTCCCATCCAAACTAACCTGCATAAAAGATAATTTTATATAGGATTTCACTTGTTAATACATGAACTATAATTCCACTTGACTAATCATTTTATTCTGAAGTAAGACTGTTAAAAGTTTTTGTTAAAGCCAACAGGTAAAACTTTACATCTGAATTGTATGTGTCAATTACCAAAGATGATTTTTTATAAGGTATTAAGCTAATAAACTTCAAACACAACCATAAGAAAATATATATATGTGTGTGTGTGCATATACATCATGTGTGTGTTATATACACAAACATATATATACAAAATAGTTCATGGTTTTATTTTCCTTCCCTGTTACTGAAGGAAATGCTTATAAGAAAATGGAAAGTCAGTCAGCTGTCTCCCATCCTAACTTTGAAATGAAATAGGAGCAAAAAAGTAAAATTAAGGACTCAGTTTTTCAGATACTTATATTTGAAATTAAAAGGTACCTGTATAGCATCCAAATGCAAACCTAAAATGAACAGAGTCAGCAGAGCCCTGGGACAGTAGTGAAATGCACAAAGAAACTCTTGTAGATATGTCTTTTGTGCTTTTCTATCAGTGCACATTTTATGTACAGGACATGAAGAGAGCAAGTCCCCTGCTACTCATTCACTGCAGGAAGTATTAACATCTAACTGAACTACTAAGGAATAGTTACTACCTTGCTAAACTGCAATCAGTTGAGAACTTTTGCTTTCATTTGTTGCTATCCATAGCTGATTCACAAAAGAATAAGATAAACTGAGATATTTTACAAAGAACTAGCTAATCTCTTAAAGCTTGAGAAATAACTAACAATATAGATTTGTGCCCCAAATGCTTCACACCGTAGTTTGTAGCTAGAGACTGCTTCAGAACCTCAGTCAATGAATGCAAAGCAGAGTAAATTAAAATGTTACATACCTCAGAAAGTCCACAACCTAAGACTGTTAACTAAGACCTCTCCAGGACTAGCAGAATACTGCCCATTTCACCCTAGAACCACAGTTTTCTTTGTTCCCAATCTGACAGCTACAATGCACTGAGACCCCAAACAGCAGTAGTGTCCATAACCTTCCCCTCCACATGTGGCCAAAGGGCACGATATGTTCACTGCATAAAATTCCCACAGCAGCAGATTCACCGTAAGGATGTAGCACAAACTAACCTTCTATAGAAGGGACAAGATACAAAGCGTGGGGTGGTGGTGGGGACTCCATGGCCTCTTTCTGGCTTCGGAAGTCAATAACCAAAACGACACCCAAACCCCTGTAAGAGCCCTCCCACCAAAAAAGCAGCACATGTATATGTCCAAGGCCTTATTCTTCCATCCAAGAGGAGCATTCATGTGGGCCAAAGTTTCAAAACAAGGCAATTGATTTCTGCATCTAATCCCTTTCCCCCAAGCACCGCTAGCCAGTACTACACAGCTGACACAAGCACTCTGTCGTGTTTCTTTTCAAATTGTGCTTTCGAGCCACGACTGTCGCTAGACCATCCCCTCTGCTAACCACAGAAGACACAAGACAAATGCAATCTCTTTACTAGTGATTTCATTAACCTGGGGACCCAGATTAAAGATTCAATTATAAACATCTCTCAAAATAAAACTTCCATATTTTACCATAGTTTTTCCAATTTAATTTCTTTGTACTTTACATTAAAATCAGAGCAACTAAAGCTGGTGGAAGCCAGCCCTTCAAGTCCACTCCCATGTATGAGAGGTAGCTTTATGCTCTTCCCTAGCTTTACACTATTGCTTCAATAGTACATGCAGTTTGTCGTAAGAGAACTACATGGGAAGGAATGGATCACCATTCAGGACGAATGTATAGCTACCTCATGAAGTGGCTATGTCACACGCCTGACCATGGCCGGCTGTGCTCGCACACTCCTGGAAGAAGTACAGCACTTCAGTGTGGTTGGAGCTGTAAATTATCGAAACAGGAAGGACCAGGCTCAAAACACCGATCTTCAAAGTGAGAAAAATTGCTTTAGATTTACTGGATTGCTTGGCAACCGTAAAAAAAATAAGGCCAACTTTATCCAGAGCTAGAAAACACTTGGTCATGGCCATACATATTAGACATTGCTTGGCCTAGGCAATGATCACGCTTCTAGCCTAATACAACAGAGAGCACTCAAGAACTGGATTATCTTCTAAAATTTCTTCCTTATACTCTTTGCCCAGCAACTACAGCTATCTCCTTCCTTCAGGGCACTTTTGTTCTATAATAACCATCTATCTTATATTTTGAAACTGTAACCCAGAGCTTTATTTTGAAAGCATGGAACAGAGCCTTTATTGCCTATTTGCAATCTGCTGTCTTCAGGACACACAAGTATAAACTTCAAGAGCAACTTAACTCTAGGAAGAAAAAGATGCTGATGCCATCATAATCTCATTTTTAGAGTTCTCCGTAACTATACAAATACACTTTAAAGTCTTAGGACAGAATATAAAATGAGGAACTCTAGCTAGGCTTTACCAAGCTATCAGAAATAAAGTCTAACAAAACTGTTGTTTTACTAAACCTGTTTACCCAGAAACAGGTACTTAAAGGTAAAGGATATTTTGATATCTTCAGACAAAGTAAGACTTTGTCTAGCTTATCATTCATCTAAAGTTGCAATACATATGAGCCCCTTCCCCACTGCCAGAATATAATCTGAGTCAAAATCACTAAGTGACTTACTTTTCTTCAATCATAAATATGTTAATGAATCTGACCTTGTAACTATGATTAATATGCAAAGAAAACACTGCCTCAGAGAACACAGACACAATGGATGTCAATAAAAAAAATCTCAACAGGCAGAGAGAGGTACTTGTACAAAAATAAAGATAAAAAGCCAAGAGACATTATCATCGTAAAAAAAGTAACTTGGCAAACAGTCTAATTTTTATACTGACTTTTTGCTCTTTACTGTTCAAGTTAGCTGTTGGAAACAAACAAACAAAAAGAGGGAATTAGGTAATTAAATGTTTCTAATGTACACATGCCCTTAGACCTGAACTTTCCTAAAGACAACCATAGTATGTTGAGCTTTATAATAAAATTTAAATTTAATCCCTGCGGAAGGATGCCATTTACTTATATTTGAGTTTTTTGATATACACACAAACTACTAAAGCCAGAAAAGACTAAGTACCAACCCAATCTTATAGCATAAAATTATGTTTTGCTATATATCTTCCTTATCTGCACTTACTAATTGATATTTAATAGAAAAATAAGAATATCCAAAGCTCAAAGCAGCAAGCAGTGACCACAAATCCCTTGGCAGCTTAGGAGACTTGCTTTTATGTATTAACATGAAAATCCAACTCAAGTTTCAAACCTCTTCAAACTTCACCCGTGCTAAGGGTTCTATTCAGTTAATGTCTCGGGAAGAGTGTCACTGGCTGAAATCCTAAAACCATTCATTTGCTATTTCTTAACAAAAATTTGTGAAAGCATGTAAACTATAACCCCTATCTTTTGGATAACAATGGTTAAGTACAAAAAAATTCATTTAACATCTTACAAATCATTACAGTTATACATAAAAGCACCTACAAAATTTTAAAAAATCAAAGATTCACAGTGCACTGAACCTTGGAAAATGTAAGGCTAGAACATAAGAACATTTAAAAAGTGGATTCAAAGAACTATTTTTCTCTCAAAGACATTAAAACACAATGAAGCCAACACAACTACTCTTCTCATCTAGCTTTTTAAAATGCAGCACACAGAGTAAATTATTGCATATTCAGCACACTCCTTTATCACTTGATTTCTTCAAACCATGCTAAAATTCTCAAAGGAGAAATCCAGTTCTGTGCTAAGCATGGCCTTCTCAAGGTAACCTGAACACTGAGAAACTAATACACAGGTTCAAGGGTATAAGTATAGCAGATGTACATAAAACAGGTACATCCAACATACATATTTTCTGCATAGTTAAGTCACATCACACACATAAACTTTAACTCACATCATTTTTTACCTCAAACTGTCAAGAGAGCTAAAAGCCTCAAGTTACCCAAATCCCATCTGAACAATACCTTTATTTTGTTCCACAGTGCATTATATGAAGCAGCACAACAGCAGTAACATTTAACCATAGTTAAACTGCTGTAATTGAAAAGAGATAATCTGTTGGTTCTTGAAAAGGGTCAACACCATTAGAAGACACATACTTCTGGTAACTAACTCTAATCTCTTTTGCTTTTGTAATAAGAGCTGAAAAACCCAACTCGAGGCACAAGAAAGACTGACCAAAATATTCAAAAACAACAACAACAACAACACACACACACACACACACACACACGAAATCACTAAAAATTATGTTTGCCAGATGACATTAAATGAGTGATAATGATTTACCTGCTAGGCAAACTAAGTTTTCACTCCCTTAACAATTTAATAGAAATCTGGAATGCTGAGACCAACTACAAATATGGCTCAAGGAGACCCAAGCAAAGCAGCTGTATTTCTGGAAAGAACAGTAAGAGCTTCCAAAATCAATCCTACAATGCATTTTAAAAAAGGTCACAGAAGGATGCACAAGTTTGTCACATTAAAAGATGCAGGGTTATGGATAACCTAATTTTAAACATACTGCTATAATCATGAATTCTCCTGCTTAGCACCAAGAGGGTGACACTTTTATTAATAAATAGAATTTCTCCTTTAAAAATCAAGCCATTTAAAAGCTAAAGCAAAGAAATACCAAGTGAATTCCTTACAATAGTACTTCTTCTGAAAGTCCCACTGGGTCAAATAGAACCCCTATTAAATAGGCTATCTATACAGAATAAAGACTTCTACAATAAAATTTACAAGCAGAGATATATTCTGTGGATACCACATGTAAAAAAAGATTTTTAAAACCCACATGGCAGATGCACACACACACATATGCTCACACATCACCCCCTGCCAAAAGAAATACCTTCAATGAGGTCAGAAGCAGTCCAAATGCTAAAGCCCCCTTAAAGTCCTGGTGATTGTCTTCAATTAGAGCTGAAATTCTTAAAATGGCCATTGCCATCTTTATTTAAAAAGAAGCCTGAAGGAGCAAAATACAGTCCTAGAAGGAGTTACGTATGTTACCTTCTTGTTCTGATCATCCGCGAGTGAAATGCTTTATTTGTACCTGGGTGAACCGCATACCCCTTCCCTTCTCACTCCATCATCAAGGGGCTTCAGCATGCTCCTAAAGGCTTGTCAGTTTCTGCTACTACCGCAAACTGGAACCTAATACAACATTAGTTTCCAGAGATCAACACCGAGATGCAAAGTAAAACCTAATAATGTCAGTATTCATTCCATTCATATTTACACAATTGTAAGAGAGAATAAATTTTCACAGGAACGAAACCATTGTACAATACTGAAGAGTTGGCGGCAGGACAGTGAAGACAAAACCAAAGCAGTTGCCACCAAAGCAGTTACTGGATCCCCACCTCAAGGCTCCCCGCTCCTCTCTCCCAGGTTCACTGACTGCACAAGGCTCTCAACTCCCAGTCAGAGTATCCACTCCCTACCCAACCAACTCAATCCCCCTCCGGGCTAAGGACTTTGTCCTGTAATGAAGTGCTGTGCTCAATTTTAACATCAACATTACATAGTAGATGCTGGCTCTAAATAAAACCTTTCAACAAATCTCCCAGCACAAGAGGATTAGAGAACCTAAGTGATTAGAGGCAGAGAAATGCGCAAAATGCCACCAAGGCAGACGACCTGCCACCTTGACTTCTGTAACAATTTTAGCTCTTGCATTCATTTAATATTTGTGCATTCTAATTTCTTTTTAAAATGTCAACATAAGGAAACTCTTGTTGCAATCACTGTTGTGGCTACATGAAGCATTCCCTTTAACTTGGCTACCTGATGATGACTCAAGCACTATTTTTTAACCAGAACATGAAATAAAAACCACAATCACACAGAAAAAAAATGCTCTCATAAAAAGCAACTTAAATTCGTTAGCCAAACACTGAAAAGGTATATCTGTATAAAAGGTTATAACTGCATTTACAGTGCAAACTCATGTTTCTTTCTACTCTCTCTTCTGCAGAGAACGTTATCTTCAGAAACATCATTGCCTCCCTGCATTTCTTTAAAACACCTGAGAAAGGTAAGGCTCAAAGAGACACCCACTCAAATGCAACAGGTTTCTGATCCTGGGACTTCCACAACACAGCTGCTGCTATCAAAGGTCCAAGATTTTCATTATAGCATTATGGTCAAACTTAAAACTCAAAAAGGCTCTGGATGAAAAGGGGAACTTGCAATGACCATTACACGCCACAGACTGTCCCTCGGCATGTTCTAGCAACTGGTCTTCACCGGAGCAAGGCAAGTCATATACAGCATCTGTTTAATAAACAAACAAACAAACAAACTCAATAACTTAGTAAGAACTCAAATACTGCCCCTACCCACCTTTTGTTATAAAGGAATGCACGTACAATATATATTTTTCCTCATCACACTCTAAATCTAACCTAAGCAGAACCACCAAGATACTTTCTCTTCCCTAAAATGGGGCTCAACAGATTTTCTAATCTAGGATTGTCAATTTCCACACATTCATTCAAAATCTTAATCTTAGCCTTTAAGACCCTTTAATGTTCACATGCTTTAAAAAAATGGGCACATTTTTTTTTCTACTCCCATATTTGTTTTCTGTGCCAACGTAAAGGAAGCTTTCTAAAAAGATCAAAATGTAAGCACTGTAAAAAGAAGGGGGGAAAAAGGCAAGGACTGTAAAGATTACATTACAACAGTAATCTAAGACTTACAAAGAGTCCAATTGTAGAAAAATAAAGATGGAGCTTACCAAGGGAATTTATTAACCTAAGGGAATATATTAACCTTTAGGGAATGTATTAACCTAAGGAAAAATCCAAATTTTCAAAATCACAGTCCAACAAAACTCCCAATTTATCAAGGTTTGTTTTTGTTTTTTGTTTTAAAGGTAGAGGAGACCTAACCAGGAAAATGGATCGGGAACAGACATCAAGAAGCTGAGGCACGGTCACCTGGGAGGTTTAGTTGGTTAAGCATCTGCCCTTGGCCCAGGTCATGATCTCAGGATCCTGGGATCGAGTCCCACATGGGGCTCCCTGCAAAGGAAGGAGCCTGCTTCTCCCTTTCCCTCTGTCCTTCCCCCAACCTGTGCATGCACACACTCTCTCTCTCCACTAAATAAATAAAATCTTTAAAAAAAAAAAGAAGGCTGGGACGCCTGGGTGGCTCAGTTGGTTAAGCAGCTGCCTTCGGCTCAGGTCATGATCCCAGCGTCCTGGGATCGAGTCCCACATCGGGCTCCTTGCTCCATGGGGAGCCTGCTTCTCCCTCTGACTCTGCCTTCCACTCTGTCTGCCTGTGCTCGCTTTCGCTCGTGCTCTATCTCTGACAAATAAATAAATAAATAAAATCTTTAAAATAAAAAAAAAAAAAGAAGGCTGAGGCGCAAAGAAAATCTCAAATGAGGTTTCCCAAGACAAAAATCTTTTTATACTTCCTTTTTAAGACAAACTTTATATGTCCACAACATCCCCAACTAAGCTAGGTATATGAAGTTACAATATACCTTCTTCCTGAACATATGGGCTTTTTAAAGATTTTGTAAAGTAACTGATTTCTGAGCTTATGTTAATTAAACTATCAGCCTATCATATCCCCACCAGACAACATGGCCAGAAAAATCTTATTAAGGGGACTTCTAAACCCATATGTATATATACCAAACGACTGACAGTTCTTATGACTTCATAGTTAACCTTAATTTTCCAAAATAGGTTTAAAGCATCTTTTAAAATAGCATTTATCCTGTTTAAACTATAAGCAGTACTGCAAGAAAATATGATTATAATGCTTCCTATTTCTTCAGACTTTTCTGCATGAAAGACTTAAATTTAAATGGTGAATAAATGTAATAATTAAATGGTGTATAAATGTAATAATGGTAAATAAATGCAATAAATCTACTGCACAGGGCTTTCACACAATTCAAAACAGCATGTAAGAAAAGTCTACCATACTTACAAATGACATCTATTAAATCAATTATTACCAAAGAACTTTCTACATTCATCACCATTACTTTCCAAATCAGATCACAAACCTACTCTTTATAACTGATTAATAAAAGCTATCTCTAGTACCTGCTTAAAAAGTTGCTCAAGGCCTCCTGAAAAGCGGGGAATGTTGCCCTTCTGAAGTTAGTACTCATATGTATGTGAGAATGAGGTCTCCTCACCTTTACAATACTTGGTTCTACTCCCCTCTCACCAATATTTATTGACTTACTATGTTCACACATAGCACCAAGGTTTGACATTCACACACAAAAACAGCACACTGAAAGGAAAAATCATTTCCTCTTGATCATTAAAGGTCATTTTAGCAAGTTTCATACTTAGAGAACGTGACCACACATAACGAACTCTCTACAAACATGTGCAACTCTTACTGCTTGTCCATCACAGTCCATCATACCTCAACTAAAATCAAGGTTAGGAGAAAACCAAATCAAATCCCACCAGAGGTTTTAAAAAGAAAATGACTTGCCTGTTTCAAAATTATCCTGAAGTTTTCGTGGATGAAGTCTTTTTTCACATTTCTATTAAAAAAAAAACACACACACACACACAGACACACAAAAACACACACAACAGCTGCAGTTATTCTACTCACTATAAATGAAGAGATGTATGATCAAGTTTCTCAGGAAGAAGATTCAACCAGTAACATAAGCACCATCCCGGTCTTACACTGCTATATTTATTTTTTATTTTAAGCCTAAAACTTTTTTTAGTTCTTGATTATATGTACAATATAGAAACACCAGAAAAAGAAAATTACTCATTAAATTTCTCAACCCAGAGATAATTAAGTATTAACATTACGTGTATCTTTGTAGTTTTTTCTCTATGATGATACTGTGAATTTTCATATAATTACTAAAAATTCACTGGAATTATTCAGTACATAGGACTATGCTATAATCTACTTTTTTTTTTTTTTTAAACATTTAGAGAGAAAAAGTATGAGCATGTGCAACTGGGGTAAGGGGGAGAGGGAGAGAAACTCCAGGAGACTCCCCACTGAGCACGGAGCCCAACATGGGGCTCAATCCCATTATCCTGAGATCATGACCTGGGCCGAAATTTAGAGTTGGACGCTTATCTGACTGAGCCACCCAGGCATCCCAATCTACCTTTTAAATGTAATATACTGTGGGGGCACCTGGGTGGCTCAGTGGGTTAAATGTAATATACTGTGAACATTATTTTTTCAATAAATATAAATCTATGCCATCATTTTTAATGACTACATGGTAGTCCACTGCATAGATCTATGATACTGCATTTAAAATTTTATTTTGGGGTATCTAGACTGTTTCCATATTTTCATTATCAAAAGAGTAATGGAATGAACATTCTTTAAAATTCTCTTCTAGGGAAACAATTTAAGAACCTTTTCAAGGGCGCCTGGGTGGCTCAGTGGGTTAAGCCTCTGCCTTTGGCTTGGGTCGTGATCTCAGGGTCCAGGGATCAAGCTCCACATCGGGCTCTCTGCTCAGCGGGGAGCCTGCTTCCCCCTCTCTCTCTGCCTCTCTGCCTGCTTATGATCTCTCTCTGTCAAATAAATAAAATCTTTAAAAAAAAAAAAAAAAACACTTTTCAGGCTTTCCATATAGTCAAGCTACTCTCTAGAAGATTGTACCAAGTAGTTATTTTTAAGTGTTGCCAAAACACTCAACAACATACAAATGGCTCTTTTTATCTGTGCTCATCTGTCAGGAAAGAAGTATAATAGTAAAAGGCAAATAATCTAACAGTAAACTCATCTTTAACATGTGTTTGCCCACGGAATCAATATACCCCAAGTTAAGCAAATAGCAAACAGAAATTGAGGTAAAAACTTTTTGCTAAAACCTTAAAACTATTATCACCCACCATTAAAAAAAGAAAAGTAGCTGAAACTACAAGAGAATTCATCAGGACTTACAGAAAAGGTAAGCAATGGAGACCCATTAGTTATGAACCACTTTCTAGAGCACAAACTAAGAGTGAAAGTCAATGCTTAAAATGCTCACAGTTATCTGTCTGCAGGCCTAGTCTAAGGGCTATGGCACTGGCTTTATTTTTAATTTTCTAAATTCTATCAATCTGAAAGGAAAAAAATATACCATAATGTTCTTCCCAACTTTCAACTTAATTAAAACAATACAAACTCTGGGGTGCCTGGGTGGCTCAGTGGGTTGAGCCTCTGCCTTCAGCTCCGGTCATGATCTCAGGTCCTGGGATCAAGTCCCACATTGGGCTCTCTGCTCGGCAGGGAGCTGCTTTCTCCTCTCTCATTCTCTCTCTCTCTGTTTGCCTCTCTGCCTACCTGTGATCTCTGTCAAATAAATAAATAAAATCTTAAAAAAAAAATACAGACTCTATACAGAAAAACAGTCAAGGACTTGCTCTTTCTAGAAAGCAGGGTTGACTACACAATTTTCACAGTATTAAAAAATATTTAAATACCCACATAAAAAAGCAAAAATCAGCTGTGCTATTGAATCAATGTGACAAACCTGTAACAGAGAGCCAGAGATTTTAAGTGAGCAAATAATACACAATTTCACTCCACAAAATCTTACCAATATATCAATTTCATGTGCTTTGACAATGCCCTTGTTCCACTCCTAAAATAGGGTGAACTGCCTTCTTAGATTTAGAGCTAAAGTCTTACCATCAAGGGATTCTGATGCTTGGCTGGTTGGCTGTGGACCCCGTTTGTTTTTTTCTTCTGATTAGGTGAATCCTGATACTGTTTTCTGCCATTTCCCCTCATACTTTGATTCTGTTTTTCCAATGAAAAGAAATAAAATGTAAACCCACACTATAATATAACAGGACAAAAGCATATACCCCCAAGATTATGTTTAGCTGGTTGAATAAGAGTTTAGCAAAGTCCTCCCCCTAAATTTTCCTAAAACACTGGGGAACCACATCATATCAATACCAGTATCAAACTGATGCTTGCCAAAAGGGGGATGCGCAAAATGGGTAAAGGGGAATGGGCTTCTAATATGTAATGAGTAAGTCACAAGAATAAAAGGTACAGTGTAGGGAATACAGTCAATCACACTGTAATAGCATTCATTATACAGTGGTTTTATGGTGACAGATGGGAGCTACACCTGTGGTAACAGAGAGATGATGAATCACTATGTTGTACACCTGAAACTAATGTAACATTATCAGCTATACTCCAATTTAAAAAATTATTTTTTAAATAGTAAGGAAATAGGCTGACAGAAACTCACATTACCACATGCTTTTAATCCAATTTCATTCATTCTGCTCCTCCTGGTATTTTATAGTGTGGTATAAGAAATATAAAGTTTATCTCTATAACTAGTTTTAAATGTACGATTCAGTGGCAGTAAGTATAGTTACAATGTTGTGCACCACCACCAGTATCCATCTCCAGAACTTATTTCATCATCCCAGACAGAAACTTTATACCCATTAAATAACTCTGTATTCCCCCATCCCTCGCTTTGGTAAGCTCAAGTTAATTTGTATCTATAAATTTGTCTGTTAGGTACCAAATATAAACAGAATGGTATAATATTTTCCATGGTGTGTGACTTCATGCAGCATGTGCCTAAGTTGCAATGACCATGTTGTAGTATGTATGTGTCATGATTTCATTCCTTTTTATGACCATTATACCTGTATGTATATTCTGTCAATCTGTTCATCTGTTGACAGACATGTGGGCTGTTCCCATCTTTTGGCTATTGTGAATAATGCCACTATGAACATGGGTACACAAGTTACCTGATTGAGTCCTTGATTTCAGTTTTGTGAGGATATACCCAGCAAGTGGAATTGCTGATCATACGGTAATTCTGTCTTTAACCTTTCAAGGCACCACCAAACTATCTTCCATGGCAGCTAGACCCCATTTACATGCCCACCGAAAATGCAGGGGAACTCTAATTTCTCCACATTCTTGTCAACACTTGCTGTTTGCCTTTTTTTTTTTTTTTTATTGCAGCTATCCTAATGGATATGAAATGGTATCTCAGAGTGGTTTTGATTTGCATTTCTCTAAAGACTAATGATGCTGAGATTCTTTTCATGTGTTTATTGGCCATTTGCATATCTGCTTTGGAGAAATGTCTATTCAGGTTGTTTGCTCATTTTTTAATTGGGGTTTTTTTCATAAATTTGCGTGTCATCCTCACGCAGAGGTTATGCTTATCTTCTCTATCATTCCAATTTTAGGATATGTGTTGTTAAAGTGAGCACTAATTGGAGTTTTTTGCTGTTGAGTTAGTCTGGATGTTAATCTAACATCAGATATGTGACTTGCAAATATTCTCTCATTCTGTGGGTTTATCTTTTCATTGAGTGTCCTCTGATATACAAAAGTTTTTAATTTTGATGACCCCATAATATTTTTTAAAAGAATGCAAACAAGGAAGAGTGGCACACAAATGGATGGCTAAAATGATAAAGACAGACACTGCCAAGAATTAGTAAGGATATACAAGTGGAGTTCTCATATATTCCGCTGGAGATAACTTGAGAACAGGCATATCCAGTGATCTAGAAATTCTATTCATTATCTATACACAAAAGAATACTCATCAAAATATACATATGGAAATAGCCATAGCAACATTGTTTGCAAAAGCCCAAAACCGGAAACCAAAATGTCCATTAAGAGTAGAACAGATAAGTGTGGTATAATCATGCACGAGAATACAACACAATAATAAACCTTTCATTGATGGCATATATACCAAAGTCAGATGCTAATTTTTATTACTTACTATACTGTATTTATACCAAAACTGTAAAGGTTATGAAGTCTCTGCTGCGCTTCTAATCACAAGTTGGGAACACAAAAGTCTTAGATCAACAATGCAAAGTTCTGTAACTGTTAATCTGCAATTGTTCAATTCAGATACATTTCGAAGTCAAATCTAAATTTATAAAAATCTCTTTAAATGTATTATCACTCACCTTTGCTTTTAAAAGGTCAGACATTTCAGAATGATTATTATATGGCTTTTGCTGCAGTGGTTGCCTATGCTTTATCCACTGGTCACCAGGAGAACCTTCAGGAAATAACTGTTGACTGTGGCGGAATTTGGTTCGACTACACCAAGATTTAAAAAAAAATAAAAACCGTATCACGAAATTGTCACTTAAAATTCTTCTAACACCTTGATAGTTTATCTTACAGATCACCAACCTTACTTTCTTATTTACTGTCTACCTCTCTGCAGTGGAATACAAGTGCCCTAAGGGCAGGGATTCTTACCTACTTAACCTACTGCTTAGTCCCTGGCACCCAGAAGAGCGACTGGTGTTCACTATTTCTTGAACGAATTAAAAGTGCTACATTTAATCCCAAACTTCCCTAAATTATCCGTATTACCTCCTCCCTATAAGTGATCATACCTTTTAGGGGCGCCTGGGTGGTTCAGTGGGTTAAAGCCTCTGCCTGCAGCTCAGGTCATGATCCCAGGGTCCTGGGATCGAGCCCCACATCGGGATCTCTGCTCAGCGGGGAGCCTGTCCCCGTCACCCCCCCCCCCCCGCTCTCTCTACCTGGCTCTCTGCCTACTTGTGATCTCTGTCAAATAAATAAACTCTTTAAAAAAAAAAAAAAAAAAGTGGGGCACCTGGGTGGCTCAGTGCGTTAAAGCCTCTGCCTTCAGCTCAGGTCATGATCCCAGGATTCTGGGATCAAGCCCTGCATCAGGCCCTCTGCTCGGCAGGGAGCCTGCATCCTCCTCTCTCTCTCTCTGCCTGCCTCTATGCCTACTTGTGATCTCTGTCAAGTGAATTAATAAAATCTTAAAAAAAAAAAAAAAGTGATTATACCTTTTAAAAACCTGAAGAAAATAATTCTAAATTTAGTTGAAACAAATATTAAGTGGATGTTCTTTCTTACTAGGAGAGACAACTCATTCTCAGCCAGAATGTTTAAAGTGTGGAATCTGATCCTACACAGATACAAGTTACAAGTCCTCTATGCTAGAAGGGGATCTGAAATTTAAGCTATATTCTAAAGCAAAAAAATTAAGGGGCCCAAGACAATAGATGAGCAAATTAAATAAAGGTTTAGTTTCAAATTCTTACATTAAAGAATCTGAATGTGAAAGGTTATATTTACATAGTAGTCTGTAATAAAGAGCTACCATTTTTTAAAAAAGATTTTATTTATTTGACAGAGAGATCACAAGTAGGCAGAGAGGCAGGCAGAGAGAGGGGGAAGCAGGCTTCCTGCTGAGAAGAGATCCAGATGCAGGGCTCGATCCCAAGACCCTGAGATCATGACCTAGGCCAAAGGCAGAGGCTTAACCCAGTGAGCCACCCAGGCGCCCCAAGAGATATCATTTTATAGTACCACTTACATGTATAACAACAGTCCAGAGTCACTGATCCAAAGAACTGTACTACAGTGATTGTTTCTGAATATTCCACAATTCTCCTTTCCCATTTAAAAATAACAATAAAATTGCAGCATGCCTATTTTTTTTTAAAAGATTTTATTTATTTATTTGACAGAGAGAGATCACAAGTAGGCAGAGAGGCAGGCAGAGCGAAGAGAAGAGGAAGCAGGCTCCCTGCTGAGCAGAGAGCCCGATGCGGCACTCGAACCCAGGACCCTGAGATCATGACCTGAGCCGAAGGCAGCGGCTTAACCCACTGAGCCACCTAGGCGCCCCTGCTGCATGCCTATTTTATTGAGACAAAATTCAGGTATTTCCTCTAACACATCATCACAGACATACGATGTCTATATGCTAAGAACACACCATCCTGCCTAAGAAACCTGAAATTTGGTTAGAATTGCTTCATAACATCCTTACTCCACTCTCCAGGACCACAAAGCCTAGGACTAAAAGATATGGGAGTCACCTCACTTGCTATGATGGACAGTCTCCCAAACACCAAATACCACTGTTTTCCAAACACTGTCACTATTTTGTAACTTATGAGTAGTATGTTTCTTCCAAATCTTAGCTACACTCCTATCTACTTTTCCTATATTGTTTCACTTATGTCTAATAGTATATCATTTGGGGATTATAATCGCAGGTTCTAAAAGCCAGAAATGACTCTCGAGGCATAGTCTAAGCTCCTGTCCTCATAAAACCCAACCAAGATGAAATATTCCCTATGTATTTAAAAAAATATTGACTATAGATGTGGTTTGTTCCTGTTTAATTTCTGAAGCCCTCAGACAGAATCAGAACATTTAATTAAAGAAAATGTATAACGCAATTCTCTTTGAACCTAACATATAAAAGTTCTAGCAAGATTACAAATATATATACTTATTTAACAAAATTATTTACTCAGCCTACTCTGTAATTATAATTTGGATATAATTAAGTTCCAGCCAAAAAAATGTTCTTTGTGGTTCCTGTCCATGTAACAGTCACTTTTTACAATACAACAGTCTTTGTTAGGGAAAGAAAAGCAGCAAGCCCAAGTCTTCATAATGCAAGTTTTGGAACAAATTATACATCAGTATTCCTCATCACCACTATACTAAAACAGACTTCAATATATCCTCCATTCAACAATCTTCAGAGACCTAACTGTCTCTGAAGTAGGCTATGAGAAGAGAATAGCAACATACACAGAGGCAGATTTTTTTTCCCTCCATGTTCTATCTCCCCATCTAAAAAGTTGGTACCCTCTTGTGTATGCTATTTTAAAATGTGCCTGAAGCTCCTTTCAAACTCTAATTAACCTTTTTCATCTCATCAAAAACCCTTAGAAAAAATTTCTATTACCTCTAAGACCAGTAACAAAATAATACCCACAAAAAGGAATCCAATACCTCTGTAAACTTTAGAAGGAAGATGCTACTGCATTAAAAAACTATCAGGATGCAGGAATTCTATGAATATATTTCTTTACCTCAATTTTTCCACAGTGGGTTTAGCTGGTGTGCTCCCAACTGATGAAAATCCATTGTCACTGTCTGAGGAATCTCCAAATCTCCGCGAAAGCCAGTCCCTTAATGGTCTATGAAAACATTAAGAATTCACTCTTAAAATTTGGCTACATTAAAAAAAAAAAAAGATCAGAAGTAGTATTGTTTTTCAAGAAACAGGAACATACCTGATAAAGGGAATGGCCATAAAAAATTTATTAGGTGCCAAACCAAGTTTGGATTTCGGGGTCATATCATTTCTATGGCAGGGCAATTTCTCAATGGAGAACCACTCAATGTTCTGAGACACAAAAAAATAATTCATTTAGTTAATTATCATCAGGGAGTTTCTAAAAGCAATTTCTTACTTCATTCAATTGGGATACTGCCCAACAGCCTGAAAATACTTTAAATTACATACCCGAATTTCTCTTCTGGTTTTTGGGTTAAATTTTGTGTCTTTTGGAATTCCTGGAATGATGTACAAACGAGCAAGCTGGTCATTGATTCGAAGTTCAATGTAATCATCCTTACAAATATAATCTTTGATGTCAAAACCAGTTTCTTCAAAGACCTGGAAATAACAAATTTAGGTGACGATTGAAAATCGTTTCTGTTAGACCTCCAGTTTGTTAAAATTCATTCCAAAGCAAAAACTCAGAAAAATCCAGACAATTAAAGGCATGAAAACATGAGGCAAGAAATCAGAATATTCTAGGATCTAGTTCTAGCCCCGAAGCGTGTTCAACTATGGATAAACCCTTTTACATATCTCAGCCCAAGTTCTTCACCTATTCAATGAAGAAAGATGTGTGATTTACAAAAAGAAGTACGTATTATGTGGTCTTCATCCCTTTCTGATACATAGCTCCTAAAACCCTTGGAATTTCCTAATCGATGAAAGCAACCAAGGTACCTTTTGCCATGTTACTGAGGTGACTTTTGGGCCCCACCTAAAGATGGGGAACTGATTGCAAGGACAACCAACCAAGGGATCAGAAAATTAGAATTTTCAGTCCACCTTCAAACCCTACCCTACCTCCCACCTCCATGAAGGGGGAGAAAGTCTGGAGACTGAGCTCCAGGGTCAACAGCTGATGATTTAATCAACACTGCCTATATAAAGAAGGCTCCATAAAAAACCAGGGGGGGGCACGACTTCCGGTCTGGTGAACATGGAGATTTGGAAGAGTGGTACACTAGGAGACAACACAGAAGTTTTGCAACCTTTCCCCACATCCTGCCCTTTGCACTTCTTCCATCTGGGTGTTCTTGAATTATATATCCTTTTAAATACACTGGTGATCAAGTAAAATGTTTCTCTTTGTTCTGAAAACCACTCTAGCAAATTAAACCCAAGGAGGGTGTCTTTGGAACCTCCAATAGGTTAGATGCACTGAAGACAACAAATTGCAACTGTCATCTGAAGTAAAAGGAAGTCTTATAGGACCAAGCCCTTAACCTGAAGAATCTGATGACATTTCCAGGTAGACAGAGTCAGAACTGAGTTGAACGGGAGGATACCCAAGCCAATGTCTGACAACTGCTTGTTGGTGTGAGGAATGGCACCCCTCCCCCAACACACACATACATTGTAATTGAGTCCATAACTCTTAAAATGGGACCATATATGGATTTTATTCATAGCATCTACAAATCTAAACATACACCAAGCTACAAACTAAAAATTGCCTTACACATATAAAACTGTTTCTTGGGGGGGTGCCTGGGTGGCTCAGTGGGTAAAGCCTCTGCCTCAGGTCATGATCTCAGGGTCATGGGATCAAGCCCCACATCAGGCTCTGTTCAGCAGGGAGCCTGCTTCCTCCCCTCTGCTCTGCCTGCCTCTCTGCCTACCTTATGATTTTTCTTTCTCTCTCTCTCCCTCTCTCTCTCAAATAAGTAAATAAATAAAATTTAAAAAAGAACAAAACAAAACTGTTTCTTGGGCTCCGGGATGCCTCAGTTGGTTAAACATCTGTCTTCAGCCCAGATCATGATCCCAGGGTCCTGGATAGAGTCCTGCACTGGGCTTCTTGCTCTGTGAGGAGTCTACTTCTCCTTCTCCCTCTGCACCTCCCCACCCTGCTTGTGCTATCTCTCTTGCTCGCTCTCTCTCAAATAAATAAAATCTTAAAAAAAATTTTTTTTTAAATGAAAACTGAAATTGTGATTAGTCCTAAACTTAAACGCACAGATTCCAAAAGTATAGCTACAACCCCATGTGTTGGGGTTGGCAGGGCGGGGAGATGAATGCAAAAAAACCTGAAAACCAGTGAAACAGACTCATGGTTCTAAAACTGCCTTCCCTCAGCAGTGCCTCAAGGGCTGGAAGAGAAGGAATTGGGAGAACATAAATCTCAGGAACTGTTAATACATCTAACCTTCACCTCTTCTCTCAACTAGAGAAACCATACTTACTCTGATTAAACCACTGGTCTCTTCTGGACTTAAAAGTTCTCCTTCAAATAACATCTGTATTACTCTGACAAAGTCCTTCCCCCACTTCACCCCCACCGATCAAAAAGGCTTTGAATTCTCAGTGGCTTAGAACCCATTTTGGATCTTTTACACATTCCTAGTTCCTCCCCTTTCCTCTGGTTTCAGCATCTTTTAACCATTCAGTGGGACAAAAGATGTTGAAACACATGGACAGGGGCGCCTGGGTGGCTCAGTGGGTTAAAGCCTCTGCCTTTGGGTCAGGTCATGATCCCAGGGTTCTGGAATTGAGCCTCAAATCTGGCTGTCGCTCAGCGGGGAGCCTGCTTCCTCTTCCTCCTCCTCTCTTTCCCTCTCTCTCTCTCTCTGCTTGCCTCTCTGCCTACTTGTGATCTCTGTCAAATAAATAAATCTTTAAAACACATGGACAGGCTTGAATCTCTCAAAAGGTACAGGTATGTAGAAGCTTTTCCTGCTCATTTGTCTCTTCCCTCTTTGTCACTTCATGCACCTCTTTCTACATTCCTCAAAAAAGGCACAGCTATCCTTCTCCCAGACATGTGTAGTCTAGGACTCCCAATTTAAGCTCCTCCACAATATGCAACTCATTTGTTACCATTTCTGTAAATCCCTAAGCATGCTAAACCTCCTGTTCCTCATTAAAAATAAAAAAGCTAGGTGAAAATACTCACTTGAAAAATGTTCTATTGGTATATAGAATATGAGAAACATCTGTATTTCCTACTTCTGGGAATGTCAGACTGGGTACCTAAGTACATATGTGGTATTGGAAAAAAATTATTCTATGTTTCTTTATATCTACATCTGGTATTGTCCTATTTTTTTTATATGTTTGTCCTATGTTGTCCAATGTTTCTTTACATCTACACCTAGTATTGTAGGTATACATAGTTAACAGTCTTAAAGGTGATCAGTGACATTCAATCTTTCCCAGAATAATATTTTGAAGCTCCGTGACAAAAGTTTCATACCTCCCCATATCTTAACATTTATATACATAGCAATGTAATTAAAACCATCAATCATGTGGATTTATTTCACAATGCATATGTTATCTGATGTTTCACATTAAAGCAAAATCCAGATGCTCTACTTTTCCTTTTACTTAAAACAAAGATCTACTCTACTGATTGAGACAGAGATTAAAAACATTTTTGATTATATATTAACCTTGATAGATATTAGATTTATAACTATAACAATTAAGACTGCGACACCAAAAAAAAAAAAAAAAAAAAGACTGAAATACCTAAAAGTTTGCACATCAATGATACAGGAAACTGCTTCTCTTCATCAAAGGGAAGACATAAACCAGAAAACATTAACAGTACAATCCACAATATATCAGAAAGCCCTTTGTATCTAGAGAAGTAACCCAACTTTTAAAAAATGGGTAATATACAAGTGAGTACTTAATTAAGAAAACATTCAAATGGCCAATAAGAACATGACAATGTGCTCAAAATCATTTAACTTCAAGAAAACGCAAATAAAAATACAGTGACAAAGCATTGCATTCCCATTAGAATGGCTAAAATTTTTTCATTGAAATATAATTAATGGATAACATATTACTTTCAGGGGGTGTCTGGGTGGCTCAGTGGGTTAACCCTCTGTTTTCGGCTCAGGTCATGGTGTCAGGGTCCTAGGATCAAGCCCTACATCGGGCTTTCTGCTCAGCAGGGAACCTGTTTCTCCCTTTGCCTGCCTCTCTGCCTACTTGAGATCTCTCTCCCTCTATCAAATAAATAAATAAAATCTTAAAAAAAAAAAAAAAAAAGATCGGTCTCTCTTCTTCCCTCTTTTCCCCTCCCCCACTCTATCTCTCAAAAAATAAATGAATAAAAATTTTTAAAAAGCATTAGTTTCAATAGTACAACACAATGATTTGATACTTGTGTGTTTTTTAAATATTTTATTTATTTGACAAACAAATATTTATTTGGCAGTGAGAGAGGGAACACAGCAGGGAGAGTGGGAGAGGGAGAAGCGGGCTTCCCAACTGAGCAGGAGCCCGATGTAGGGCTCCCTGAGATCCCAGGACCCTGGGATCATGACCTGAGCCAATGCAGATACTTAATGACTGAGCCACCCAGGCGCCCCTAATGATTTGATATTTGTATGCAGTGAAAATTACCTTAAGAGTTTTCCTACTATTATTGAGATATAACTGACATATATCACTGTATAAGCTTAAAGTGTACAGCATAATGCTTTGACATACATATACTGTGAAATGATTACCACCTTAAGTTTAGTTAGCAACCACTGCCTCATACAGCTACAGTAAAAGGGAAAAGGCAAAAGTATTTTTTTCCTTGTGATGAGAACTCTTAAGATGTACTCCCTTAACAACTTTTATATATATCATACAGCAGTGGTTACCTATAGTCATCATGCTATACAATATATCCCTACCACTTATCTATAATAGGAAGTTTGTACCTTTTGACCATGTTCCTCCAATTCTCCCTACCCCCCACATCCCCACTCTGGGAACAACAAATATGATCTTTTTCTGAGACTGTTTCTTTGTTTTTTCTTTCTAGAGTCCACATATAACTGAGATCATACATCATCTGTCTTTCTCTTATTTCAAAATCTTAGCATAATGCTCTCAAGGTCCACATATATTGCACAAATGGCAGGATTTCCTTGTTAATGGCTGAATAATACCTATTTTGTGTGTGCACTGTGTGTGTGTGTATATATATACCCCACAGCTTCTTTATCACCTGTCAGTGGACACTTAAGTTGTTTCCACTTCTCAGTTACTATAAATAATGCTGCGACCATGGGTACAGCATCTTTTCAAATTAGAATATTAGTTTCTTTTGAATATAGTGGAACTGAAGTGGAATTGCTAGACCATATGGTAGTTTTATTTTTTGAGAAATCTCTATACTGTTTTCCATAGTGGCTACACCAGTTTACAATCTCACCATCAGTCCCCTTATCTTGACATCTTGACATTTATCTTTTTGATAATGGCCATTCTAATAGGTGTGAGGTGATACCTCATTGTGTTTTTTTTTCTTTTTGCAGTTTTGATTTGCAATTTCCCTAATGACTAATGATGCTGAATACCTTTTCATGTACCTGTTGGTATTTGTAGCTCTCCTTTGGGAAAATGTCTATTCAGGTCTTTTGCTCATTTTTAATTGGATTAGTAGGGGGGTTTTTGGTTACTGTGTTTAGGAGTTCTTTATATATTTTGGGTATTAAACCCTATATAATTTGCAAATTTCTTTTTTCCATTCTGTAGCCGTTTTACTTTGCTGGCACTTTCTTTTGCTGAGGCTTTTCAGTTTGATGTAGTCCCACTCGTTTTTTTATTTTGCTGCTTGTGCTTTGGGTGTCACATTCAAAAAGCATTGCTAAGACCCACGTCCACGAGCTTTTTTCCTTTATCTCCTTCTAGAAGTTTCACGGTTTAGGTCTTACATTTATTTCTTTCATCCATTTTGAGTTAATTTTTATGAGTGGCATAAGACATGCATCTGGGTGGCTCAGTAGGCTGAGCAGCTGCCTTCAGCTCAGGTCATGATCCTGGCGTCCTGGGATCGAGTCGGCAAAGGGCTCCTTGCTCAGCAGGGAGCCTGCTTCTCCCTCTGCCTCTGCCTGCCATTCTGTCTGCCTGTGCTCACTCTCTCTTCCTCTCTCTCTCTGACAAATAAATAAATAAAATCTTTAATAAAAATAAATTAAAAAAAAAAAAGACATGTATCTAGTTTCATTATTTTGTCAACGGCTAATTTTCCCAGCACCATTTACGGAAGAGACCATCTTTCCTCCCTTGTGTTTTCTTGGCTCCCGGGTTAAATATTAGTTGACTGTACACGCTTGGGTTTATTTCTGGGCTCTCAATTCTGTTCCTCTGATCCATTTTTCCGTCAGTACCATACTGTTTTGATGACCTATGTCTTACAGTAGCTTGAAACCAGAAGTGTGATGCCTCCTATTCTGTTCTTCTCAGGATTGCTTCGGCTATTCAGGGTCTTTTATGGTTCTGAACAAATTTTAGGACTGTTTTTTCCTGTTTCTATTAAAAAATGCCATTGGAATCTTGACATGGATTGCACAGAATTTACAGATGACTTTTACCACTATTGACATTTTAACAATATTAATTCTTCCAATCCATAAACATGAGATAAAATTGTTGGAATTTCTCATGTTGGCCTGGATAACTAGAACTTTCATATATAGGTGGTAGGAATGTAAACTGGTACAACCACCCAGAAAACTACTGGCAACAGGTTTACACCATCTTTATGACTAAGCCACACCTAGAGAAATGAGAATTTACCTCAACAAAGATATATAAGAATACTTGGAACAGTTTTATTCATAATAGCCAAAAGCAGGGTCCCTGGGTGGCTCAGTTGGTTAGGTGTCTGCCTTCAGCTCAGGCCATAATCTCAGGGTCCTGCAGAGCCCTGCAACAGGCTCTCTGCTCAGCAGGGAGTCTGCTTCTCCCTCTCCCTCTGTGCTTGGGTGCTTGCGCTCCCCCTCAAATAAGTAAATAAAATCTTTAAAAATTAATAATAATAGCCAAAAGATGGATACAGTCCAACACATAAGAAATAAAGCACTGCAACTATCTGTACACTGGAATACTAAAGAGCAATAAAAGGAAACCCAACAACCATATATGCAGTATAACTCAATCTTACAGATTTACATGGGGACAAACACATAAAACAAAGTACCTAACACAAAATCTTTCTAATATGAACCTCAAGAACAAGCAAAACTAATCAATGGTGATAAAAGGCAAAGTACTGCTTCCCTCTAGGAGGTGTGGAAAAACTGGGTATTGACTGAGAAAGGGCAGGAAAGAATCTTCTGAGGTGTTGGCAATACTCTGTATCTTGATCTGAATGATGGTTTCAAATATATATACACATATATAAACATTATTAAATTGTTCTGATTAGCTTCCTTCCCTGAACAGTACTTATAATAACAAATAAGAATACACACCTAGGTCTATATGTGAGAAACTACACTGAAAGTAAATAGTATAATCCAAGTTCCTTGTTAGCAAAACCTGTTAACTTTGTGTTACAAATAGTATCTAACTACACAAATGCTTAATGAAATAAATATTGAGGGGCTGCTAGGTGACTCAGCTGCTAAGGATCAAGCCCCACTATCAGGCTCCTTGCTCAGCAGGAAGACTGCTTCTCCCTTTCCCTCTGCTTGGCACTCCCACTGCTTGTGCGCTCTCTCGCTATGTCTCTTTGTCAAATAAACAAAATCTTTAAAAAAAAAAGTACTGAAGAAGACTGAGGAATTTTTCAAATTAAAGGAGACTGAAGATATGTAATAATCTAATGCAAACACAATGCCTAAGACTGGAAGAGAATCCTGGATGGGGAAGGGGTTGAAACTGTTGAAAAGGAACATAATGGGGCAATTGGTAAATGTGAACATTAAAAACCTATTAGATAACAACACCTACCAAAGTTAAATTCCTGAATTTGATAACTACACTGTGATTACATGAGGGAACTTCCTAGTTCTTAAAACTTATCTGCATTAGTATTAAGGGATTAAGGTGCATGATGTCTGCAATTTACTCCAAAATTATTCAGCAATAATAATAAAAACCAAGGAATGTCTGGGTGGTACAGTGGGTTAAGCATGCGACCCTCGGTTCTGGCTCCAGTTGTGATCTCACGGTCAGTCATGAGATCAAACCCTGGGTGGGGTTTCACATTCATCTTGGAGTCTAGACTCTCCTTCAGCCTCTCCCCACCATGTGCTCATGTGAGTGTGCATACACCTTCTCTCTCCCTAAAATACATAAATAAATCTTAAGGGGCACCTGGGTAGCTCAGTCGGTTAAGTGTCTGACTCTTGATTTCGGCTCAGGTCATGCAACTGAGCCCTGCCTCAGGCTCGAAGCTCAGCGGGGAGTCTGCCTGGGATTCTTTCTCTCTCTGCCCCTCCTTCCCCCTGCTCCCATGCTCGCTCTAAATCTTTTTAAGAACATAAAATAAAAACTGGGGTGCCTAGGTGGCTCAGTCAGCTAAGCGTTTGCCTTTGGGCTCAGGTCACAATTTCGGGGGCCTGAGATCAAGCCCTGCATCAGGCTTCCTGCTCAGCAGGTAGTCTGTTTCTCCTTCTCCCTTTGCCCCCTCCCCCAAAACCCACTTGTAAATAAAAGCCATATGCACACATATAACTGAATATAAAAAACCACATATGGCAAAATGTTAGCAAGCAAATACATTCTTTGTATTATTTTTCTCTATACTACTTGAAATTATCTGTATCAATATATTTAGTGCACTCAAATATATATTGTGTGCTTAGTAAGTTAACAAGTACTATTGGATGCATGGGCTTCAGGAATTAACAGAGCAAGCACTGCTCTTCAAGGAGCTCAGCCTAAAAAAGAAAATAGCTGTAATCAGGACATACATGCCAAGAGGTAGGAAGGTACTATGAGAATACATAACTCAGCTCTGGGTTAAGGTGTGAGTTGTGAAATGGGGTGGTCATCTGGAGAAGGTATCATGGAAAGCATCCTATTCTGCTGGATACACCTGAGCTGGGACTTGAAAGATGAACAGGAGTTAGCCAAATAAGAAGAAAAAGGCATTCCATTTAGAGATCTGGGGATGGCGGCTATAGCTGGAATCATATGGAAGGAAAAGGTACAATAAGAAGCAAAATAAAAAGAACCATCAGCACTAAACACAGGCAGCTTCAAACCCTGTACAACTAAACTTATAACAAGTATAATAAAGTAACAGATATAATCTCTCAATTCTAAAAATGATTAATAATCACTTTGCCTCTAAAGTTAGGAATCCACTCTCATTAGACTTACTGGGAAAACTTTTTAGTAACTCACTTACATATAAAGATACCAAAGACAAAAATTTCAATATTATCTTCTGTGGATAAAATTCATTTCTGTATTTTAATACTTAAATTTTCCTAGCACACAGAAAAGGATTAACTTCCCAAATGGTATCAGATAAAATTCCTAAAGTAAGATTTAAAAATGTGCTGAAAAAGCACCAGCAAAGACAGATAAAGAAATCCTCCACCTACTGTCCTTTTATAACCTTACAGGAAGAGGTAGAATAAATCCACCAATAGTTGCTCTGTACAAATTCTATCAAGATTAAATCACAATACGCAGGATTAAATGCATAATAAAGTAGGTTTCATTACAATAAAATGTACTGTTTTGCTAAATAACAAGCAACAAAAATAAGTCCCAAAACAAGTGAATTGCCAAGTATCATTTGCTTGTGCAACAACTGGTGTTTCACAACAACAATAAAAATACACTGAGGTGGGGCGCCTGGGTGGCTCAGTGGGTTAAAGCCTCTGCCTTCAGCTCAGGTCATGATCCCAGGGTCCTGGGATCCAGCCCCACGTCAGGCTCTCTGCTCAGCAGGGATCCTGCTTCCTCCTCTCTCTCTCTGCCTGCCTCTCTGCCTACTTGTGATCTCTGTCTGTCAAATAAATAAATAAAATCTTAAAAAAAAAAAATACACTGAGGTTATCCTAATGCATCCTTTGAACAGTATCGAGAAACCATTTTTCACATCTTTGTCCTAAATCTACTTCACTGAATAAAAGTAATCAGAACCCAATTAACAATGGTGAACCAAAAGGTCAAGGGTTGGAAACTATAATGATGGCACTAAGCTTTCTGTTGACAGTTATATTCACACCTTGTCCCTGAGAAAGCTGCCACTACTTCTTTCAGTTCAGCCCACAGACACAGCCCTTATGAGTCAGATTCTGCTATAACAAAACACCCCTGGACAACCATAGATAATGAAATAAGAACAGTAACATAACTAAAACAAACCAAATTAATTTGCCATTATTAGCAACTTAAAAGGGTAAGCACCCATGACAGAACTGCATAACTTAAAAGTCCCAGAAAAAGCGTTTAAGACATCAGCCTAGCTAATGGAAGCTTAAAAAAATTAGACAGAACTCCTCCTTATAGATTAATACAAGGGAAAATTAAAAGAAACATTGCTATTTTTCAGAGGAGTTTGTGGTAATATCCCAATCTGGTTTTAAACTAAAACTTACAGACAGTACATCCTCCCCCTACTACCACCGAACAGTACTACAGCACCATCAAGTGGCAGAAGCACACAGTACAAGTCTAGGACCACTAAGTGAACACTTTCATTACTCAAAACGGCAACTGCTATGAACTAAAACTTTATCTCACCAATATTCATGTTGAAGGCCTAACCCTCAATGCAACTCTGTTTGGGAAGAGGGCCTGTGAGATGATAAAGGTAAAATGAGGTCATAAGGTTGGGAGCCTAATTCAATAGGGCTGATGCCCTTGTAAGAAGAGGAAGAAACACAGGTGGCTCTGTGGGTTATAAATAAGCCTCTGCCTTTGGCTCAGGTCATGGTCTCAGGGTCCTGGGATCAAGCCCCACATCGGGCCCTCTGCTCAGTGGGGAGCCTGCTTCCCCCTCCCCACTCTGCCTGCCTCTCTGCCTACTTGTGATCTGTCAAAAAAATAAGTAAAACCCTTAAAAAAAAAAAAAAAAGAAGAAGAAGAGGAGGAGGAGGAAGAGACATGGCACACTGCACTCACAAAGGCACCCAAGAAAGACCACGTAAGCACAGTGAGAAAGCAGCCACGTGCAAGCTGGGATGAGAGCCCTCACCTGAACCTTATGAGCAGGCAACTTTATCTTGGGAGCCTCTAGAACAGGAAGAGATAAATCTCTGTTGTTTAAGCCGCTCAGGCCATGATACAATGTGCAACCTTAATCTTAAAATTTTTGTCTCTTTATATAACAGAGGCAACCATTTAAAAAATCAGATGTAGGGGCACCTGGGTGGCTCAGTGGGTTAAAGCCTCTGCCTTCGGCTCAGGTTGTAGTCCCGTGGTCCTGGGATCCAGCCCCACGTCAGGCTCTCTGCTCAGCAGGAAGCCTGCTTCCTCCTCTCTCTCTCTGCCTGCCTCTCTGCCTACTTGGGATCTCTGTCTGCCAGATAAATAAATAAAATCTTAAAAAAAAAAAAATCAGATATAAAAGTCAAATTCTAATCCCAAAATTTATTAAAGAAAAGGTTTTTTTCTGACAAGTTCCTTTATCAGCTAAAAGAGGATGTTTCTTAGATAAGAAAGGTTAGAAGAATTATTGTTATTATCAAAAGGGAAAAAATCTTTCCCTGAAATTGAGACTACAGTTCCTAAGAATATTTGCACTTTCCTCAGAGCAAGACAAAAACTCTAAAACAGAAAACCAAAAGTGATTTGAATCAGAAAGGTAAATATTAGAAAATATTTATACTTAAAAAAATCACAAATTCCTTCCGTTTTCATCTATGTGTTAAGAAATACTCATTTACAAATATTCCTTGACTGCCTATATTGTAGTAGTCAGGAACATGGACTCCAGTACCAACCACCAGTGTTTTGCATCCCTATTCTGCTGTTCACTGTGAGACCTTGGTATATGACTGAACTCTCCCATAATGGTTGTATTCCTCCCCACAAGACTCTCTATAGCATCCTATCATCAACATTCCATTCTCCCACTCCCCATGCCCCTAAAATATTTCATTTACTTTCTTAGAAACTGTAGTGATCTATAATCATTACTGAAATTAGCACCACATGAATTGGAGAATCTTTTACCTTAGTATCCCAGAGCAGATAAACTAAACTGAAAACTAGGTGCCTCCGCTCACAGGCTAACTGCCTCTGCACCCCCCATTCCCTCCCCCAATACTTTATTTCTGCATCATCCTGACTCTTTATAATATAGTGTATAAAACTGGTCAGAAGAAAGGTTCTAGTGATAGATGTAGATAATTCCTTAGACATGGGGGGGGGGGTAGTTCTCTTCAGTTTTGCAAGTTTAAATACTTGATTTCCTCCAAGTTCCCTCAAAAAGATCCAATTAAAAATACAGATCTCACCAAATTTAGTCCAAATTTAGACTGTTTTCTAGTTAATGCAGTGTCTTTTCTGGACCTAGACAATTATCTACTGCTATAGGATTAACCTAACTCTACATACAGAACTACACATCAATTCCTCTAAGTAGGATGCTATGATTTCTACTTGTCCTTCCTTTTGAGCAAGAGAATCAGAGTTTGAGGACATAAAAGGGAGACTTTACAACTGCTCCATTTCATCTCCTACCACCTACAAAAAGTAAAAGGAAAGCTCTTAGAGTATATGTCAATTTCTCTCCTGCTACGTAAACAGCTTTATATGTTAGGAGGTGTGTATAAACCTTCACTTACCTGGATACAATGACTTTGTCTATAAGCTGTTGAAAACACTTACTTCAGGGGCACCTGGGTGGCTCAGTGGGTTAAAGCCTCTGCCTTAGGCTTAGGTAATGATCCCAGGGTGATGGGATTGAGCCCCACATCGGGCTCTCTGCTAGGCAGGGAGCCTGCTTCCCTTCCTCTCTCTCTGCCTCTCTCTCTGCCTACTTGTGATCTCTCTCTCTGTCAAATAAATAAATAAAATCTTAAAAAAAAAAAACTTACTTCAATTAGCTGTTCTATATTAAATTTAAAATGCAAACCATTAATGGTTTTTCTGTGTTAAATAACTTCTAGTAGTTTATAAGAATTTTAATTATTATTGCTCACTAATAATTACATCCAAACTTAAACTAGGTGGTGAACATTGCTGCAGCAAAACACTGAATTAAAAAAAATAGTAAGGCAACAGATCAAAATGAGATTTGCCACAAAATCTATACTGCCATCTCAAAAATATTTCTTTTCTTTTTTTTTTTTAAAGATTTTATTTATTTATTTGACAGAGAGAGATCACAAGTAGGCAGAGAGGCAGGCAGAGAGAGAGAGAGAGAGAGAGAGAGAGAGAAGGAAGCAGGCTCCCTGCTGAGCAGAGAGCCCGATGCGGGACTCAATCCCAGGACCCTAAGATCATGACCTGAGCCGAAGGCAGCGGCTTAACCCACTGAGCCACGCAGGCGCCCCTTCAAAAATATTTCAAAGTTAATCACTAACACCTAAGGTTCACCTCAAGTTATTAAGTCCTTACATAACTCTTCTTAATAAATGTGTATCTCACAGAGAAATTAAGTAGCTCACCCTAAGTCTCTAGGCTACTAACATATATGAGAACTATTAACAGGAAAAAAAATCTTTCAACTCCTAGGCTAGTTTTCTTTCCATTATATCATGCTTCTTTATAGCTCAGGGTCTCAAATTTCAAGGATAAGATGTAGTGCAGTTAAGTGACCAAGGAACTGATAAATAAGAATACAGTCTACACGGTGTCTGGGCGGCTCAGTGGGTTAAGCCTCTGCTTTCAGCTTACGTCATGATCCCAGAGTCCTGGGATCGAGCCCCACATCAGGATCTCTGCCTAGCAGGAAGCCTGCGTCCCCCTCTCTCTCTGCCTGCCTCTCTTCCTACTTGTGATCTCTATCTGTCAAATAAATAATTAAAAAAAAAAAAAAAAAAGAATACAGTCCACAGCATATCACAAGTAATACATAATTACATAATTAACACCAAGCAAATGTCTAGACAATAACTTATAAAAGTTCCGAGACTATTATAGGGTAGTGCTCATGAATTAATTTTTTAAATACATGGCATTTTAATTAACAATAAACTTTAGAAATTTTCCACTCTACAAAATGACTAGAATCAGAAAGACAAGAAATAACAAGTGCTGTTGGTGGGAATGCAAACTGGTGCCACCACTGTGCATAACTGTATCAGGTTCCTCAAAAAATTAAAAATAAAAATAACCACATGATCCAGTAATTCCACTACTAGATATATATCCAAAGAATACAAAAACACTAATTTGAAAAAGTATATGCACCCTTATGTTTATTACAGCATAATTCGTAACAGCTAAAACATGGAAGCACCCCAGCATCGACTTGACAGATGACTGAATAAAGATACGGTGTGTGTACACACACATACACACAGGAGTATTACCCAGCCATAAAAAAAAAAGATCTTGCATTTGCAACAACATGGATAGATCTAAAGGGTATTATGTTAGGTGAAATAAGTCAAACAGAGAAAGACATTACCATATGATTTCATTTATATGTGGAATCTAAAAAACAAACAGCAGAAACAGGCCCATAAATAGAGAACTGATGGTTTCCACAGGGGACAGGATTGAGGGATGGGCAAAATGGATGAAGAGGGGTGGGTAGTACAGACTTACAATTATGGACTGAGTAAGACATAGGGATGAAAGGTAGAGTATAGGGAATATGGCCAATGGTATTTTAATAACAGTGTATGGTGACAAATGACAGCTACACTTGTGAGCATAGCATAATGTTTAGACTTGAATCGCTATGTTGTACACCTGAAACTAATATAACACTGTGTGTCAACTATACCTCAATTAAAAAAAATTTATTCACTCTAAATCTCATTGATAAATAAACTCAGATACTGGATACAGAGCTACTTCGTGGCAATCCTTCAGGCAAAAAAGATCATTTGAGCTGGGTCTAGATAGGATTTGAATAGGCAGGAAGAATAGAGAAACTTCCAGTTAGGGAAATAATATAAGCGAAGTTTAAAACTGAAACAAAGCAGTCAAATTCAGAGACAGAGAATAAATTCTTCTGACCGAGAACAAAGACAAATTTAGGAATAGCTAAATTTTGTGTTGGGGATAAGGGAGGGAGTTTCAATATTTAAAAGAATTAAATTTCATCTTATAGACAACAGGAAGCTAGAGAGGGTTCTGAGCAACAAACGTAAATTTCTTAGAAAAGCCCAAATTGTGTCTGGAAGCCAAGACTATAAACGTAAAACAAGGACTGTAATTGCCAAAATGTTTTACCAATTACAAATCCAACTCTTAAAAAAGGGTAGAGAATATATCATCAAAATAGAAAGGAGTTAGAGATAACAATTAAAAATGGGCAAAAAAGAAAATGGAGGGGCTCCTGGGTGGCTCAGTGGGTTAAGCCTCTGCCTTCAGCTCAGATCATGATCTCAGGGTTTTGGGATTAAGCACCGAATTGGGCTCTCTGCTCAGTGGGGAGCCTGCTTCCCCTCTCTGTCTGCCTCTTTCTCTCTGTCAAATAAAGAAAGAAAAAGACAACCTTAAAAAAAAAAAAAAAGGAAAGAAAAAGAAAATGGAAACAAATTAAGGGAAGAATAATAGAAAAGATATGGGCAAAAGCATCGTTATAAAAGATAAGTTACTTCATGCAGTCAAGTTCTAGAAAGAGGATTTGATGGTCCAAATAATAAATCTCCATGGCTAAAAAGCACACTCAAAGCATAATCACCAAATATTACTAGGTTTCAAAGTGCAGGAACTCACCTCTCTAGCAGCACAATCATGAGGAGCTTCTTCTTTATTTACTTTTCCTTTTGGAAATCCCCAGCCTGATTTTGCTAGATACCCCTGAACCAGTAGTACCTATAAAAACAAGCAGAGGTAAATATAAAACTTGCTTTCTCCTTACTTCAAGTAACTGTCATAACCAATAATTTTATACAATACTTGATTTTAATATCTTCTAAGAGTCTGACTATACCACTACTAGTGTGAAGGCAGGCATTCTGACCATTTTAAAGTATTTCTCCAACAATTAAATGACTTTTTTTTTTGCAGTAAGTCATACTACAAGTAGAAAATCGTAAGACCCAGAATGCAGACAAAATATGCAAAATTTGGCCTTTTAGCACTAAAGTCTATTTTAAAACCTGTTTAGGACAAAATAACACATATTTTACTAATAAGATTAAAACAGCTGATCACTGCACTAAAAATCTTTTATTACACTCACATTTTCAAGTGTCTCATCAAGAATAATTGCACCATAGGTTGGTACTCCCATTTTATATTCTTTCCACTCATCCAAAACTTTTTCCACATCTTCACCTTGAGGCAGCAAAAATGGACAATGACTGAAGAGTATACATAGTGTTAAGGAAGCTCCTCTCTCTAAATATAGCTTGAGTATTTATATACAGATAGAAACCTATTTAACTCAACTATGAATTTTATATGAAATTACTCAAATCTTCACCTAGGTTTCCCCTTATTTATTTTTTCCACATTTGTTTCCTCCTGAACAAGTATAAATAAAATCTTAAAAAAACAAAAATAAGACAACAACAACAAAAAAACAACAATCAAAGAAATACTAACTCTGGGTATTAAGGAAGAATAGCCTCTTTCAAAAGAAATTGGGCATGGTCCCCCCATACTGGACAGTGTAAAAACTTACTTTTTTAAAGTAAATAAAGCCTAAACCTGTAAAGTATATGCTCAGCCTTCCAATTCTCCATGTCATCAAATGTCTCATCACTACAACACTGTTAATTATGAAAAAGGTGGGAAAAATTTTAATTTTTGAGTGTTTCTCAAACCAAGGACATATGCTTAAGGTTCCTCAAGTCCTCTATGAAAACACATATTCTATATATTCTGTGTTTTTATTTTGATGTTAACCTAAAAACATGTACTATGAGCATATTTTCAATCATTTGGATGATGACATCTATCAAGTACTACAACTTGATTTCAGAGACCATACTGATACTAGTATAGTACTACTCTAACTGCTGTGGGCTACCAAAAACGGAAGAAAGTTAATACATGAAAGATGCATTAGGATCAAACAATATCCCAGCACAAAAAAAAAAAAAATGTCTTAACAGACGTAGAAAAAAAAGATGTGCAAAAACGGGTAGTACAGGTGTATCAAAATACCCTCAAAGAAGCATTATATTCATGTTGTGATTGGCAGCTAGTTGGTTTTAAAAAATCACATTAATTCATTTTATGAAAACATATTTTAAGTTCTATAAGCTTTATATTTAAATTTTTATTTTGGTTTTATACTTGAAGTGAAAATTACAGAGGCCATCAAAGAGCCCCCCAAAAATCAACCATCTATGACAACATTGTAATTAGACAGGCACTAGGTTAACCTCAATATAATTAATACAATCTCAATACAATGCCTTCAGTTGGGGAAAGGGAGAAAAAAGAATAAAGTACGGATACAACATCAACCATTCCATGAAGCCCTACAATTCTAGACAGGCTTGCTAACATTCTGGAAAGGTACTTCCCACTAACAGTATGGCTTTACATGTTTACAAAAACCCCTTATGAGTTTTAAAGTTATCACAGGCTTTTTAGAATCTATATATAAATTTTAATTAAATGTTTATTTCTTCCATTAAAAGCTTTACCAGAGGAAAACATAAAAATACACCAGGAACAGAAATAACTCCTTACAGTTCTATACCTAGATTATAGCTTCTTTTTTTTTTTTTTTTTTAAGATTTTATTTATTTGACAGAGCGAGATCACAAGTAGGCAGAGAGGCAGGCAGAGAGAAAGAGAGAGGAGGAAGCAGGCTCCCCGCTAAGCAGAGAGCCCAATGTGGGACTCGATCCCAGGACCCTGAGATCATGACCTGAGCCGAAGGCAGCGGCTTAACCCACTGAGCCACCCAGGCGCCCTA
>NC_081568.1:132972924-133198327 GCF_022355385.1 Mustela nigripes | reverse complement strand
CCGATGTGGGACTCGATCCCAGGACGCCGGGATCATGACCTGAGCCGAAGGCAGCTGCTTAACCAACTGAGCCACCCAGGCGTCCCTAGATTATAGCTTCTTAAAAGCCAAATCCTTCATGATTTCTCCACGGAAATCTATGACCAAGGCTTTAACAAAGATAATGTTCAATAAAACTTATGTCCCCCTCTGACTCCTCTTTTACTTTTTTAAGATTTTATTTATTTACTTGAGAGAGAGAGAGAGAAAGAGCATGAGAGGAGAGAGGGTCAGAGAGAGAAGCAGATTCCTGGCGGAGGAGGGAGCCCAATGCAGGACTAGATCCCAGGACTCCAGGATCATGACCTGAGCTGAAGGCAGTCGCTTAACCAACTGAGCCACCACAGCACCCTCCTCTTTTACAGCTTCATAGTTAATCAGCTTGATCATTTCTGCCACTGAAATGTCTCTTCAGTGTTTAGTCCCTCTACTATGGCTTAGGACCTTATTGCTACAATGTCAAGTAATTTGACCTCTGGTTTAACCTATCCCTCCAAGTAAGTCTTCTTGAATACCATTTTCAAATGATTTGCATAATATTCCTTAACCTTGCTCAAAAATGTTTTATGGCTACATATTTAGAACAATCAGTGTTATGTCCATATTCTACAGTGACCTAGTTGGGGTCGGGGGGGGGGGGGTCTTTATTTCATGGAGCTCAGGGAAAATTATAGGGAGCTGAGTACAAGGGTTATTTTCATTCTTATTCCAATTCTAGCACAGTTTAGTGAATTTGTGAATGTAATTCCATTTGAATACATGATTTATAGTTAAAAACAATGACTTACAGAATAAAAATCAGTTTGGCTCAAGGTTTAAGAACCCACAAATAATCCCTATATACCTGCCATCTCTTCCTAATGTGTCCCCATAAGAACTGTCTCCTCAATACAAACTAATTTACTTCCCGAGATATCCCTTGTATTTTCCAACTCTCTAATTTTGCTCAATCCTTTTCTTTACATGGAACATACTCCCCACTCCTCTCTTTATAAAATCCTATATTCCCTTATAAACACAGCTTTGCCCCCCAACAAAAAATCTCTGAATTCTAAAAACATTTCCTATTAGAACCATAAGTAATTCATCAATTTTTTTTTTTTTTTTTTGCCTTGTAACATAGCTTCTCTTATAATCTTTAGTTTGTGAGACACCTGGGTGGCTCAGTCAGTCGAGCATCTAACTCTCGGTTCCAGCTTGGGTCATGGGATCCAACCAGAGGCGAGCCCTGCATCAGGCTCAGCGGGGGAGTCTGCTTAAGATTTTCTTCTCCTCCCTTTCAAATACATTAATTAATAAATATTTAAAAATAATTACAATAATAATCTTAAATTTCCAAGTGTATCTTTGATAACTGAGAAATTGATAGGTTTCTATCTTATTTGTAAGAAACTTCAAAAGCAAAGACTTCTTTGCACTTGCCACAAAACTAAAAACACTGCTTTTAACACATTAAGTATTCAATAATTAATTAATTAAATTAATTAATTTAATTAATTAATTAAATTAATTAATTTCTGTCCCAGAAAGGTAGTGAATTAAAGATCATCTGATTAAATGGAACAGCAAGAATAAACTAAAAATAACAGGTCAGTTCTAGAAATAGGCTAGTTATTTCTGAAAGAGAAAAATCAAATTTAAGTCTAATCATCAGTGCACATTTCAAGGGGTCCTCTACATAAAAATAAAAACAGTATTAAATTCTGCCTACTATTCATATTTGACAGTTTTTAGAAATCAAGGATGTTCACCTAATAACTCATAAATCTCAAAGGCGATCAAAAGAAATCTGTGCTGAAATGTTTTCTTAGCAACAGTGAAAGACAGTCATAATAATAAAAGGATATCAGCTTTAGCAAAGTCTCTTATCCCACACTGAGGTAATCCTGGTGTGTTCTGCATGTAGAAATCCAAGTAAAACCAATGGGCAAGCTCAATTTGAAAACACACTCGGATAGCATTGTCTCTTTCCTCGCTGGGAATATGCAAAATAAATCGGCTGTCAAAAACAAAAAACATATTAAAATTACATTTACAGACTGTAATGATTTTAACCTACTTAACTGCTTCACCCCTGACCCACCAACATAAAAAAGGGACCAAGAACAGTGCTGATCAAGGAAGCAAAATTTGGGGGAAATTATTATAGTAAGAGAGTCTGGAAGGCAGCTATGCTCACCACTATGGCACCAATGCTGCACAAGGTAGAGGAGTCTGGAAAAAAAAAGTTTATCACAGGTATCTCACTCATAATAGAATTTTTTTAAGAGACCTCCTAAGAATATACACAAATATTTTCATTCATTCAAACAGGAAAGATGTTAGGTGCTTAATCTCCACATTTAAAGTATTATAAAGAGACATTAAAGAAATCAACTCTGTTCATTAATAGAACAGATAACCTCATCTGCAGAATCTGAGTTTAAAATAAAGTATACTCACTTTTTAAAATCCCAAATTGTCTTTTCCAAGTACATTTGAAGGGAGCTGGAAATATTCTATATATATAGTATATATACTACATACATATGTAAAATACACTTTATTATTTGTATGTGATGAAGATAATGAAGCCCTCTTAGTGCCAACAAGTCAGAATTTAAAAAACTAAGTGAACTTAGGGATTTACAGCACTCATTAAGCAATCACCAACTGCTTCTTCCACTACATCGCCTTGTTTGGTAATGACCTCGGGAGAGAAGACTGAACTACATTTAAAAAAAAAAAAAAAATCCATTGGTTTTTGAGTTATTTAAAAAAATTAAAACTTAGTATCACCTAGCTTGATCACTCACACTATTCACTAGCAAATATTCTTGGCAGGTTTCTGAGTTTCAAATCGACCTCAAAACCATGTTTTTAAATTATAAAAATAATGTAACATTCCACAGAGGAATGAATATGTAAATGTTAAGACAAATGTAGGTAAAATAATCTACATTTCAATACAGAAAAACTTTGAGGAAAGGGGAACTTAAAGAGCATATATACTAAGAAGAAAATGTGTAACATGCAACTCTGATAGCATTAGCTAATACAAAAATCAAAACTCTTCTACATGGCATTTGAGAGCCAGTCCTTGCTCACCTGCATAACCTCTTACTCTGTAAGTTCTTTATACCCAGCGATACCAAATTCTTGGAAATGTCCTAAACTATCACCCACATACTATATTTACTTCCTTTTCCTTGTACATCTAGCAAACTCCTGATTTGTCCTTCATGACTTACTAACACTACTCTCTTATGTAGACACACCAGGCTCCTCTGAACAAATTTACATACCCTCAGACTCCCACTCCTTTACAATTATATCGCTTTTACTATTATTGTCCACAAACTCCTCCGAATTAGTTCCCTGAGATAATGTACTCTATTCTTGTATATTTTTATTCCCATAGTCTAGTAAATTGTTTAACAATACTTTGAAAGTGATAGTTATAATATAATGTTTAAATGCTTACATAGGTTCCTATTCTGGTTAGATGAAACACACACAATCCACTCTGTCCCTCCAATAAAATGCAGCTATTAAAACCTTAACAAAATGCACAGAGCAGCTATTGGAGGACTACAAAAAGTAAATAGTAGTAGGAAGGCTGGGGAAGACAGTATTCCAAGTGAATTTACCATTTTTCCACCTTCCAGTATCGCCTGGGTGGACTGGGGTTTGGAGGTGAGCACCAGCACGAACAGAGACAGCCCTAGAAGCCTTCTAATTCTGCCTCAGGGATGGAGAGAGGAGTCTAAGTAGATCTCTTAACACTTGAAGATAGGAAAATTCTTCCTTTCTTTTCTCCTTTCTCCCATGCCCCAGCCCCCAAGCAATGCCATCGTGGTTAGAGGTGGCTCCAAGAGTGGCTTTAACAGAGACCCACAGAGGCTAAAACTCTAAGGAACAGGAAACTTCCTCTTGAATCCTAAGAACTGTGTGGTTCCAAGAGAGTAGGGCCAATCTCCACAGCTTTTATTCTTCTAACATCCAGATGCTCAGTCTCAGATATAAGCAGAAACACATGAAGTGTGAACACCAGAGTGGCTCTCTGGCTACAGAACCCAAAAGGACAGACCCAAAGAGCCAATATGTAGCAAGGAGAGAGCAAAAGAGAAGCAGCTCAGGAAAATGGTCCTGGGAAATTGTTTATGAACAAGGCTCAAGCCCAAACTACACAAGCTTGGATTAGACAACAAACAGCATACCACCAACTTTGTGAACTGAACTCTGACACAGACCACTGCTAAGTCTCAGAATAGCCACTGGAAGGTAAAACAGAACAAACAGCAATGCAAAAATCTAAACTTTTATCTGATTTTATCTTACTTAACACATCTCTAAAACAAACTCTGGTTTTTATTTTCTAAATTTGGGGCATTATTTCCATTATGGAATTAACTCTATCCCCACTCCCATTCTACAACCCCTTCTGATCTTTCCACCCACTCAACAAAATTCTATCAGTTTTGGTTAGGCTGTCAACTTCAGCACTACTAACATTCTGAAGCAGGCAAATCTACGCTGGAAGGAGCTTTCCTGTGCACTGGATGATGGTCAGCAGCAACCCTAGCCTCTACCCATTAGAATGTCAACAGCCCTCCCCACCCAAGGTGAAACAACCAAAAAGATCTCCTAATATTACCAAATGTTCCCTGAGGGGAGCAAAAATCACACCTACTGATAACCAGAGTTAGATCAGCACTTAGTCTTTCCATTACTATGACTGTAAAAGTAATTCACAACCAAGCCACATAGTAAGCTAGGCTTACTTTTCCTTTCCTGCACAATCCTTCGTTCTTACCATAATTAATGTCTTATCACTGCATTTGCTTTGTGTTCTCTATTACACCTGTCATTAATTCAATCTTCCAATAGTTTCCTAAATTTTTTTCCTCAGATGTTAATTCAAACACATAGTTTCATCTTGAAGAATATCTTTGAGAATTCTTATCTGTTCCAGTCTGAGCTGGTTGTCATCTATGACTGTCTACAACAATCATACACATCTGTCATCCTACGTTGTCCTTTCACTGGCATCCCATGGCTCCCTATGCCTCTATCTCATTAGATTTCCTGTTTCTTGTACCCTGTCTTTCTCCTCAATCTTCTTTCCTCTTTTCATTGAAGTATATTCTCCCAAATCTTCTGGTTAAAGATGCAAGGGAGATAAATACTGAGACACTGTGTATCTCAAAATACCTTTATCTTCATATTTGACAACTAGCCTAGTTACAGAATTATAGGTTGAAAATAATTTCCTTCATAGTTTTGAAGACAATGCTGTCTCTTGCCAGCCTCCAATTTTGATATTGACTGAAACCATTCAGATTCCTTTGTCTGGCATATTTTTTTTTTTTTGGCCTGGAAGATTCCAAGTTCTTCCTTCTGTCCCCAGTGTTCTGAAATTTTCCAGTTGTCTATTATTTATCTACCGCACTAGCCATTCAGTGGACCTTGCCTATTTAGAAACTCACATCCTTCAGTGCCATGGACTGATCCTCCTAATTCTTTACTCTCCTCTGGTATTTCCTACCTCTGATTCCTTCCCACACCCCTCACCTTCTGAGAAACATTCTCTACTTTATTTTGCAAACCATCTATTGAGATTTTTGGTTTTGCACTCATATTTTTAATTTTCAAATGCTATTTTTAACTGTTTAAATTATGCTTTTATAGGCTATCCTGTTTTTCCATGATCACAAAACCCTACCTAAGGAGATCGCTATTTTTTTTTAACGTTTACCTGCCTAAGTCGATTCTTCCCAATTGTCTTTTTTTTTCTTTTAGTTTTAAGCTCTAGTTTTCATCTTAAGAGACCTATTCAGATTTTCACATTTAAGTGACAGACCACAAAGCTATTTAGAAAGGTTGTCAAACTATGAGGCACCATTTAAAGTGAGTGATCAGGCTGAGCCATTTAACTGAGGAACCACCGATGTCAGTATCTTTAGGTCTATCCTCATGTGTTAGATCACCTAAAGATTCTTCCAATCTTGGACCTGGAGGGTAAAGGCCGAGCTCTGTCATGTTCTACTAGCTGAGCAGGGGAAGAAGGCTGAGGATTTTCAGTACGTTTACAAGCTATATAAATTCACTTCTGCCATTTTTCAATATTCTCTTATTCTAGAGTAGATTAATACTATTATACTAGTCTCTCATTTGGGTCTATTAAGTCTGCTAAGTCACATACAACATTCCCTTTTAGTCACCAAATTTTGTTGCTCATCATTTCACCCATTATTCCTTTCCTTGTGACTTTATATATTTAAAATTTTTTAAAACTTTATTCTTTTATTGGAATCAATGTTTGCATACAACCTACATTATCTTTAACCAAAAAGTTTCATTTCAAGTTAAGTTTCTAGACACCAACCACAACCTAAAAGGTGGTAGGAAAGTACACAGGACAAAGAAATCCAATCTCATTCCCATCCCAATCCAGAAAAGCCCCAAGTGAAGAACGGTAAGCTGGAAATGGGAATAAGAAATAGGACTTTTAAAAAAGGAGAAACATGCCAGGACACCCCCTGTGCAAAGTACCGCAGGAATCCCTGGCCTATACCCACCTTTGCTCCAACCACGCTGCCAAGGAACCCACTGCAGAGAACACCCTGGGACACCCCGACACACACACTGTGCCCAGCCTCATCTCCAGGCATCTAGGCCAGGGCACCTTTGCATGGGCCATCCCAGACCAGCCAACCTTGTTACTGTTTCAATTTCACGAACCCTGCCAGGATACCTCTGTTCAGAGAACCTCAAACCACCCCACCCACTGCCTATTTCAGCTTCAGGGATCCTGCCAGAGTGCCTATGCATAAAGAACCCCAGACTCCCTCTGCTTCCAGTCACTTCAGTTTCAGCTGTCCTGACAGGGCACACTCTATACAAAGAGTTCTGGGACCACCCTGGCCCATGCCCAATTCAGCTGTAGACATCCCACCAGGCCAGTCCCAGCAGAGTGCCCCAGAACCCCAAGCCCACACCAGCCAAAGCCCCCGCCAGTAAAAGTCACTGGGCACACACAGTATACGAAGGGGACAACCATACACAAGACCATGCCCCTCAATTTTAAAAGAGCTGTTCTGCCCAATTCCTAGAAAACACACACAGGAACTCAAGCAAAATGAGGAGACAGGAATGTGCTCCAAACAGACAAAATCTCAGAGGAAGAGCTAAATGTAACAGAGATAACCAATCTACCTGACAAAGACTTTGAAGAAATAGTCGTGCTCACCAGACTGGAGAGAAGAGTGGAGGAACTCAGTAAAAACTTCAACAAAGAGATAGAAAATATGGGGGAAAAAATACAATTGAAGAGTAACTGAAATGAAAAGTACAGTACAGGGAATCAACAGTAGATTAGAAGATGCAAAAGCAACATTCTTGAAAACGTACTAATGGAAAGCACCCCAACTCAACAGTTTAAAAAAAAAAAAAAGAGGATAGGTCATGGGATCTCTCAGGTAACATCAAGTGAACAAAATTTGCATTATAGGAGTCCCAAAAGGAGGAGAGAGATGAACCTAAGGAGTTCCACACCATGACACATAACAACTAAAATGTCAAAGATTAAAAATAAAAGAATTTTAAAAGCATTAAGAGCAGAACACTTATTGTACAAAGAAAACCCCAGAAGGCTATCAGTTAATTTTTCAGCAAAAACTTTGCAGGCCAGAAACAAGTGGCATGACATACTCAAAATGCTGAAAGGAAAAAAATACACAACAAAGAATAATCTCTCTGGCAAATTATCATTCAGAATTGAAGAAGAGATAAAGAGTTATTGACACAAAAATGAAAGGAGTTCATCACCACTAAACCAGCCTTAAAGAACATTAGAGGCTTAAGTGGAAAAGAAAAAGCCATAACTAGAAGAAAATTATGAAAGGAAAAAATTTCATGAGTAAAAGCAAACATACATAAGGGTAGCAGAGCAAGTACTTACAAAGCTAGTATGAAGGTTGAAAGACAAAAGTAGTCAAGTCAATTATAGATCTAAAAAATGAGGAATTCACAAAACAAAAAGACAAAATATGACAACATATATATATAACATGGAGTAGTAAAAATGAAATTCTTTCCGAATTTATTCAAACTTAGGTAACCATCTCCTTCTCTGATTTCATCTTGTTTTGTTTTTCCCTCCCTTCCCATATGATCATGTTTTGTTTCTTAAATTCCACATGTGAGTGAGATCATATGATAATTGTCTTTCTCTGATTTACTTATTTCACTTAGCATGATACCCTCTAGTTTCATCCATGTCATTGCAAATGGCAAGATTTCATTTTTTGATGGCTGAATAGTATCCCATCAACAATTACTTTAAATGTAAATGGTCTAAATGCTCCAAATGAAGGACACAGACTGACAGAATAGACAAAAAACAAGTCCCAGCAATACACTGCTTACAAAAGGCTCACTTCAGACCTAAAGACACACTGAAAATAATGGAATCGAAAAAGATTTTCTATGCAGATGGAAACGGGGGGGGGGGGGGGGAGGACCAGAGAAGGAATTCTTACATTAGGTAAAACAGACCTCAAAACAAATACTGTATCAAGAGACAAAGGGGCATTACCTAATGATAAAAAATATCAATACAAAGATGATAGAATAATTGTAAATATCTATGTATCAGACATAGAGGGAGAAACCGACAGTAAAACAAAAGCAGGGAACCTGAACACCCCACTTATATCAACTGATAGATCATCTAGGCAAAAAAAAGTCAGTAAGGAAGTAGTGTCTTTGAATGACACTTCAGACTGAATGGACTTAATAGATATATACAAAACATTCCATCCTATCACAACAGAATAAACATGGAACGCTCCCAGGATGGATCACACATTAGGCTACAAAACAAGTCTCAACAAATTTAAGACTGAAATCATATCATGCATCTTTTCTGACCACAACAGTGTAAAACTGTATCTCAACTATAAGAAAAAAGGGCACCCTCATAACCTTCGTTAGAAGGGTTAGAAGGGCAACCTCTGTTAGAAGGGCATCAGACGTTGCTTAAACGTCTGATGTCAGCTTAGGTCATGATCTCAGGATCCTGGGATCCAGCTCTCCTGTCAGCTCTCCCTCTCCCTCTACCCTTCCCCCCAGCTCCTGCCCGTACTTGCTCAAGCTCACTCTTTCAAATAAATAAAATATTTTTTAAAAGTTTAAAAATAAAAAGGAAAAAAAAGCTAGAATCAACACAAACACGTGGAGACTAAACAACATGCTACTAAACAACCAATGGGTCAGAGAAGAAATTAAAGAGGGAACTGAAAAATACATGGAGACCAATGACAATGAAAACACAATAGTCAAGTCTTTGGGATGTAGCAAACACAGTTGGTAAGAGGGAAATTTATAGCAATACAGCCTGCCTCATGAAACAAGAAGAATCTCAAACAATCTAACATTACACCTAAAGGAACTAAAAAAAGAACAAGCCCAAAATTAGCAGAATAAAGGAAATTAAAAAGATCAGAGCAGAAATAAATGATACTAAAAAAAAAAAAATCAATGAAACCAAGTATAAAGACAAACAAAATTGATAAACCTTTACACAGACTCAAAAAGAGAAAAGACCCAAATAAATAAAATCAGAAAAAAATGAGAAGAACTGACAGCACAGAAATACAAATGACTATTAAAAGGCTACTATAAAAAAGGTGTATGCCAACAAATTGGACAGTCTGGAAGAAAATGGATAAATTCCTAGAAATATACAATATTCCAAAACTGAATCAGGAAGAAATAGAAAATCTAAGTAGACGGATTCCTAGTAACCACATTGAATCAGTAATCAAAAAACTTCCAGGGGTGCCTGGGTAGCTCAGTGGGTTAGACCTCGGCCTTTAGCTCAGGTCATGATCTCAGGGCCTAGGATCAAGCCCCCCTCCCATCGGGCTCTCTCTGCTCAGCAGGGGATTTGCCCCCCCTCCACCTTTGCCTGCCTCTCTGTCTACTTGTTCTTTTTCTGTCAAATAAACAAATGAATAAATAAATAAATCTTCCACCAAAAAAAGTCCAGGACCAGACTGATTCACAAGTCAATTCCACCAAACATTTAAGGAGTTAACACCTATTCTCCTCAAACCATTCCAAAAAATATAACGAGAAGAAAAGCTTCCAAATATACTCCACCAGGCCAACATTATCCTGATACCAAAACCACACAAAGACACTACCAAAAAAGAATTCCACCGTCCTGGGATGGAGTCCTATAACGTGCTCCTTGCTCAGCAGGGAGCCTGCCTCTCACTCTGCCTGAGGCTCCCCCTGCTTGTGTGGGCTCTTTCTGACAAATGCATAAATAAAACTGAAAGAAAGAAGGAAGGAAGGAAGGATGGATGGAAGGAATGAAAGAAAGGAAGGCCACCAAGCTATAATCATGAAAACAGTATGGGGTACTAACACAAAAATAGACACAGATCAACGGAACAGAGAACCCAGAAATAAACCCACGTTTATTTATATGGTCAATCTACAACAAATATATATGGGGAAAAGACAGTCTCTTCAATAAATGGTGCTAGAAAAACTGAAGATTTACAAGCAAAAGAATGAAACTGAACCACTTTGTAACACCACACACAAAAATAAACTCAACATAAAATCTAAATGTAACATGAAAGCTTAAAACTCCTAGAAAAAAAACACAGGCACTAATTTTTTTAAAGATTTTATTTATTCATTAGATACCAAGAGATAGAGCACACACAAGCAGGAGATGCTACAGAAGAGGGAGGGAGAACCAGGCTCCTCCCTGCTCAGTGGGATCTCCTGGGATTCACCACCCAGCTGAAGGCAGAGGCTCAACGGACTGAGCCACCCAGGCACCTCAGCAGTAATTTCTTTGACATCAAACTTAGCAACATTTTACTGGGTTTGTCTCTTCAGGCAAGAAAACAGAAGCAAAAAATAAGCCACTGGGACTACACCAAAATAAAAAGCTTCTGCACAGCAAAAGAAACCATCAACAAACAAAACAACCTACTGAATGTAAGAAGATGTTTGCAAATGATATATCCAGTAAAGGGTTATTATCCAAAAGAACCTATGCAACATCAAAAAACAAATAATCTGATTAAAAATGGAAGAGGACCTGAATAGACATTTTTTTACAGATGGCAAAAAGACACATGAAAAGATGCTCAACATCACTCACCATCAGAGGAATGCAAATCAAACCGTAATGAAACATCATCTCATACCTGTCAGAATGGCCAAAATCAAAAGGACATGAAATAACAAGTGCTGGCAAGGATACAGAGAAAAAGAAAACTTCGTGCATTGTTGGTGGGAATTTAAATTGGTACAGCCACTGTGGAAAACAGTAGAAAGATTTCTCAAAAAATTAAAAACAGAAATACCGTATAATCCAGTAATTCCACAACTGGGTATTTAACCAAAGAAAACAAAAACACCAATTCAAGAAGATATACACACCCTATGTTTACTGCAGCATTATTTACGATAGTCAAGCTATAGAAACAACCCAAGGGTCCATCAACAGATGAATGGATAAAGATATATATCTGCATATATACATACACATATATAATGGAACATCACTCAGCTTTAAAAAAAGAATGATCTAGCCATTTGTGAAAACATGGAGGGACCTAGACAGTGAAACAAGTGAAGCTAAATGAAACAAGTCCGAAAAATACCATGACTTCATTTATGTCTGGAACCAAACAAAACAAATGAACACAGAGAAACAGACCCATAAATACAGAAAACAAAAAGATAGTTGCCAGAGGGAAAGAGATTAGGGGGATGGGCAAAATGGGTGAAAGGAAGTGGAAGATACATACTTCCAGTTTGGAATGAGTAAATCACAGAAATGAGAGGTATGGTACAGGAAATATAGTCAACGGTATATTAATAGCATTTGTATGGTGACAGATGGTAGCTACACTTGTGGTAAGCACAGCATCACAGAGTACTCAAATCACTTCTGTTGTACACCTGAAACTAACGTTAACATTTTGTCACCTGTACTTCAATTCTTAAAAAGGGAGAGGAAAGGGCAAGGTCTACTTATGTAACAGAAAACGGTCTATGTGAAAGAGTGTCCTCTTTCACTCCTTTGAATCAGGACTTTCTCCTCCAAGAGTGGAGGAAGGGGAACAACATTTGAGGCTCTCTTCTAACTTTAGCTGATCGGTTTGGGTGTTGGCATCACCCAAAGCAAAACTGGTTTTCAAGGATTCCCAATGTAAGAGCTAACATCCTATCTACTCACAAAAAAGAGAAGCCTTTCAATAAACAAGCCCCTTATACCCTCATCTTAAATATTGAACAGCAACAAAAAAATCATCCAACATAAAGGAAAATCTGGGGCATGATGAAGAAAAAAATTACATTGAAAGAACTGGCCCTGAAGAAAACTGTTGAGGTTGTTTCCTAGAACCCTGGTACTCAAAAAAGTCTGAACCCTGAACCACCTGGGAACATTAAGTGGGGGAAGAGAAACAGGCATTTTAGTCGTATAAGGACTCAGAAGTTTACTTTCTTTTTTTTTTTTTAAGATTTTATTTATTTATTTGTCATAGAGAGAGAAGCGAGAGCAAGCACAGGCAGACAGAGTGGCAGGCAGAGGCAGAGGGAGAAGCAGGCTCCCCGCCAAGCAAGGAGCCCGATACGGGACTCGATCCCAGGACGCTGGGATCATGACCCGAGCCGAAGGCAGCCGCTTAACCAACTGAGCCACCCAGGCGTCCCAGAAGTTTACTTTCTAATGACCCTCTCAAAGAAATTTCTTTAGGATGTACACCAGGAAAACAAGAATGAAAACAAAGAAAGCATGAAACATGAGATTTAAAGAGATAATAGACCCAACCAGGGAGAGCCATGAAAGAGAATTCTAGTAGGCCAGATGTTTGGCAAGACTAGGGAACAACCAGTCCAGACTGGGCGACAAGAAGGCACTCTCCAGGGAAAAAAGAATTCCGTAGCATAGATAGTATTAAGACTGAGGACAAAATAAAGGAACAGACAGACAGGGCTGGAGAAGAGGAAGCTATTTTGAATGTGTTGGGCTTAAAGAGAGATAAATGCACAGGAGAATCATAATCCAAACATAAAGGGAAAAGTCAAAACTAGAACAATACAATCAAAAAGAGGAAAAAAAAAAAAAAAGACTTCAAGAATTAGCCAGAAAGAAGGGCCCCTGCCTGGCTCAGTTGCTACAGTGTCCAACTCCTGATCTGGGTGTTTTAAGTTCAAACCCTGTGATGGGTATAGAGATCACTTAAAAATAAAATGTTTGGGCGCCTGGGTGGCTCAGTGGGTTAAGCCGCTGCCTTCGGCTCAGGTCATGATCTCAGGGTCCTGGGATGGAGTCCCGCATCGGGCTCTCTGCTCAGCAGGGAGCCTGCTTCCTTCTCTCTCTCTCTCTGCCTGCCTCTCAGTGTACTTGTGATTTCTCTCTGTCAAATAAATAAATAAAATCTTTAAAAAAATAAAAAAAATAAAATGTTTAAAAAAAAAAGAAAGAAAGAATAGCCAGAGAGAATGAAGGAACAATGAAGAACACTTAAGCTTCTTTTTCTAAAAGAAAAAAAAACTATAAAAGGCAGCATCATTTTGACCAATTAGGAGACTATAAGAAAAAAGAATTCATTTTGGCATTCTCTTCCAAGATCCTTACAAAAGGAATCCTAACTATGGCTAGAGGGAAAAGAAACAAAATCCTAACCATTGTAAACTTGCATGTACTGTGAAAAAATTTGTACAAAGTTATACTGTATAAAAATGCTATTATTTCTTGCTCAAGCTTTCGCAGTCAACCAACAGTAAAAAGTGTAACAGCCCTCATTAAGGTTAAAAAATGGAATGTAATTATCATCAATATTTAAGAAACTGAGGGAATGTGTAAGAAGGAAATGGAAGAAAAGATGGGGAACTGACTGTCTCACCTTATCAAATACAGACTCAAAATACTGTTCATAAAGCAGAAAGGTAACTGATATAACAATTTAAAATAGTGATACAACTATTGGAAGCAGGACAAAGGCATCAGTAGGCTTTTGATAAACTAAACCCTCACCTAATATCAACCTAGGTTAACTAAATTCTCAATCTAACATCTGAAGTTGATAAAACAAGAAGCTAGTCCAAGCATATGTTAAAATACTAAATTATCTACCGGAAGAATTCAACACAAACCAGATAAAAGTCTGGAAAGCAGAACTGAGATAAAAAGGGGTAGGACAGGAGACTGTTGCTTTTCTAACTTCACCCATACTCTTCGAGTTTTTTTGTTTTTTTAACCTTACACATGAATACATCTTTTTAAAACTAAAAGCTGACTTCTTGGGGAGCCTGGGTGGCCAGCCTGGTTAAGCATCTGCCTTTGGCTCAAGTCAGGATTTCAGGGTCCTGGCCTGGAGCCCTGCATCCGCACTGGGCTTGGGCTCCCTGCTCAGCAGGAACCTCTTCCACTGCCTGCCAATCCCCCTGCTTCTGCAAGCTCACGCTTATTTATCTGTCAAATAAATAAATAAAATCTTTAAAAAAAGAAAAACTGACTTCTTTAAAACATTTTATAAGAAAAAGGAGAGCTCCTGGGTGGCTCACTCTGCTAAGTGACAACGGACTCTTTTTTAAAGATTTTATTAATTTATTTGACAGAGGAAGAGAGTGAGAGAGCACAAGCAGTGGGGGAGAAATAAAGGGAGAGGGGGAAAAGCAGGCTCAGCAGGGAGCCAGACTGGGGCCTCCATCCCAAGACCCTGGGATCATGACCCAAGCTAAAGGCAGATGCTTAACCATCTGAGCCACCCAGGCAAGAGACCCTTGATTTCAACTCAGGTCACGATCTCAACATCGTTAGATGAACCCCTGCCATCAGGCTGGTTGTGGAGATTGCTTAAAATTCTCTGGCACCTGGGTGCCTCAGTTGGTTAAGCCTCTTTCGGCTGGGGTCATGATTTTAGGGTCCTGGGATGAAACCCATCATCAGGCTCCCTACTCACCCGAAGGCCTGCTTCTCCCTCTCCCTCTGCTGCTCTCCCTGTTAAATATGTAAATAAAATATTAAAAAAAAAAAAAAAGATTCTATCTCCCTCTCCCTCACCCATGCCCCTCAGCGCTGTAAGCATGCACTCGCTCTCAAAAAAAAAAGAAAGAAATTTTAATAAATGAAAATTACACTTTGATGCTTTCATTCTATAAGTGTTTTTTATCTGTTTTAAAGATTTAAAAGTGTGTGCAGGTGATGAAGTCCCAGGACCTAAGTCAGGTTTGGTGGGGTGAGGTTCGGAGCTGACGACTAAAGAAAGAATTCTTAAGACATCTTTGGTGCAAAATGGTGGTTTATTAAAGCACGGGTACAGGACCCGTGGGCAGGAAGAGCTGCTGCCCCGGGTTGTGAGGAGTGGCTGGTTATATACACAGGAGTTGGGTAGGTGAGACAAAGGGGTGTTCAGAAGGGCTATTGGGGCAAAGAATACTATCAGGATATTGAGGGTCTGGTTACTATCAAGTAAAAACAATTGGGAGTCTCCAAGTGGAATGTTACATTCCTGCTATCAAGCATCCTTGTTAATGAGATTTAGGTTTAGAAGAAATTTAACTTTATTTACTTTTCCTTCTACCTCCGCCTCCTTCTTTTTTTATGGAGGGGAGGGGGACATTAGGGCTTGAGGAACTGAGTTCTGTGTCTTTGGAAATTGGGCTATTGATAAGGTACTTCTTTGTTGTAATCTCAAGGACATTTGCAAACCAAAGGAGACTCCTGTCTGGCAGGATTGTGATCTCAGCAAGTTAACTATTTATCATTTTATGGCAGTCAGGGGTGCCTGAGGAATGCTACACATATGGAGGGGAGCGGATGAGGGGGGGGGTGCAAGGCGCCAGCTTTTGCTCTGTCCTAAGCCAGCCTCCTGCTCCCTCATCACAGGGATGCCTGGCTGACTAAGCTGGAGGAGCACTCAACTAAATCTCGGGGTCATGAGTTCAAGCCCCACATCGAGTGTAAGATTACTTAAAAAAAAAAAAAAAAAGAAGTGTATAAACATAGTATATATGAAATAAAATACTTTTCTCCATAATTTGTTATAGGAAAAATTTCTCCACCTCACAAAATGTCATCTTTTCAATTTTCCTATAGATGGAACATTAATAGAACTACAATTAGTACATTAATGATGGAAAACTGAACACTAAAATGGCAACCTGAAGATGAGCAAGAATTATTTGATTAGCTTACACAATCACCAAAATAGCAGCAACATTAGTTGCCAGAACATACCAGGAGAGTGGCTTCACCATTTAATTCTTAAAGGGGTTTTTGAAAAACTCCAAGCATTTCTTTAAAAGTGAAACAAGCTGTAGTTTTCAATTTTTACTTTAAAAATGTGTTTTTCAAGTATTTAATAATCTAATTTAAATGGTACTGAAAAATTCTTTGACTTTTAATGTCAAAGTCATGGTGCAACAGAGGCAAGTATCACCATAAAATGGGGCAGACTGACTTTTTACATACAAGTTTACTAGAATGTTCACTAGAACATTTCAGACGACCGTCTTTCCTTCCTTTCTAATTTCATTGTACCCAGAAATAACTAGTGTTTTTCAGTTTGGTGTGTATACTCTCAGACATTCCTTGTGCATACACACACACACACACACACATATACACAAAACACTTAAAAACTGGTTTTAACAAAAGGCATCAAATGACTATGTATTATGTTCAATAGTATACTATATACATCATTTCAAGACACAAATATTTTCTTTCCATTTACTGTTTGCTAATTGCCTTAGGAAGGCCCAATGGCTGCACAGTGTCCCAGTAAATGAAATATTGCATATGAAACCATCTGCAAAATAACATTCCATGTCTTAGGTTATAAGCAGGCTATAAAGTCACTTCTTGAGAATGCAAGTCTTCTCCTCTAATTTTTCACATGAAAATCATTCTCAATTTTACATTTCTCCAAATGTATTACTATCTGATCAATGACTGAAGTAGACAGGATTAGCTGGAATATGTAATTTATCAGAAATCGAGAACACAAAACAAAAAACTTCTTACATATACTAATAATAAACAACAGAATCAGGGAATACATAAAAACAAGAGTCAAAACCAAACACATAAATCGAGAGGTACTTAAAAGAGCAGAAAAATTAAACCTTTTCCATGTAAGCTTTATTTTTATACAAATTAAACACAAATTCCTAGTAAATTTATTTCTAAAAAAACCCCCACAATTATAACAGCCTGAATTATTTACATTAAAATTCTTTAAATTAACCATCAAAAATATTATAAATATGAACTTTAAAATAGAAGGATTTTTAAAACTTGAAGTTTTAAGAAATAGTTAATTGGTTTATTAGTCAAGTAGACAGCCCTAATTTTTAAACATATAATCCTTATTTATGTAGCCAAAACACAGTAATTCCAAAAATGTTACTCTCAGCACCCCTGGGGCAAATAATACATTATATGTTAATTTTTAAGAAATGTTACTCTTGTTTCTTAAAGGAAAAAAAAAAATGCTACCCTATTCCAAAAGACTTATATAAAATCGCTTAAATAAAACCAAGAACCTGAAACACTAAACATGTTTAACATATTGTTTACAAAACACAACAATTTTGTGAGTAAACGGGCTCCACATTAAATCAATCACCTTCATAATAATTAACAGGACTTCTTTCAATGATGTAATCCTCTGTAAGTCAAAATAAACCCATACTAGTAGGAAGATTATTTTAGATGCCTGTAAAAAGTGTGAGATTACCCATCTTTTTATTAACCTATATCCCTACTAATCTATACATAATTACTGCCCACCTTTTAAAAAACACATACTCATCTTTACTTTTTTTTCTAACTATAAAATACACATCTTTTTTAAAAAGTCTTGAAAATATCAGTAAAAAAATAAAAATCGTCATCTCACTTCTTGTATATGTTCATCCAGTCATTCATCCACACAGATAAATATACATTAAATCTCTTTTCTTATGAAATTGGGATCATAGAAAATAAGTGCATTTTCTGTTTGTTTGAATCAATCATATTTCAAAAATTACAATCACAGCATCACCAAAGAAGTACAGCAACATTAATTCTTTTTAGTTCCAAAATCAGTCTTTTTCGTTATCTACACGTACTTTTTGCGAGGTTTAAAATGTTAGACTTGACTTTCTGTAACGTCTACCTGGCGCAGGAGAAAAAGCACAGACACTGTAGGAGAAAGGGCTTAGGTTTCAAATCTTGATTTTCTGAATTACAAGAAATGTGACCTTGTGTAAATTACAAACCGACCCTATCAGATGAAAATGAAAATAACTGCACCAAATAGGAGCTGTTTCAAGGATTAAATAATATGATATATGTGCAGGGAGCACCCAATACCTAGCACACAACAGTTAAATACCTCCACAAGTATTAGTTCTTTCCTTCCCATTAAAAAAATAAAAATAAAAAAGGCGTGAAGGCGACACCATTATTAAAAGTCAGACTTCTAAACATAAACACAGTAATTAATTGTACTTGAAAGGTGTTATTTTATCAGAGCCTTTTACTCATTTGTAATTTATTTCACAATCCAACTAGCCGGCCACAACACAGGGTATTACTGCACCAAAATTTTTATTTCGGAACAAGAAAATATTTCCCTTAAGTTCGGCTATCTGAAATCATCGCTAACAAGAGGGCAGAAAGCAAAAAACTTCTCTTCTAAAAGTATACCATGAGTTAAAGCCCTGCGGTTGAGAATTTCCTGTAAGGAAAATTAAACAATGGGGGGGGGAGAGCAACTCTCTATCCCCCACCCCCCTCCAATGACAAGTTTGGGAATATACAAGACAGTAATTCCTTATAGCAATTGAGAAAATGCCACGGACGCGGGAGAACGCACCGGCGAAAGGTTAAGTTTGAAAACGCTTCCCTGCTTAGATCCGGGGGCGTGGGACTACTAAGACTCAAAGCCCTGGGATCGGGGACAGAACTGAGGCCTGAGACCGAGGGAGGAGGGGGGAAACGGTCTAGAAAAGTCAGAGGCAGAAAAAAAAAAAAAAAAAAGGGGGGGGGGGGGGGGCGCCCGGAAAAAAAAAAAAAAAAAAAAAAACCGCTCCAGACCCTGGCTTTGGCGCAGCGGCATCACTTGAAGGAAAACAAGAGTTGGGGAACTAAGAAAATGAGGAAATTCCGGGGCCCCGCGAAGAAGGACGGAGAAGCCGCGAGAAACCCGGAGGCTGCGGCGGAGAGAGAGGGGTAGTATCGTCCGAGAGAGAAGGGTCGAGCGGGGAAAGCGAGCAGCAGCGGGACCGGAAAGGGAGGATAAGGATGGGGGCGGGGGGGAGACGCGGAGGCCTCCGTGGTCGGCCACTGTGAGAGAAAACGAGGAGGGGACGAAGGGGGCAGGGGCAGCGCCGCGGTACCTGCAGAGATCGTCCAGGACGCTGCCGGGAATCTCCACCCGTTTGGTCTCCATGATGAGGACCCACAGCAGGAGCAGTGCATCCCGGCTCCGCGCGGCCGGGGACCAAGGGTACGGCACGGAGACTCCGGCTCGCCGGATAGGGGCAGCGGCGGCTCCAGCGGCGGCTCCAGCGAAGGCCAGAGGGGGAAGGGGCGGGACCCACTCACTTCCGTCCCGCTCCCTCAGCCCCGGACCCCGAGGCTGGGCCAGAGCGCGGGGAGGAGCCCCGGTAGTCACGCCCCTACTCTGCTTGAAAGGTCCAATAGGAAGCTGGAGAATCGGGAGGCCGAGCACGCTAAGCCAATGAAATGTTTGTTTATTGGTCTGTCATCTCCAATCCGTCTTCAAGCGGCTCAGTTGCTCCTCAGAAAACCAACTTCCCGCCGCCTTTGATTGAACCCTAGTGTGTGTGGTCACGCGCATGCGCGCCACGCCTCCTTTGCACTACTAGGAAGTCCAGAGGACTCAGATTTTCCTAGTAGACCCGGAGACCAAGCTTGGAGGGTTTGGCGTGGTCTGAGCGTCTTCTCGGTAAGCGCGGAGGCGCTCGTACTTCTGCAGGGCAGATCCCCAGAGGCGGTCCTGCGCAAGCGTGCATTTACAGTTCCTGTCACCAAGTATCCTGCACAAACATTCATTGTCGACCCCATCCCCTCCACGCCAAAAGCTGTACCTTCTTTAACTACAAACACCTGCAGGGAGCTGCCTTTTTGCTTGCGACTTAACCTCTGCCTTTCCTCAGGCGACCCAGACAAAACTTGATCCCAATATCTGACACCTAGTGAGAAAACACTGATTGAACCCGAACTCAGGAATTTGCATTCTACCTCCTGCACACACCACTCCAACCTACTGGTCCTAGCTGATTCCTCATCTTAATGGAGCCCACTCCATTTAGGATCTTGCAGAAAAATCTAGATCCATCCGTCCTTTAACCGCCTTTTACAGCAGGTCCACAGGAACCTCCCCCCACACCCTCTCAGCCACAACTTCAGTTCATTATACCATTTAATCTCTCATCTTTTTCTTAATTTCTGTCCAAATGTCCTTTGTCTTTACATTAGGTGCTCATTATATTTTCTCCTCACTACAAGAACTGCCTAAGCAGGACCTCTACTTCCATTCTTGGCTTGTACAACTGTCCAAGTTTTATTTTCTTTTGTTCAGATATGAATAGGTTGCAGTCTTTTATCTTTTGATAGCTCCCCTATATCAGCTTCTGATGTATACTCAAGCCCAAACGTGATGTAAGAGCCCTTTTACCATCTATTTTACTCTCCTGTTTTCCATCTTTGTTTTGGGTTTTTGTTTTTTTTTTTTTTTTAGATTTTTAAAAAAAATTATTTGACAGAGAGAGAGAAATCACAGGTAGACAGAAGTAGGCAGAGAGGGAGAAGCAGGCTCTCTGAGGAGAAGAGAGCCTGATGTGGGGCTCGATTCTAGGACCCTGGGATCATGACCTGAGCCAAAGGCAGAGGCTTAACCCAATGAGCCACCCAGGCGTCCCTCCATCTGGGTTTTTTTGTTGTTGTTGTTCTGTTTTTGCACTTTATTGGAGAACACAAATATTTCTTCCAGCCATCTATACTGTTTTTACTCTTCTGGAGCTTTCTTTCATCTTTCAAATGTCTCTTCGTTACAGTGTCATAGCCTTGCTTCATAGATTTCTTATCCCTATGAAGATATTAACAAAACATTTTTAGGGGCACCTGGATGACCCAGTTGGCTAAGTAACTGACTCTTGATTTCGGCTTAGGTCATGATCTCAGGGTTGTGAAGTCGAGCCCTGCATGGGGCTCTGAGCTGGATATGGAGCCTGCTTAAGATTCTCTCTCTCTCCCTCTCTAAAAAAACACCCCAAAAAAACAAAAAACGAAACAAAAGGAAATCCACAAACACAATACATCTTCTTCCTGAATAGTCTCTTCTTCCTCTCAGCTGTGTTTTGCTATTAATTAGGTCTCCATCTAACATATTGGAAGTTTTCTGGTAGTCTTCAAGTATTCACTCACACTTAAGAGAACATCACTAGGGGCACCTGGGTGGTTCAGTCAGTAAGCATCTGCCTTCCACTTAGACCATGATCTCAGGATCCTGGAGTCAAGCCCTACATCTGGCTCCCTGCTCAGTGGGGAGCCTGCCTCTCCCTCTCCTTCTGCCCCCCCCCCACTCGTGTGTTCTCTCTCTCTCTCTCTCAAATAAATAATAAAAATAAAATCTTTTTTTAAGAGTACATAATTTAAAAACTGGAGTTAAGGCTATAAAAGCTGATTAGAAGCTTCCAGCATGAAGGTGGAACTTGTTTCTTGAGGGCTTCTCTGTAGGGCAACCTGGCTGGGCTGTTAGTTGGGAACACATGACATCAGTATCTGTCGGTCATTCTTTCCAGCTGGTCAAATTCGCTAAAGAGAAAATCCTTCCAGACCAAACTGGAAATGTTCTGGGAGTCGAATATGAGAGCACAGGCAGGAGTATTCTCTTTGCTTTATTCAATCCCCCTGGCACACTACGAGTCTTAGTTTGGGTTTCCTAAGAAGCAGGCCCTGAGATGAGGATTTGAGTGCAAGTAGTTTACATGGGAGGTGACCCAGGAAAGCATGGTAGAGCAAGGAAGAGAGTCAGAAAGGAACTTTTTTATCAAGGAAGTCAGCACTGTAGGTAACTGGAGCTGATCCCACTGGAGGATTCTGGAGACCCAGGTAAAACACGCATTGCAGTTATTCAACTGAAGGGGTGAGGAGATGGGGATTTATGTACTCACTTCCACCAGTTCTTGGTTCCATCATGTTCCTGGAGCCTACACACCCGTCTGCCCTATGAGCAGCAAGGCAGGCTCTGGTGGCTAGAAAAAGCCCTCAGGCAAAGAAATGCAGCCACTAGAGCAGTTAGAAGTCCAGGCAGCATGGTGTAATGGATCCGTAAGGGTGACAGTGAGCCCCTTTAATGGTTCTATTCTGCCGGATATGCATTCTCCCTGTCCTATCTGAACTTCTTTTCTCTGGCTGGTGGTAACTTAACAGCCATTTTTCTTAGTGGTCCACATGAAGCTCCACATTTAGAGTACTCTAAATGATGGCAGTGAAACAACAGTGGAAGGCCCAGTGGTGTTTATCCCTCAGGGGCCAATGGTATCAAAGGAAGGAAGCAGGCCGCTGCCACTTGCCAAAGGACTTGGAGGAAATCTTCCTGCTCCTTTATCTCTCCAAAGTTTCAGCTCAGGGATAAGTTCTACAACCCCTTTTCTAGCTCTAAGGAGCCTGCAAATCTCCAGACTTCCACACAGTGCTAAGCCAATGCCTCCACTGAGAATTCCACGGTTGTCTGGGGACTAGCAACTTCCAAGCTACTTTCCTGCCCATTCACCCATCCCACTCCTGCCTCCTCACACACACGTCTAGGAGCTGGACAGGTGCACAGTAGAGTAGTCCTTATGGAAGTCCCCTGAGCTGTGACTTCCAAAGAATTCAGGGCCTCATTCATGCTAATCTTCTCTGTATCGTTCCAATTTTAGTATATGTGCTGCCGAAGCGAGCACTCAGGGCCTCATTCAAACCCAACTGCCCACAGGCCCCAGCAGCCCGTGGCTTGAGAAAGGCAGATAAATTGGAAGTTTGAAATTAAGGGAATGGGAGATGCTGAGCTTCTTCAATTAAAATACAGATACAATTTTTAAATAACTGAATTGATCAAAACCTTTACCATTTTAAAATATGCCATCTCGGGGCACCTGGGTGGCTCAGTGGGTTAAAGCCTCTGCCATCGGCTCAGGTCATGATCCCAGGGTCCTGGGATCAAGCCCCCCATCAGGCTCTCTGCTCCATGGGGAGCCTGCTTCCCGCTCTCTCTCTGCCTGCTTCTCTGCCTACTTGTGATCTCTGTCTGTCAAATAAATAAATAAAATCTTTTTTAAAAAAATATGCCATTTCTTTTAGTCTTCTTAACTACGGGGGATAGGCAGATAGAGATTAATGAGACTTACTGAGATTAAATGATGAAATGACAGTATGAAATGAAGCCAGGACTAGAATTCAGTTCTGAGCTCACAGCAGGAATTCTGCTTAAGGGAGAACGACACCATAACAATTATTATTAATGTCTGTACAGCATGATATGATATAATATTTTTTCAAATACAATAATCCTTACAATAAAACAAGTTGTCATCACATTCTTAAAAAAACACTGAATATGCTTATTGGCCTTCTTTTAAATTGAGTGAGAGTAAATTAAGTCTGTTGGAAGCCTTTTCACATATCTTCAAAGTTCCTTTTTAAAATGTATTTTCTGGGGGCGCCTGGGTGGCTCAGTGGGTTGGGCCGCTGCCTTCGGCTCAGGCCATGATCTCAGGGTCCTGGGATCGAGTCCCGCATGGGGCTCTCTGCTCAGCAGGGAGCCTGCTTCCCTCTCTCTCTCTGCCTGCCTCTCCATCTACTTGTGATTTCTCTCTGTCAAATAAATAAATAAAATCTTTTAAAAAAATTTAAAAAAAAATAAAAAAATTTAAAAAAATGTATTTTCTAGCTTTTTTGAGGTGTGATTGACAAATAAAAATTGAACATATTTAAGGTCTTGTCCTAGTCATTCAGGCTCCTATGACAAAAAATAATGCCTTCGATTGGGTGTCTTATAAACAACAAACATTTATTTCTCACAATTCTGGAGGCTGAGAAGTTCAAGGTCATGGCACTAGCAGATTTAGTGTCTGGTGAGAATCCATCTCCTAGTTTGTAGACTGTGCCTTCTAGGTGTAAGCTTACATGGCAGAAGAGGTAAGCTAGCTCTCTGGGCTCTCTTTTACATGGGCACTGATCCCTTTCATAAGGGCTCTACCTTCACAACGTAAACATGAACCCCCCACCTCCTAAGACTAACACATTGGGCACTAGGATTTAAAAACATGAATTTGGGGGGACACACAAACATTCAGGCCGTAGCAGATATACAACATGCTGCTTTGATATGTATTGTGTAATGATTACCACAAACAAGCTAATTAATATATCCATCACCTCACATAGTTACCGTGTGCGTGTGTGTGTGTGTGTGTGTGTGTGTGTGTGTTTGGTAACAACACTTAGGATATCTGCTCTGTGCAAATTTCAAGTGTGGAGGGAGTTGGCACAAAGGGCAAATATGTGTTGTTGTGTAAATGACTTGAATCAAAAGATCTTTGTTAGTTGAAGGGTACACACTTTGTTGTGAGATGAATAAGTTCCGGAGACCCACTGTGCAGCCAGGTGATTATAGCTAATAATAGTGTATTATACACTTGAGGGGAGGCCCTGTTAAGTTCAGACTGGTTTGGGCCGTCCTGGCCAGCTCTTCTTCCAGGCCATCATTGTTGCTTGAAGGGTAGCTTTGGTTTCCTTCAGGTCTCTTGCCTGAGTTAAGAGACCTGAGTTAAGGCTGAGCACAAATAGGTGAGTAGTCAAGGTCACGTCTTGGGTCTGACTGGTGTCAGAACTACTAGAGCCATCTCACCATCATCTGTAGGCCAAAGTGAAGACATGCGGGAGGGCAAAGCTGAAAGGCCTTTGGAGTAAAGGAAGCAGATCTGTCAGGAGCTCACCTGAGCTGGTGTGGGGCTGGAGGTGGGGAACGGTGGGAGAGGAATGAGAGAGAGAGAGAGAAAGAGAAAGCAAACGCCTGAGCACTTGGCCCCAGGTGGGAGCCAGAGTGGTCAGGTATCAGAGTCGCCGATTAAAGCAGGAAGCCAAAAAATGAGAGTTAAACCTTTAATCAGCTTACCATGATGGCTAAAACCAGAGAAAGCACTGACTGCTTCTGCTTCACTTTCCCATGGAACAAGGTACTACCGGTAAAGGGTCAGGTGATCTCACTGAACAAAAGGCTCATGCAGTTTTGTGGGCCCTGGGGAGAGAGGAACGAGGGGAAGACGTCAGTGTAGAAAAGTACTCCTCCTTTAGTGTAGAAAAGTACTCCTCCTTCCCCAATGAGGTGGCTTCAGCGAGGAGACTAAAGAAGACCTCTCTGCCGAGGCCTCAGATTAGGAGATAGGAATGGACGCCCTGGGGCTGGGAATGCAAACAGGAGAAGCTTGGGAGGCACAGGGGCCCAAGTCCCTGACTGCAATACACTGGCTGTGTGGGAGGGCAGTCACTCCGGGGGAGGCCTGCCAGGTAGAGCGTCGGTGGTGGCCTACAGTTAGGCCTGAAAACTCACACATAGATCTCAAACCACAAGCCAGATTCTCAAGAACTGCTGAAGTGACCCCAAAGACTGTCCTCCCTCCGAACTCACATGAACCCACACATGTCTTTTGGTTTCAGCCAAAGCCTTCTTTCACTTTGGCCCAAATCATTTCAATTGACATGTTCCACTGGGCATCCAGAGGCTCAAACCAGAAGTCTAAGAGTGAACCCTAGTTCCAGTCTTTCTCACACATGCACATGTCCAACCCACTGCTGCGTCCTGGCCAGTCTACCTCCAAGATCCATCCCTTCTTCTCCACCTCAGCTTCCCCCACCTCAGGCCATGCCTCCTCAGCCTCAGCTACATGGCTTCCATATGCTCCTACATGTCTCCTGGGTCCTGGCAACCTGCTCTCCACAAAACAGCGAGAGTGGTCACCTCAACACGTTAATTTGATGACTCTTATGCTTGAAAATCTTCATGACCTCAGGGCAGAATCCAAATGACGTGCCATGGCTTGAGAGACTTTTTGTGATGGGCAACTGCCCGGCACCCACTCACCTTTCCTCTCATGTCCCGTCTTCATCTCTCACTACACTCACCATGGTAGTCTCCTTGCAATCCATCACATTCTCCAAGCTCTTTCTGCACACTCTCCTTCTGCCTGGAATGCCACCCACCGCTCCACAACCCCCTCCTTTACAGGCATTCTCTGCAGCTTAAACATCACCTCCTCAGAAATTCTTCCCAGACCACTCTATCTAAATAGTCTCCTCAACTGGAAATTTTCTCAAGCCATTTTTCCCCTCTCCCCCTAAACTGTAAGTTAAAAGAAAGCAGAGATCCTTTCTAACGTATGCACTGAATCCCCAGTGTTAAGAGTGTCCTTGCATGGTGGACACTCTCTAAACAGGCAAAGGAGTAAGTTATCACCAAGTATGTGGTGAGGTTACTGAGAAGGAGGTGGTGGGATACAAAATCCTATTATGAGTAAGTGTGAATGTCTTAAAAAAAAAAAAAAAGTAAATCTGCTGTTGGAAAAGATGAACTCATCCTAGCTTCGATGGGTTTTGTTACTTTCGTTAAAGACAGTCCTAGTTAATGCAGAGCTCACTTGCTCTCTCTTTTGTGTATCTATGTAATAGATATATATTATATAAATATAATATAATAATAGACATAAATATGTCATATTAAGTATAAGCATCTTATTGAGAATATATATATGAAACAATTCTACACTCTAGAACTGTAGAACCTCTTCCTTCTCTTTCACCCTCTCTTTCCTGCTCCTCCGAATCTCTATACCTCTAACCACCATGCTTTGATGGGTTTGCCCAGAATATGAGAAGGCCGTTGGAAGAGAGGGAATGAAGTTTCCACACCCAAATGAAAAAGCTTAATCCGCTGATAAACAACCTTCTTTTGCATGGAACAAATCAGGAAAACGAAAATCGTTTCAGGATTTTTAAAAAAATGTATAAATCACTTCTTAATTTTAAAAAATCAGAAATATGACAGTTCTTAAGAATTCTTAAGAATTCTCTCATTAATTCCTTGTCATGGACGAAGGGATTATTTCTGACTAAAATTTCAGAAACTGAGTAACACACTAATTATTACATTATGTCTTTGAACAGATGTTGAGTAAGCATGCTAGAGGCTAGCTTGTTTTTCTTCAACTGAACTTGCAAACATCTTAACTGGGAAAAGATGTTTTTCTCGTAGCGTCTCTTATATTGAATTCTTTAAAAGGAAAAGTTCTGTTGAAACAACAAACAAATCTAAAGAGGCACCTCTCCAATTATGTATTGTGAGCATAACCAGCTCGGTTTGGCCCCATCGGTATTCCACAGTCTGCATGGGGCTCAGACTTCAGTTTGTCCAGACATTGCCACCCCCCCCCCAAAGGCTTGGACTAGCCTACTCTCTTCCCACTATATACAAGGAAACCAGAATCCCAAACAGGAAAACTCTGTTTCCTATCTACCAGCAGGGGGTGTACAGTCCCTTTGTTCCATTTTCAAATTTTAGAGCACACTGCTGACTCACACTCTTAGCACAAGAGCAGGACTTGAAAACTGAGGCTCTTGCCATCCGTGGGACCCTGCTTCCGAGGAGCTGGTGTAACTACATTATTTCCCGGCTATTTAAATGACTCAGATATCTGAAGACACCCTTTCCCGCTTGTCCCCTTCAAGTTGCCTACTGGTGACGGCCTCTCACTCTGTACGTTAGTGTCACGTTACAGCTCCAGCAAATTACCAGAGCTGGGATGGCTTTAAAACAATACAAATTTCTTATTTTAGAGTTCTTCAGGGGAAAAGCCCAGCGCTGGTCTTACTGAAAAGAGAGGTGTCTGCAAGGCTATGTTCTCTAGTGGGGCCCTCTGCATACTTTGGCTCCTGGTCCCCTTCCTCCATCTCCCAAGCCAGCAATGGCAGGTCGATTCCCCTTACATCACTCTGGCCCTCATAGTCCTCTCCCTCACAGTCATCTCTCGGTGGCCCCCCATCTGCTTCCTCTTACATTTGTAAGGAACATGTGATTACATGAGACCCACCCAGATAACCCAGGACAATCTCCCTACTTTAAAATCAGCCAATTAGCAACCTTAATTCCATCTGCAATCTTTTTCCTCCTTTTCCTTTAAAGTAACTTATTCACAGACTCACACATAATCACAGGATTACGAGGGACATTTTGTGGGGGGCAATATTTTGCTTGCCACATTCTGCATCCCTGCTCTGTAGATTTCTCTTTGTGTATCCACCCTCTCACTTCCGTTCCCAGGAATCTGTGACTGCACTTTTTTTTTTTTAATATTTTATTTATTTATTTGACAGAGATCACAAGTAGGCAGAGAGGCAGGCAGAGAGAGAGGGGGAAGCAGGCTCCCCATGGAGCAGAGAGCCCGATGTGGGGCTCGATCCCAGCACCCTGGGATCATGACCTGAGCTGAAGGCAGAGGCTTTAACCCACTGAGCCACCCAGGCGCCCCGTGACTGCACATTTTTTCAGCATGTGGAAGTTGCTAGTTCTAGTAATTTGAAATTATGGAGTTTTATCTCCCTTGTTTGTTGTGCTTGGGATCACGGAGTTTAAAAATAGCTTTTATTGAAAGCTAAAGTAATATAATGTCTGGAATTTGTTTTAAAAATAATCCACCAGGGGGAAAAATTGCAAGGCCAATAGATAAAATAAGACTAACAAAAGGGTGGTAATTGTTGAACTGGGTAATGAGTACATGGAGTTTAATTATATTCTTTTATATATACTTTCAAATATTCAGAATAAAATGTTTTCAAAAATTGAGACCTTCTTCCTGAGAATTAAACTGACTTTTCCTCCTTGTTTCTTTAATACTTGAAAGGAAAAACATTGATAAGACTAAGTGAAACTGCATACTAAATATGTCATTGTTAAAGGCACCAGGTTGAAATGCAATTGATTTAAAAAATTATTGAGATATAATTTACAATGAAATGCTGTTGACTTCTGCAAAATTAAAAAAATTAAAAATTAAATTAAAAAATAAAATAAAAAAATTAAATTTTTTATTTTATTTTATTTTTTTAAAAGATTTTATTCATTTATTTGACAGAGAGATCACAAGTAGGCAGAGAGAGAGAGAGAGGGAAGCAGGCTCCCTGCCGAGCAGAGAGCCTGATGCAGGGCTCGATCCTAGGACCCTGAGATCATGACCTGAGCTGAAGGCAGAGGCTTAACCCACTGAGCCACCCAGGCACCCCAAATTTTTTTGTTGAAGCAACTACAGAGTCCTATCTAGTTGTAAGATGAGAGATGCGGTTAGCCCTTTCCCTAGTTTCCCCCAATGGCAACATTTTACAAAACCACAGCACATTATCACGTTGATGTGACACAGTTACTGACGTGACACACCACACTGTCGTCACCACAACGATCCTGCATATTGCTCTTTATGTTGTCTAGATGTCACGTATTTATGACCTCTTCCAAATGAAAACCTTTTCCTGACTTTTATGTGCCTTCCTTTCTTAAAAGCAAGATCTTAAAATGGCCCAAACCTATTTTTCAGAGCTGTCAAACATGCTGTGTGACGGAATCCAAATATTGTACTGACTAAATTTTAGGTACCATGGATGAACTAGCAGAATATGACCTCAAATAAGGGACTGAGAGCAGTGCCCAGACAGCAAAGAGGCCTCTTGGAAATCCAGAATCCAAGTAGCATGGCAGGGAGGCAGGGCCATCGTCGTCAGCCACTTTGCTGGCCGGAAGTCACCAATCGTGTGACATCTACCACTAGTGCCAGCAGCCTCCTCCACCATTCATTCTTGTCCTTCCTCTCAGTTAGAGGGCTCACTGAAAAGTCTATATGTTCTGGCTCTCTCACAGTTACCTGTCATGAGATGTGGCAACTATCTTAGGGCAAGGAGATGTAAACACAGAGTAGCTGAGGACTTCTGGGAAGTTCTAAAAAAAAAAAAAAAAAAAAAAGTGGCAGGCTTTGTTTCTCTCTTTTCTCTTTATTCCCTCCTGTGGCCAGCAAGTGATCATCTGGGCAGAGAAGCAAAACAGTAAATGCCGTGTCTCTGAAGACCTGAGAGCTGCCAAATCAACCCTGGAGAGCCTATCTCTAGACTTCTTTTACTGGAAAGAGTGATAAGCTTCTATCTTGTTGAAGCCACAATATTGGGCTTTTCTCTGTTTTAGGCAGACAGTAGTCCAAACTGACGTAGGCTGTCTTCTTATCTAGAGACAGAGGCAGATCTCATTGGAGGCTTGAGGCTGCTCTTTTGATTTTGGGGAAAAAAAGTTTTCAGTAGGCCTTTTGATCATACCAAACCAAAGTCCTCAAAGAATTCCAGACAGAAGAGTTTGAGACCATTGGAAGGTAAAGAGCTCAGTCATACCTTCCTTTGAGCCAAGTTGAGGGTCTGCAGAAAGAGGACTAGGATGGTAGAGAAAGGAAAAAGGAGGAGACAGGAGGGATGCCCTCAGTTTAGAAGGAAAAAAGGGGACAGTGGAGGGTCTGCACCCTGGGTGGAGTTTAGGGTCAGGGATTCCCACATGTATCACCTGTTCTCTCAAAGCTGCTCCTGCCAACCGGGGACCTCAGGAGAATGACAGCCAGGGGAGCAGCCCTCTGCAGAAACAGATCTAGAAGCCAGGGTATCAGTGTGCATTACTTTTAAAGTGGATTTTTTGGGCGCTGCCTGGGTGGCCCAGTTGGTTAAGCATCTGCCTTCAGCTGGGGTCATGATCCCAGGGTCCCAGGATGGAGCCCAGCAATGGGTTCCTTGCTCAGTGGGGCACCTGCTTTTCCCTCTCCCTCTGCCTGTCACTCCCCCTGCTTGTGCTCTCACCCTCTCTCTCTCTGTCAAATAAATGAATAAAATCTTAAGGAAAAAAAAAAAAAAAGAAGTGGATTTTGTTTTCTTTCCTGCTCAGTAATTTTCTTTGCTGATGTCCAAGCACAGCGAACATCTGTTTTGTTTCGTTCTGTTTGATTTCTCAGCACCCATTTTCCCTCTGGTTGCATGAACGTTATTTTCCTTTGGGAGCTATTCCTCCCCCACCCTCATCCCATGTTTGGGTGGGTTTGACTCCCCACCCCCAACCGCTTCATTCTGGCTCTCAGTCTCCAAGAGCATTTGTCACAGTGATTATTAAGGTTTTTTCTTTTTTTAAGATTTTATTTATTTATGGGGCGCCTGGGTGGCTCAGTGGGTTAAAGCCTCTGCCTTCGGCTCAGGTCATGGTCTCAGAGTCCTGAGATCAAGCCCCACATCGGGCTCTCTGCTCAGCGGGGAGCCTGCTTCCTCCTCTCTCTCTCTGCCTGCCTCTCTGCCTACTTGTAATCTCTGCCTTTCAAATGAATAAATAAAATCTTTTAAAAAAAAAGATTTTGTTTATTTATTTGACAGAAAGAGAGAGAGAGAGCACAAGTAGGCAGAGCAGCAGGCAGAGGGAGAGGGAGAAGCAGGCTCTCCACTGAGCAGGAAGCCCGATGTGGGGCTCAATCCCAGGACCCCAGGATCATGACCTGAGCCAAAGGCAGAACTTAACCCACTGAGCCACCCAGGCACCCCCTGTCACAGTGATTATTTAAGAGATACGTGAGGAACCCAAGCCAAGTCCAAAGACCCAATGCTGGGATGTCGGCTGAGCTTAATGGGAAAGAAATGTCTTCTTTCTGCTCAACTTGCTAAAGTTATGGAACATAATCCTAGAGACTCTGCACTTATGCAATGCAAGGAGAGAAAAGCAGCATAAAAAAAAAGTTATGAGCCGAAGAGATGATTGGCAGGAATTGAGCAATAGTCCAAAGCATAGAGGTCAACTGTGGGGTGGAAATGGGAGCTTCGACCCTGCTACTTAGGGATAGAACAAATGGTCTCCGAAACCTGAAGAACCCGAAACTGTTCCAGTTACAGCAATAAAATCAATACATCATGAGTGAAATATGATATCTTCAGAAAGCTGCCTCACAGGTCCAATTGGGAAGAGCTGAATCAGACACTTGGCTAACATTACTCACATCTTTAGAGGAAACAATGAGTCAACAAGTCACAGAGGGGAAAGCCTGAGAGAGATCAGAGATGGTGAGTCTGGCACTGCCTTTCCAAATTCCATACACTGGAGACACACCGAGTAGTCAACCTGACTATCTGCTTATTCGTACTTCCATATAATGGCACTGAGGGGACCCTTAACCTTTAAGTGTCACTCAACTTGGGCTCTGTGTCAATTCAACACTCTTCTAGTAACATTAAGATGATCATTTCATGCGGTGCTGGGGGTGCCTGGGTGCCTCCATCAGTTAGGCAATCAGCCCTTGGTTTCAGCTCAGGTCATGATTTCAGGGTCATGAGATCAAGCCCCATATTGGGCTTGAGCTCACAACAGTCTGCTTGAGATTCTCTCTTCCTCTTCCTTTGCCCCTCCCTCAACTTACACACATGTTCTCTCTCTGTCCCAAACAAATGAATAAATTCTTAAAAAAAAAAAAAAAGATGACAATTTTACATTTGATGTAGCTTCCCATTAGCACTATTAAGGCTGATACAGGTCCCTGCGAAGGAGAGGGAGTGTCTAGAGCAAAACCATTTGAGAAAGGAGAAAGTCAAACTACAGCTGGGAGGCCAGGTCCAAGTTTCAGGTCTGGATGGTCCTAAACAGAATCAGAATTTGGGGACAGGGTGTGGAATTGGAAAGGGGGTTTGGGGGGGTTTGGAGTGAGGGGAATTGAAAGGGGGGTTTTGGGTGAGGGAGCTAACTTTCTGAGTCAGAGGACAGTAATAAAAGATCAATTTGGGAGACACCCAGGGGAGATAGTTGGTTAAGTATCCGACTCTTGGTTTCAGCTCTGGTTGTGATATCAGGGTCGTGAAATCAAGCCCCATATCCTGCTCTGTGCTTAGCATGAAGCCTGTTTGAGACTCTCCTTCTCCCTCTGCTCCTCCCCACACCCCCCCAAAATAAATAAATCTTATTTTTTAAAAGATTTTATTTATTTATTTGACAGAAAGAGATCACAAGTAGGCAGAGAAGCAGGCAGAGAGAGAGAGGGAAGCAGGCTTCCTGCTGATCAGAGAGCCCAATGCGGGGCTCGATCCCAGGACCCTGGGATCATGACCTGAGCCAAAGGCAGAGGCTTTAACCTACTGAGCCACCCAGGTGCCCCAATAAATAAATCTTAAAAAAAAAAAAAAAAAGATCAAGTTAGAAATGAACAAAGAAATTTTGGTGGTTGTTCTAATCAGCCTGGAAGGGTCTGCTTCCAGCCTTTGTTGGCTAGGGCTGAGGAGTGAAGCTGGTCTAAGGGCAGGGAGCCAGATGCATAGGAAGAGGGCTCTATTCTTGGTTCTAGTCCTTTGCATGATAAAAAGTTCCCTGCCCACTAGGGGCCAAACCTCTATTTCATTAAAGTTAGAAACATTGGGGCGCCTGGGTGGCTCAGTGGGTTAAAGCCTCTGCCTTCAGCTCAGGTCATGATCTCAGGGTCCTGGAATCGAGCCCCGCATCCGGCTCTCGGCTCAGCAGGGAGCCTGCTTCCCCTTCTCTCTCTGCCTGCCTCTCTGCCTACTTGTGGTCTCTGTCAAATAAATAAATTAAGTTAGAAACATTATTTTAAAATTCCTTTGTCTTAAAGCTTTTTCCCCTCTAAAAATGCAAATGTCCATGAAGAGAGTTAATTAAACATCACCCCTCATATTTACATTCTTACTGAGAAACTTCTTTATTTAAGCAAAAATTAAATGCCCTCTATTTTACTACTTATAAGAGCTTCATTGTTTCTGCTAGTAAATGATTTTTTGAAAGTTAATTTTCCTAACTTTGAAAATGAAAAATAAATGCAAATCAATAAGGGAATCATGCTGGAAATAAAGAAGGTATGTAATTTTTATGCTTAAAAAGCCCAAGCCATGAAACCATTAATATGCAAAAACGGATTGTTAATTTCCATAATTTGCACATATATTATTGTTTTCAGAACAACAGAGTATGTAAACCGTAAATTTATATTTTCCAAAATTACATAAATCTTAAAGATTACCTGCATCTGGCTTTGGAGGTATTTGTTGGGGAAAGAACAGCAAATAATGATCAGCAGACAGAATGCCAGGTTTCAGGGCGCCTGGGTGGCTCAGTGGGTTAAGCCGCTGCCTTCAGCTCGGGTCATGATCTCAGGGTCCTGGGATCGAGTCCCGCATCGGGCTCTCTGCTCAGCGGGGAGCCTGCTTCCCTCTCTCTCTCTCTGCCGGCCTCTCCATCTACTTGTGATTTCTCTCTGTCAAATAAATAAATAAAATCTTAAAAAAAAAAAAAAAAGAATGCCAGGTTTCAAAAGAACTGCTGGTTTGGCCTTGTCTCAGTGCTTACATTAAAGACTGTTTGTTTAATTTTCTGCAGAAGAGAATTTGCATTGCTTAACTTGGAATATATAGTATGCATCCCTAATTCAGGTAAAACACCCACCCTGCCAGAGCTCCATAATTAGAAAACAACTAGAAAAGCTATACAAAAACATATGTTAGTTTTCACAAATTTAAAGCTGTATTTGAAAAGCATCAGCCCACTCTAGACAGGTGCTACGACTATCCGGAATTACTGCTGAAGCTTATGCCCCTGGTCCTGCTTATCTCCTTTCTCTTGCCTTCTCCTGGCTAACTCATCCCCCTGCTCTGAGCAAGTTAATAACTTCTGTGTGCCCTCTCACACCTTCTACCTGCTCTTTTAGTCAGACAGACTCATATACGTGAGGACTTCCTCCTCACCGTTTTATAAAATAAAGGGAGGGGCATAAGATTCTTTGCATATCCTTTCTCAGTAAACATACATAGTGGAAATCTCTCTAAGTCCCTTGATAGAAAGCTCACTTACCCCTTTACCTATATAACAGTTTGCCTTGTTTAGTCTTTTGTGATGTGAATATTCCACCGTTTAGTCGGTCATTTCCTTAGTGATAGTCATACACTTTGTTTCCAATTTTTTTAAAAGATTTTATTTATTTATTTGACAGACAGAGATCACAGGTAGGCAGAGAGGCAGGCAGACAGAGGAGGAAGGAGGCTCCCCGCTGAGCAGAGAACCCGATGATGCCGGATGCCGGGCTCAATCCCAGGACCCTGGGATCCTGACCTGAGCCAAAGGCAGAGGCTTAGCCCACTAAGCCACCCGGCGCCCCTGTTTCCAATTTTTTGTCCCTCCAAAAAGTGCTGCAATAAAATAATACATGTTCTCATGTGCCTTTATTTGCAAGGGCCAGCAGGAGAAAGATGATCGAGGCAAAGGTAGGCATATTTTTTATTTTTTCTTAAGATTTTATATATTTATTTGACAGAGAGAGAGAGAGACAGTGAGAGAGGGAACGGGGGAGTGGGAGAGGGAGAAGCAGGCTTCCTGCCACCAAACAGGGAGCCCGATGCGAGGCCCAGGACCCTAAGATCATGACCTGAGCCGAAGGCAGGCACTTCACCTACTGTGCCACCCAGGCGCCCCTGCGTATTTTTTATTTTAATAGGTACAGCCAGATTGCATTGCCAATGGTGTGTATTGCATTCACAGCTCCAAATGTAGGATATGAGCCGGCCCTCTCCATCCTCCTGCAGTCACTGCTGTTGCCACTAGCCATAGGCATTATGTTCTTCTTAAATATATCACATCTTGGCAAAAAGTAATTGTTGTTTTTATTTAAATATTCATCTTTGTTAATTTTATCACACACACACACACACACGCGCACGCACACACACACACACACACACGAAATTCTGGATCAAGGTCAGATTCCTAACATCTCACAGTAAGTAAGTGTCCTGCCTCCTGGTCCCACTCTCGTGCAGCTGCTGTCTCTCTCACCCATGGGGACGCCCCTGCGCCCCTCCTCTCCATAGATGCACACAGACCTTTCTCTCACCTTAACAGATGAACCATACCTAGGTGACATTTCTTGGGGAGGGTTTTTTGTAATTTTATTTGTTTGGTACTATCTGTGGATTTTACTTCATTTTCTGTAACTTCAAGTTTTGTTTTGTTTTTTTAAGATTTTTATTTATTTATTTGACAGAGAGAGATCACAAGTAGGCAGAGAGGCAGGCAGAGAGAGAGAGAGGGAAGCAGGCTCCCTGCTGAGCGGAGAGCCTGACATGGGACTCGATCCCAGGACCCTGAGATCATGACCTGAGCCGAAGGCAGAGGCTTTAACCCACTGAGCCACCCAGGTGCCCCATTTTTTGTAACTTCAAGTTTTAATGTGAAATGTGATGCCAGGCAGATATTTTTCCTTTTTTTTTTTTAAATTCTACATAGGAATGAAATCAGCTTATTTTTTTTAAGATTATTTATTTATTTATTTATTTATTTGACAGAGAGGGAGAGACCACAAGTAGGCAGAGAGGCAGGCAGAGAGAGAGAGGGGAGGAACAGGCTCCCTGCTGAGCAGAGAGCCCAATGTGGGGCTTGATCCCAGGACCCTGAGATCTTGACTGAGCCGAAGGCAGAGGCTTTAACCCACCGAGCCACCAGGCGCCCCGATATTTTTCTTCCTTTTTTAAGTAAATTCTTCTTTCTATCCAATAGATTCTAAAATTAGTACTTTGAAAACATGAATATAATATAAAATAAAATAAAATCAGTACTTCAATTCCTGGAGATCGGGAATTTTACTAGAACATGCTTGTGTGTGAGTAGGTATATCTGTTGTTTTAAATCAATCTGACTGGAATTCAGTAAGGCCTTTCAATCTTGAGATTTGAATTGTTCTTTAGCTTGGAGAAATTATCTTCGTTTTTTATTCCATTATTGCCTTTCCTCCATTTCTTCCTTATTTTCTTCTGGTAATCTTGCATCTCCTTGATTTTTTGCATGGCTTGCATGTCTTGATTTTTTCACCATTTCTATTGTTTTTTTTTTTTCTTCTCTCTGTATTTTGAACTCTTTCTTCCACTCTCCAGACCACTAATTCAGGTTCCAACATTACCATCTTTCCTTTATTTTTTAAACATTTATTTAAGTACTCTCTGCACCCGCTGTGGGACTTGAACTCACGACCCTGAGATCAAGAGCTGCACGTACTTCTGACTGAACCAACTACACAGTCCATTCTTTAAATGTATCTACTAACCTGTAGAATGAGAAAATTATGCTTAATGCTTTCAGACATTCTCTTTCATGATGTAACTGAACCTTGTTAAAGTCTCTTACTTTTGGGGGGTGACTGGGTAGCTATTTGGTTAAGTGTCTGCCTTCAGCTCAGGTCTTGATCTCAGGGTCCTACTCAGCAGGGAACCTGCTTCTCCCTCTCCCTTTGCCACTCCCCCTCCCTTGTTCAATCTCTCTCTCTCTCTCTCAAAATAAAGGAATAAAATATTTTTTAAAAAGTCTCTTACTTTTTGGGAGGTGGCTCAAATGGTCATCTTTCTCCTACCAGTTTGCATTTTGGGAGGAGTCGTCTGATGCATTAGCTATTTATTGCTGCAAAACAAATCACCTCAAAATTTTGTTTCTGAAAATAGTAATAAGCATTGATCATCTCTGGAGAATTCGAATGGAATGAAAGTAAAAGTTGCCTTTCTGCCCCAGAGATCCAGTTCCATCTATCCATCTGCCTACCCAGAGATAACTATATTTTACAGCTAAACATTTTCCTAAGTGTATACACAGAAGTATTTTTGCCTTTTTTGTTTTGATAATTTCAGGCTTACAAAAATAGTCCAAAAAAGCCCACATATTCTCCACCTAGACTTCTCAAATACTAGCATTTTGCCACATTTGTTTTATTTTTTCTTCTCTCTCATATATATAATTTTTTCTCTCTGTATATAGTCTCTTTCTCTCTTGTATGCACACTCACACACCCCTATATATCACATATACATTGTTTTCTGAACAAATTGAGACTGGATTGAAAATATGATTACATCAGTTTGTGCTTCCTGAAAATAAGACCATTTTCCCTTATAAACATAGTATAATTATAAAAATTAAGATCATAATATCAATTTGATATTATTATTTATTCTATAGACCTTATTCAAATTTTACTAATTACCAAAGTCTTTTTTTTTTTTAGATTTTATTTATTTATTTATTTATTTATTTGACAGAGAGAAATCACAAGCAGGCAGAGAGGCAGGCAGAGAGAAAGAGAGGAGGAAGCAGGCTCCCTGCTGAGCAGAGCGCCCAATGTGGGGCTCGATCCCAGAACCCTGGGATCATGTCCTGAGCTGAAGGCAGAGGCTTTAACCCACTGAGCCACCCAGGCACCCCATATCAATGCCTTTTATAGCAGAAGAAAAGGAATTTTTTCTGCTCCAGGATCCAATCCAAGATCACACATTGCATTTAGATATTACGCCTTTTTAGTCTCCTTTAAACTGGGAGCATTCCTCAGTGTTTTTTTATAAGTAACATTTTTATACAATCACAATAGAATAATTGTTTTTTTTTAATATTTTATTTATTTATTTGACAGAGATCACAAGTAGGCAGAGAGGCACGCAGAGAGAGAGGGGGAAGCCGGCTCCCTGCCAAGCACAGAGTCCGATGCAGGGCTCAATCCCAGGACGCCGGGATCATGACCTGAGCCAAGGCAGAGGCTTTAATCCACTGAGCCACCCAGGCAACCCACAATAGAATAATTCTATTCACACTTATGTTTCTTATCTTTTTCCCTTACTAGTCTAATCTTCCATTTCAGTACATACACATTATCTTATTCACTTCATTGACTACACAGTACACTGTATCAGTCAGGGTGATCTAGTTTCTGTTACGATAACAAATTCCACCAGATTCTCAGTGACTTAATGCCGCAAACACTTTTTCTTGTGCATGTGACATCTGTTGTCCTCCCTGTGAAGGCTCAGTGCTCTGGCTGCTTCTGTCTCATAACTCTTCCTCCCAGTGTGTGTTTCTACAAATGCTGTACCAGAAGAGCATGGAGAACCTCACGTGCACTATTAAAATCCTTTTAAAATTCCAGAGAACAAAGCAAATCACATCAGCATGCTCACCCTTAAAAGGGCAGAAATGTATTTCTCCCACCTACCCAGAAGGAGAAGGAATCAAGAAATACTGGTAAGGAATAGTACCACCCGCCACATGTATCATTGAATGGGCAAATCATAACTTATTTAAGTAGTCCCTTATTTATGGATTTTCAGATTCCTTCCGTTTTTTCCCCCCAAAACCCTTATAAACTTATTTTGCACACTTGTAATCTACAGTATAAATTCTAAGAAATGGAATTGCAAAAGCAAAGAGAATGTCCATCTCAAGTTTAGGCTGCCAGTTTGAGCTTTGTGCAAGACGAGTGAACAGAAGGAGCCTGACAACAGAGACAGAAAAACAAAAGAAAGAGATGGGCGCGACAGAGAAAGGAGATTTCGAGACTGACTTTCCAATTTACAAGCCCTTGGAATCTTGACTGTTTATGTCTATTAAAGCACAGTATGTGTTCAATAAGCTCTTGTTCTCACTTTTGCAAGTTTGAGTGGGTTTCTGCTACTCGTCTTAAATTGCACCATAGCTGGAGGGGACAGAAAGAAGGATGGCATGATTGCTCCTTTCATTTCAGTTTTCAACCCAGTAAACAACTGGGATATGGAAGGAACAGAGCACTCAGTTGTTATACCGAAGTCCCCCCCACTGGACCAGTGTTTTGTAAGCTGAGTTGCTTTTAAATCCAGGACCGATGGTTGGTAAAGGCGAAGCTTACCTAGATCTGGAATGAGAGCACCAACCGAGGTGCTCTTATTAAATATCATCTCAGGATAAATTCTCCTCATTTTTAAAAACCCAGCTCAGGGCGCCTGGGTGGCTCAGTGGTTAAGCCGCTGCCTTCGGCTCAGGTCATGATCTCAGGGTCCTGGGATCGAGTCCCGCATCGGGCTCTCTGCTAGGCAGGGAGCCTGCTTCTCTCTCTCTCTCTCTCTGCCTGCCTCTCCGTCTACTTGTGATTTCTCTCTGTCAAATAAATAAATAAAATCTTAAAAAAAAAAAAAAATCATTTGAAAAAAAAAAAAAAAAAAAGTTTAAAAAAAAAAAAAAAGACAGAGTTTAAAAAAAATAAAAAATAAAAAATAAAAAAAATAATAAAAACCCAGCTCAGATTCTACTTCATGAAGGGTTGCCAATTGCTACCAGAGCTCATCCTGAGCTCCAATTTTTCTGAGTCCTTAAAACACAAGATATCCAATTAGCCCCCATTTGGTTTTATATTGTTCTCTGTTTGTCTTATTGCTAGAATGAGTTTTAAAGTTCTTTGGGTGTGGAAAAAAATATTTTATATCTATTTTGAATTTCCTGAGAAGTGGATAAACACTTAATAAAGGTATAGCTATTGACTGGTTGCTTCTACCTGATTTATATGAACCTGACTTAAGTTGAGTGTATTTATAAACCATAAATAAAATGAAGGACAGCTCAGCTAAAACCAACACGTGGTTCCCATCTGTCACATTTCCCAAGGATTACAGATTATTGCTTTGGTGATATAACAGCAGCAATTCTGAAAACAGACAGCAGAAAGCTATCTGTACCATTCTAGTGACTACAGACCTTCTTCTCAGACTTGTATCAACTTAAGTAAGCCTACTCACATTCTATATGCATATTTATAGAATATGATATTGTCACCAATCACTCTGTAGATTTATTTATTTTTAAATATTGGAAGCCTCTTTCCCTCTTTCTTGGATCACCATTCCATATATGTTGGTGTGTATCATTCCCCTGCATTTTTTCATATTTTTATCATACTACTGTATATCCATAAATAATATATAAATTATGTATTATGTTATTTTATATATATGTATATATATATTTGTATGTGTATATTTATATAATTATATATTATATATGTATATAATTACATATTGTATATAATTATACATGTATAATTATATATATGCAAAATTATATGTATGGTTATATATACATATAATTATATATTACATATAAATATATACTTATATATAAACTTATATATGTGTATATTTAAATTTACATATAAATATATATTTAGAGGGGCTCCTGGGTGGCTCAGTGGGTTAAGCCTCTGCCTTTAGCTCAGGTCACGATCTCAGGGCCTTGGGATTGAGCCCCGCATCAGGTTCTCTGCTCAGTGGGGAGCCTGCTTCCTCCTCTCTCTCTGCCTGCCTCTCTGCCTTCTTGTGATCTCTCTCTCTCTGTGTCAAATAAATAAATAAAATCTTTAAAAAATATATATATATATTTTACATACAAAATAAATAAAGATATATAAAATATATAATACCTAATATAATAATGTTATATAATATATATACACATAATTATATACCATTGTTTGGGGTCCCTGGCTGGTTCAGTTGGTAGAGCGTGTTTCTCTTTATCTTGGGGTCATGGGTTTAAGCCCCACACTGGGCATAGAGCTTACTTAAAAAAAAAAAAAAGAAATACACATATACCGTTGTCATACAGGCATGTCTTAAGTTATAAATGTTGTCATACCCTTATTATTCTGCAAACCTCCCTTTTTCCTTTTCATAATATATACTTGTAATGTATCTCATGTTAATATGGTGAATATGGTAGCTCTAGAGCACTTAACTATCTTCACAAACTCATTTTCCTGTTGATATACATTCTAGTTACTTCGAGTTTTTCCCAGTGTCAAAAAAATGCTGCAAGGAAGTGTTCTGCTACATATCTACTTGTGCACATACACAAGACTTTGTCTGTGGTATATGCCTGACAAATGGAATTGCTGCATATGCTTATTGATTTTGATAATGCCTCCATTTGATAAATAGCTCTCCAAAATGACTGTAACATTTCAGCTCCCACCAGAAATACCTGAAAGTGCCATTTCCCCGACATCCTCCCGTGATTTGTGTTCATTTGATCTGCCACAATGAACAGACTTTAATAAGCCAACTCCTGCCCTGACCTCTGTATGGCTTTTGGGGATCAATATCTTGTGATCCACCGGGGGGGGCCCTCATTCCTTTGTTATATATCAATTCAATCAAGTTTATTAATTTTATTTCTTTTGGCCAGCTTGATCTGTTAAAGGGGTGTTAAGATCTCTCCCCTTGATTATGATTTGGTTGAACATACTTCTATGGTTCTCGATTGATCTATCTTCTGGTAAATTATTCTTTTTTTATCAAAGAGTTTTACTTGTTAGCCCAAATGATGTTTTTTTTTAATCTTAAATCCCCTTTGTTTTCTATTAATTCCATCAAATACTATTATTCTTCTGCATGTTTTTATTTTTCATTTGTATTTGATCATTATATTTTCCCTTTCTTTTATTCTCAAATTTCTGGATAGTTTTAAGTGTGTTTCTTATGTATGTAGGTAGGTAGGTAGGTATATACATATTTAGCAATCTCTACACCCAATGTGGGGCTCAAACTCACAACCTTGAGATCAAAAGTTGTATGTCACATGCTCTGTCTGAGCCAGCCAGGGACCCTTTAAGTGTGTTTCTTGAACGATATACAGTTTTGTTTACTTGCTTGCTTGCTTATTAACCACATGGGGTGCCCTTTTAGCAAATAATTCTAACCAATGAACTCGAAGAGTGATCCTGGTGTATTTGGATTTATTTTACCATCTAATTTGGGTCTTCTCTCTATGACCCTTTTCCTTTTTTTCCTCTCTTCTTTGGGACTGACAGTCTTCTATATTCTTTCTCCTCCTTTGTTGATTTTGAAGCTATGCACTATATTTCTATTTTTCAACATACATATATAGCTCTCAATTTTCCTACAAAGTCTTACGTTATTTGATATTTTTTTCTTTCTCCTAAATAAGACACAAAGTTAAGTATGTTTTAACTACCTGTTAAGCACTCCCGTATTGTTTTTTAAACCTCAAATTATTTTTATGGTAGTTAATTATATTAACCTACTTAAATTATAATTTTTAAAGTTGTTTTTTTTTTCTCAATTTTTTTTTTAAATTTTATTTATTTATCAGAGAGAGAGAGCGGGGAAGAGAGCGAGCACAGGCAGACAGAATGGCAGGCAGAGACAGAGGTAGAAGGCAGGCTCCCTGCTGAGCAAGGAGCCCGATGTGGGACTCGATCCCAGGATGCTGGGATCATGACCTGAGCCGAAGGCAGCTGTCCAACCAACTGAGCCACCCAGGCGTCCCTGTTTTTTTTTTTTTAATTTGAGGGAGAGACAGACAGACAGAGAAGGAAAGAGAGAGAATCTCAAGCAGACTCCATGTTGAACGCAGAGCCCAACATGGGGCTTGATCCCAGGACTCTGAGATCACAACCTGAGCTGAAACCAAGAGTTGGATGCTTAACCCACTGAGCCACCCAGGTGCCCCTACTTAAATTATCATTATCTGTGCTCACTATTTTTTCTTCTATCTAATTTCTTCCCCCTAGGTTAATTATTTTTCCTACTGCAGTATACATTTTAATAGGTCTATGGTTACTAATTTCTCTTTTTTTTTTGTATATTTCTTTTGCATATTTTGTCTTTCTAAATATGTATTTTCTTTTTCTTTTATTTTCTTTTTTTAAAAAAAGATATTATTTATTTATTTGACAGAGAGAGATCCCAAGTAGGCAGAGAGGCAGGCAGGGGGATGGGGGGAGAAGCAGGCTCCCTGCTGAGCAGAGATCGGGACCCTGAGACCATGACCTGAGCCAAAGGCAGAGGCTTTAACCCACTGAGCCATCCAGGCACCCCTAAATATGTATTTTCATCAAGCATTTATGCTACCTTTCCTATACAGTGTAAGCTAATAAGTCAAGGAGAAGTTTTTCATTATGGAAGTATTTTGCCAACTAAATAAAGAAGTTATAATTAAAGTTGAATATCAGCATTTTGAACTTTATAATGGATTATGGCTGCCTGCATCACACAGAGAGATAATCAGCTATTACATGTCTCTTACCTGCCACCTACGAAGAAGCTGGACCCCAAATTATACCTGAATCTGATCAAGTACATAATCTCATTACCAGTTAGAAAATACAGAAGAATTGGGTAAATTACATGGAAACGTGATCTGCAAAATCCAGATGTGAGAAAACCTACAAGACAAATCAAACAATTCAGTTTCTTCCAGAACTAAATTGTAAAGAAAAAGGTAGGCGGTGGGCAAAGGTAGAATGGAGGGGTGCTTGGAGAATAGGAGGAAACTTAAAAAGATGTATACTCTTGGGGCACCTGGATGGCTCAGTAAGTTAAAGCCTCTGCCTTTGGTCCAGGTCACGATCCTAGGGTCCTGGGATCGAGCCTCACATCGGGCTCTCTGCTTGGCGGGGAGCCTGCTTCCTCCCTCATATTGAGAGACGTAAACCAATAAATGTATAATACCATGACAGTCAGTAATATTAGTGATGAATACTTAGAAAAATATAAAGTATAATTGATCTCAAACTTCTAAATAAGTGACAACTGTGTTTCACTCCTAACATAAAATACATGGAAAATGTCATTATTTGATGAAGTCAGTAAGTAACATTTTTCTAACATATGGCCAATTAAGAGAGAAAGATAATGAGAAACGGAAGGAAATGAGAGAAAAAGAAATAGAGTCGCAAAACGCAAGGCCAAAGATGATACATGCGGGGAGAGACCCCCAGACCCCCACAAAGGCATAAAGGAATATGCACAGCCCAGGGCTAGGATTTTAGGGAGTAAAACCCTTCACTACTGCCACAAATTCATGACACTGTGTAGGGACAGGGGTGTGTTCCCTTGGAGCTTCCCTTTCAGATGACAATCAACGTCTGGAGACCCCAGGCTGGCCCTAAAGTTGGTCCCTATTCAGATCCAAACACCCTGGGCTGAAGTCACCCTTTATGATCACATTTCTGAGAACAGGTTTTGTAGGGAAAATAAAGGTGAAAGGTGAGGGACGCCTGGGTGGCTCAGTTGGTTAAGCAGCTGCCTTCGGCTCAGGTCATGATCCCAGCGTCCTGGGATCGAGTCCCGCATCGGGCTCCTTGCTCCACGGGGAGTCTGCTTCTCCCTCTGACTCTGCCTTCCACTCTGTCTGCCTGTGCTCGCTCTCCCTCTGAAAAATAAATAAATAAAATCTTTAAAAAAAAAAAAGGTGAAAGGTGAGCATCTGCCTCAGAAGAGTGTCTGCTGCAGAAGTGCCTGAGCAAACCCCCCAGCTTAACCAGGATAGACAGGACACACCCGCAGTCCCCCTTTCTTGTGGCCAGGCAGCCTCACAAAACGGACAAAGAATATACAGAATGTTCTCCCTCTGTTCACCTTGGAAGGTTCATTTATAACTCATTTCTCTGGTTGCAAAAAGGAAGTCAATCTCCCCACCAACAATAAGAACAAAAATGGCAACAAAATGACTGTGGCTTTTAATTTCTTCCCCTTGCAGCAGCTTCAGTTTGTCCTGTTATTACTGGGTTTATTAGAAATAACTATCCAAGTCAATAAAACCACAAAAGGTTATAAGCCTCATCTCATCCAGAAAGAAGGATCCTAAATGTAGCCATAATTCACTTTAAATATATGTAGCTTATGCATATTATATTATACACACACTTAAATATTATGTAATAATTATAATAATATTATAGCTATATTTTGACTTACAAAGATAGGGAATATTAACACTGATTGGCAGACTGAGAGGACAGAAGTTCCTCAGAGCAATAAGCCACCATTTAGCAGTACGACCTCAGCCAAATGCTGTCTCATAAGTTTTCCAGTAACACTAATTCTTTCTCATTGTAACAAAAACAGATTTTATCTTGGTTGTAAAAGTAACATAGAAAAGTAACACCTTAAAGTAACAGACCAATTAACTTAGGGGGAAAAAAAAGGCTCAGTCATTGGGGTGTGCAACTCTTGAACTCTGGGTTATGAGCTGAGCCCCACATTGGGTGTAGAGATTACTTAAAAATAAAATATTTCAGAAAAAAAAAAGTAATGCAAACTCCTAATTTTTTTTTTTAAGATTTTATTTATTTATCAGAGAGAGAGGGAGAGCGAGCACAGGCAGACAGAATGGCAGGCAGAGGCAGAAGCAGGCTCCCTGCTGAGCAAGGAGCCCGATGTGGGACTCTATCCCAGGACGCTGGGATCATGACCTGAGCCAAAGGCAGCTGCTTAACCAACTGAGCCACCCAGGCGCCCCCAAACTCCTCATTTTAAAACTTAAACACTTGAGGGGTGCCTGGGGTGGGGCGCAGTGGGTTAGCGTCCTACTCGTGGTTTCAGCTCAGGTCCTGATCTCACAGTGGGCTGGGTGCTCAGCTTGGGATTAGCTTGAGATTCTCTCTCTCCCTCTACCCCTCCCACTTGTGCTCTCTCTCTTTCTCTCTGAAATAAATAAATAAATCTTTTAAAAACTTGAACAGTAGAAAAAGTAGCAAAAAACTTAAAAAAAAAAGAAGTAGCAAAAAACCAGAAGTCACCTGTACTCTCTCAACCAAGAAATCTACATACCCAGACTTTTCTCTTGGCCTATAAATATATGCACACATGTGCCTGCACACGCACGCACACAAACACAAACACACACACACACACACACAGAGTTTACAAAAGCAGGGTCACTCTAAACATGTTGTTTTATAATCTTATTTTCTTACTTAACATATCATAGATACTCCTGGTATGTTGTAGAATGAAAAAGGAAGTTATGTTCAAGTATGACTCATATTTTAAGAATTCTGTATGTTTAGGGATGCCTGACTTGCTCACTCCTGGTAGAGCACGTGACTCTTGATCTCAGGGTTGTGAGCTTGAGCCCCACGTTGGCTGCAGAGATTACTTAAAAATAAAATCTTAAAAAAAAAAAAGGACTTCAGTAAGTTCATATCTAGATATAACTATAAGTCTAAATACACTGATGTGTGATTTTGTTTGCAAAGGAAGGGATCTGGCAGGGTACAAACTGAATTTTTAACATCAGGAAATTGGATGAAAGGGTAGATAGAAGGAACATTATATTTCTATTTTATTTTTACTTTTAAGATTTTATTTATTTATTTGAGAGCATGAGCACAAGCACGGGGAGCAGCAGGCAGAGGGAGAGGGTGAAGCAGGCTCCCTGCTCAGCAAGGAGCCCAATGTGGGGCTCGATCCCAGGACCTTGAGATCATGACCTGAGCCGAAGGCAGACACTTAGTGGACTGAGCCACCCAGGTACCCCAAGGAGAGTTTACTGATAAGAGAATTAAAAGAAGAAAGAACAAGATTACTGGGATACTGGACATATGGGATGTACAGAGGTTAAAAAAAAAAAAGTCGAGAGAAGGAATGTAACATTTATACATTTCTTTGGGCAGAAGTGCCTCTCATTCATCCTTAAGCATCATGCTTAGCCCATGACAACCACTCTGCAGATACATGTAAAACAGATGAGTCAGTGGGTAAACAGCTCAGCTCTCCTCACAGCTTTGCCAATGAGTTGTTCTGCCCAAAGCTGTAGGCTCAGGGCTATTTTGGGGTGACCATTGGTCTTCTCTTCTGACTTCCTTTCCTCAGAATTACTCACATAGAATAGTATGCCAGAGAACCTCATTGCTAACAGATGTCAGTTCACGGCTGTAACAAACCACTGCTAACTGCTAACACATTTTTGCATTGAGGTAAAACAGTAAGATGTCTATTTATACAGGATAAATGTCTCCCTATAGAATAAAGAGACATTATTACCATCAGATGTTTGGTCAAGTCAACAAGGAGTTCTCCTTCCCACTCGTCATGGGTCTGATCACTTCAAAACTGACCCTGCTGGGGAGTTATGGGGAGACTGGGAGACAAGGGATAAACAATGGATCTTTCCCCGCTGTCTAGTTTTTTTCCACTGTTGGTGTTTATGAACTCATTATATAATGTAGCAAAATGATGACTCAAGCAAGGAGTCACCACTCCCCCAACTCCTGTTGGATCTAAGGAAAAGGGAGGAAAGCTTATGGAGCAAGAGAGTGTTTGCTGCTGTCAGGGTGCCAGGTAGAAAAGAACAAACGGTATCATGTGAGAGCCAAATTGAGACTTTTATTGATAACAATTTGCTCTTTGGTGATGAAAAAATAATATTGTGTTAAGATCCTAAAGTTTATTTCAAATCCTCAATGATGGATACCAAATGTTGCTATGGCAATTATCTCCTATGAGATTCATAAAGCCTGGACCCTGTCTATCTCAGTTCCCAGGGCGCCTCCAGATAGCGGGTACTCCATAAAGAACTGTTGGGTGGATGAGTGAATATTTAATACTGGGGATTCATTATCCTTCTGAGAATGAGGAGAAAACCTTTAAGAAATTAAATCTAGGGGTTCCTGGGTGGCTCAGTGGATTAAGCCTCTGCCTTTGGCTTGGGTTGTGATCTCAAGGTCCTGGGATTGAGCCCCACATCGGGCTCTCTGCTCAGCGGGGAGCCTGCTTCCCCCTCTCTGCCTGACTCTCTGTCTACTTGTGATCTCTCTCTCTCTGTGTCAAATAAATAAAACCTTTAGAAAAAAAAATTAAATCTAAATAACTTGGAAGGGATTTCAAGGGTAGAGGAGAGTATTCTGGGATCCATTCTATGCCTGACAAAAACAGCACTGACCATTCCTTGGTCTCAAACTAAGTCATCCTGAAAAATCCACTTATGTCCAATTGTTCTCTACTGAAAGGTCTTAGCCTGGGGCTGTCTACTCCAAGTAATTATTCATAAAATTTTTGTGATAAAACTCTAAGATAGGTGCTTCACTCTCCACTTTGTTCTGTCAGTGTGGACGTGATCTAAGGCAAGTGAAAAGAAGCCACATTCTATAAACTGATGCAGGGTCTCTGTCTAAGCTGATTTTTTTTCACCCCTATTATTCTCCCGTGAATTAATACGAATTTGGGAAAGTGATTTGAGGTAACTCTACAAAATAATTTGTTTTTAATAGATTACTCTGCGATTGAGCCAATGCTATTTTTCTCTCAATTAAGGTAACGGCCTCTCCTCCACTGAATTTTGCACTCAAGTATCTTTGCGGTTTATTTAAGACATTTGCATCTAGTCCAAATCATGGCATTGTTTCACATTAAACAGAAGCTGTAAACCTGATACCAAGCAATCTAAGTATAAAGGTCCTCCTGCATGTTAAACACACAAGTTGTAAGTAATCACATACCCAGAGAATCCAGAAATAGAAATGCCTCCTTTAATCCATTTCATATGCCATTGTGTGGAGCTGTAAATGTACCAAATATACACATGATACAGATTTTGGTATTGTGTTAAACATAAATTCAGTTACTATTTATAAAATCGGAAGTTACAGTCCTAATGATTGATGTGTCCAAGTTCAAACAGTTTGCATAAGAATGATCATTAAAAGTATCAACACTATGGGGTGCCTGGGTGGCTCAGTGGGTTAAAGCGTCTTCCTTTGGCTCGAGTCATGATCCCTGGGTCCTGGGATTGAGCCCCACATCGGGCTCTCTACTCGGCAGGGAGCCTGCTTCCTTTCTCTCTGCCTGACTCTCTGTCTACTTGTGATCTCTGTCTATCAAAATCTTAAAAAAAAAAAGTATCAACACTTTGGGGTGCCTGGGTGGCTCAGTCGATTAAGCATCTACCTTTGGCTCAGGTCATGATCACAAGGTCCTGGGATCAAGTTCTGCATCGGGCTCCCCGCTCAGCGGGGGGTCTGCTTCTCCCTCTCCCCCACTCTGTGCAAGCTCTCTCTCAAACAAATAAAGAAAATATTTAAAATAAAATAAAATAAATAAAAGTATCAACATTTTCAGTAAATTTGATAAAGCTGGTTATGATTACACACACAACAGTTGGTGTTATCTAGAGACAGTATACATCATGATTTCTTAAACCAAGAAATTCTCACTTCCAACAGTTTTGGTTATGATGGCCAATAGACAGAGTTGTTACAAACAAAGGTGTGAGGGGAAAAAAGCAAGCCTGTGCCCCCTCCAATCGTGTTCCAAATCCCCCAATACTACCTTCTTTCTAATCTACATCAGCACTGATTTTAGACAGAACATTCTAGATAATAAGCAAAAGTCCACATGGTCAAGTCATTCTCACCTAACTTCACTGCCCTGCTCATAATAAAACAAAAGTTATTTATTTATGTATTCAAAGGAAGAGGCACGTCCTTGAGACAACCAGTGTGGTCATAGCATGATCGATGTCCAAGAGTTGGAGGAAGTTGAGCCAAAACTCATCCAAACAAGGCTGAAAGACAAACTCCAAGGAGAGGGAGGAAGCATTTGGAGACTACTAAGTGATAAAGGGGAGCGTAAATCAGCTTGCCGCCCATCAGAGAACAGCTGGACTTGCCCTGACAAGCGTTGTTAGGTCAGTTCCTTGCTCCCATCTGTGCAGGCCTGGAGAGTCCATTTCCCTTGGCCACCGATTAGTCCAAGGGTCCGAGATAAGACTTGGAAGTTAGCAATTTAGCTTTACCACTTTGTGCCTTGGCAAAGCCTAGGTGCCTTTCCTTCTCAAGCCCCTGGTGCCCCACCTCATTAGAATACACTCTCGGAGTCCCTGGGCACAAAAACTGCTACTGACAAAATAGACGCTCAGTATACATCTTTCTTTACCTCCCGCTTTGCCATGGTCAAATTACTGACAAAAATGTGCTTTTATTTCTTCTGGAGTATTTTTGTTTGCACAGATACCAAATCCCGGAATCAACGGAATGAGACAAGAGGGAGGAATTTTAAGCATCAACGCTTGCCACTGTCTGCTGCATTTGCATATGAGTCTTTTGGATTTGCTGAAACTTCAGCACACTCCGTGAGGGAGGAATTTTCATAGTGTTTTACACAGAATATGTCATTTCCTCCAACAATGCTGTGAGGTGATATATTAGCCCATTTGGGCTGCTATGACAAAAACAGACTGGGTGACTTAAACATTTATTTCTCACGGTTCTGGAGGCTGGTACCAGCAGATTCCGTGTCCGGTGAGAGCTCACGTCCCAGTTTACAGGTAACCATCTTCTCTCCATGTCCTGACAGGGTGGGAGGGCTGAGGGAGCTCTCTGGGGTCTCTTTTATTATTTATTTATTTTATTTTATTTATTTTAAATTAAATTAAATTTATTTATTTGACAGGCAGAGAGGCAGGCAGAGAGAGAGAGAGGAGGAAACAGGCTCCCCGCTGAGCAGAGAGACAGATGTGGGGCTCTATCCCAGGACCCTGGGATCACTATCCCAGCCTAAGGCAGAGGTTTTAACCCATTGAGCCACCTAGGCACCCCATGGGGTCTCTTTTATAAGGGCGCTCATCTCATCATGAGGGCTCCTCCCCATGACTTAGTCACCCCCCAACGGCCCCACCTCCACTTACCATCTGATTCGGGTTTAGGTTCAAGGTACGAATTCTGGGAGGACGCAAACATTCAGCCTAGAGCAGATAGATACTGACGTTAGCTTCATGATATAGGCTGACGAAAGTGAGCCTTTGGAGGGTGAGAACATTCCTGAAATCACACAGCAAGTAAGAAATGGAGCCAGGGCATCTGCTGTGGGACCCGTGCCTTACGCCTGTGCCATGTCCTGGGTGGGCTCTCCAGGTGAGGGAAAGGACTACACCAGCTGGTTAATCTCAACACTCATTCTTTTCAGGGACCCTGAGGCTGGTTACGGATTCCCCATCTAAGGCAGGTATAGTCTGCAAAATAATGACCTCCCAAAGATGGCCATACCCTAGCGTTCAGAACTTGTAAGTTGATCCCTTTCCATGGCCAAAGAAACTTTGCAGATGTGACCGAGGCAAAAGGAACTTTGCAGATGAGGACTGTTATGAACCTTAAAATCAGACTATTTTGGATTATCTGGGTGGGTTCAATTTAATCACATGAGACCTTAAAAACGGAAGTGGAAGACAGATGAATCAGAGAGATGAGACCAAAGAAAAAGGAACAGAAGTTTCAAGTATGAGAGGGATTCAACCCACTGCTGCAGGCTTTGAAAATGAGGAAGGAAATGGGGAACTCAGTCCTATACCCACAGGGACCTGAATTCTGCCAACAATCCCAAATGAATAAAAAAACCCTCATCTTCCCGAGCCTCTAAAAGGAATGCAACCTGTTAACGATAACTTGATTGAGTCCAGTTAGACTTGCGTCAGAGGTATGATGTAGTAGAGTTCTCTACTGCAAGATAATAAATTGTTGCTGTTTTAAGCCACCAAGCTTGTAGTAATTTGTTGCAGCAGCAACAGGAAACTAATAATTGGTCAGTTCCTTTATTCAAGTTAACTAAATTCCCATAAGGCCTAGACAGGAAGGGAAATGCACAAAATTGCCTCACTCTGGTCCTTTTCTTACATGCAAAGAAAAGCGAAAATGCATGAGGCAAATCTAGATTGTTCTCTGTGGTCAGAGAACAGTTCTCTGTCTGACCCATATTCCAGGGTCAGTGGACACAGTACTATTCCAGTATGGGTCTAAATGCCACGGTTTGTCCAGAGCTGGATTAACTGGTCTCAAACCTAGAGAAACAACCTCTCAGTGACTTCTTTTCTATCTGTCTCCTCTGCAGGGGCCATTTGACTCATGAAAGGGTGAATTAGAGCGCACTTTCATATCTGGTGAAAATCTCTAGATTTCTGTGCAATAGCCATGACATATGGCATTTGATTTCAGAATAAAATACTAAAATAAAATAAAAATACTTTGCTAAAGAAAAGGATATTCCCAGGTTCTCTTATTCTCAATTGTGAGCAGTCATTTTCTAAAATGCAACCTCCTGTTTGATCAATGGAGACCTCTAAAAAAAAAATGCTTTGTCTATATTTTTAGTAGGAAAGGTTGAAGAATAAGACAATGAAAAATCAAAACATAACTTAAATGTATTCAATGCATTCCCTTAGCAATTGTTTCATTCCTTTGAATATTCCCTTAAGCTATAGTCAGCCTCTACATTTTTCTCTTGCTGCCTGGCAAATCTGTATCTCAAGTTTTATTCACTTTGTCTTTCCCCTCCTTATTTCCGTCACAACACCTGCCATTAGCTTCCTCCAGCAGCTGGAGGGAGATGTGCCAACAGAGCTCTGTCTGCAGGGCCTGGGGGCCTCCTGGTGTAGCAGCTGGCTGCCTCCCTGGTGTCTGGCTCCAACAAAAGCCAGGATCCCTTCCAAATGTGTGGGCTGGGGGGAGGGTAATAAAGAGACCATCTGGGAAATTATGCATATCTTCTTCCTAACATATATGACAGAACAGAAGTGTGTTCATGACTTCAAATAGTTAAGAAATTTTCTTAACCTGAAGAGACAGCTTATGGAGAGAAAAAAATGACCCGATCTCAGATCTTTGGCAGAGCTGTCTTCTGTAGCCCATGAAAGATATAGTAATAGCCTTTGCACCTTCCCAGGTTAGTCTGATTTCCTTCTTAGGAATTGCCAAAGTCAACTGGCTTCGGACCAGCCTTCTCCATGGCCTGCTAGACAGAGACCTGGTCTATCTGGTTCCCAGGTCTGGCAGCATCTGGCACAGAGGCTACGCTCTTTAGATATGAGAGAACAAATAATCTAGGACTTATGGCCAACGTCTCGTCCTCTGCACCTCTTTCTCATCTACAGAAGGGCCTAAACTTTGCAGAGATGACTGGATGACCTAGAGGTCTCACGCTCCCCAGATTGATGGTAATTTCTTAAAGGTAGGACTTATGTAATATTCTTCATCTCGATTTTAATATCTAGCTGTGCTTTTTTTTTTCTTTCTTGATTATTTAACACTTATTTTGCATTAGGAATTCTTCTGAAAACTTTGCAAATTATACTTTATTTTGTCATCATGACAACCCTGTGAAGTAGGTACTATTATTCCTATTTAATGGATGAGGCAACAGAAGCACAGAGAGCTTATGTAACTTGCCCAAAGTCACACAGCTAATGGTGTAGCTGAAATATCACCATCCAGGCTGGGTCCAGAGACAGGGCTCCACCTCCAATGCCTTACTGGGAGGCTCTGTTTTACTAGTATTAGGTAGAATGGTGAAGGAAGAAAAAAATTGGAACCTAAGTCGGGAGAAAATTGAGAAAGGAGCAGTATTTATTTTTAAAAAATCCAAATCAATAGTATGTTTCCAGATACTTTATGGATAGTTGATAGAATACTAATGTTAACACTATATGAAGCACAGTGATAAAAATCTAGGTTGATTTGAATACATAACTTAAAAGAATTTTGCTCATTGGCTAAAAATCCCTAAAAATATCAAGTTGTAAATCATCTGAAGTACTCAAAAAATATGACCCCAATTTCCAGTTAAGTAATAATTACTGTATTCATTTAGTAGGTAATTATACAAACTTATAATGGCTAAAAAGTTCCAAACTCAGCTATTCTTGTAAGCAGTTATAAGAGTTTTCCAGGGCTGCTATAACAAAATACCACATAATGATTGGTTTAAATGATAGAAATTTACTGTCTCACAGTTCTGGATGTCGGAAGTGCAAGATAAAGGTGTCTGCAAGGTTGCTTTCTTCTGAGGGCTGTGAGGCCTTCTCTCCTTGGCATATAGACAATAGACTTCTCCTTTTGTGTCTCACATCTGTTCTTCTGTGTGTCTGTCTCTGTGTCCAAATTCATCCTTTTTTTTTTTTTTTTTTTTTTGAGAGAAAGAGAACATGAGAGCAAGGGGGGAAGGGGCAGAGGGAGAAAGAGAGGGAGAATCTTTTTTTAAAAAAAATAGATTTTAAAAGATTTATCTATTTGAGAGGGGGAAGGGCAAGGGATGGAGAAACTCAAGCAGACTTTGCATTGAGCATGGAGCCCAATACAGGGCTCATCCCATGACCCTGAAATCATGACCTGAGCCTAAACCAAGATTCAGATGCTTTACCAACTGTGCCACCACCCAGGTGCCCCTAAAGAAAGAGAGAATCTTTTTTTTTTTTTTTAAAGATTTTATTTATTTGACAGATTACAAGTAGGCAGAGAGAGAGGGGGAAGCAGGCTCCCCGCTGAGCAGAGAACCCGATGCGGAGCTCGATCCCAGGACCCCAGGACCATGACCCGAGCTGAAGGCAGAGGCTTTAACCCACTGAGCCACCCAGGCGCCCCAAGAGAGAATCTTAAGAAGGTTCCACACCCAGCCTGATGCAGGGCTCAATCTCACAGTCATGACCTGAGCCAAAATCAAGAGTCAGATGCTTAACTGACTGAGCCACCAAGGAGCCTCCTTTTCATAAGGAAAGCAGTCATATTGGATTAGAGCTCATATAATCACCTCATTTTAACTTGATTGGCTTTGTAAACACCCTTTCTCCAAAAAGGTCACATACTGAGGTATGGAGGGTTAGGATTCCAACATATTGTTTTTGGGAAAGATACAATTCAACCCATATTGGCAATAAAGGGGTAAGAGTCAGGGTCTGAATTCTAGCTTTGACACTTATTAATCATCAAAGTTTGCTATACCTGATTTTCTTCCCTTAAATGAGGATAAAACAGATAGTAACTGCCTTATGCTTTCATGAGGATTAAATGATTTAGTACATGTAGCACTTAGAGTACTGCTGTGTAGTACAATACATGTTACATATCCATTCATTCAAAAAATAGTTTCTGAAGACCTATTAAGTGCCAGGCACTATTCCAGGTGTTTGAGATACAGAAGTAAACAGATTAGGCAAAAATATCTATATTGGTGGAGCTTATAATATAATGGGGAAAGAAAAACAATTTAAAAATTAGAACATACAGAGAACTACGAGCCAGTATCTCTGATGCAAAAAATCCTCACAAAGTATTAGCAAACTAAATACATTAAAAAAAAAAATAATTCACCACGATTAAGTGGGATTTATTCCCAAGATGCAAGGATAGTTCAATATTCACAAAACAAAACGATTCATCATGTTTGTGAGAAAAAATAAAAACCATATGATCCTTTCAAGAGCTGCAGGAAAAGCATTTGACAAAGTACAACATCTACTCATGATAAAAACTCTCAATAAAGTAGGTTTAGAAGAAACACACCTCAACATAATAAAGGCCATATATGAAAAAGACCACAGTAAACATCAGCCTTAATGGTGAAAAACTGAGAGCTTTCTCCCTAAGATCAGGAATAAGAGAAGGATATCCACTCTGACTACTTTTATTCAACACAGTACTGGAAGTCCTAGCCACAGCAATCAGACAAGAAAAAGGAATAAAAGGCATCCAGATTACTAATGAAGAAGTAAAATTTGCACTGTTTGCAGAAGACATGGCACTATATATAGGAAACCCCAAAGACTCTACCAAAAAACCTACTAGGAAACCCCAAAGACTCTACCAAAAAACCTACTAGAACTGATAAATGAATTCAGTAAGGTTGCAGGATAGAAAACCAATGTATAGAAATCTGTTGCATTTCTTTTTTTAAATTTAATTAATTAATGTATAGTGTATTATAGATTATAGTCTCAGAGGTAGAGTTTAGTGATTCACCAATTGCATATAACACCCAGTGCTGATTACATCAAGTGCCTTCCTTATTGCCAATCACCAGTTACCCCACCCCCCCACCCTGCTCCCCTCCAGCAACCCTCAGTTTGTTTCTTTTTTTTTTTTTAAAGATTTTATTTATTTATTTGACAGAGAGAGAGAGATCACAAGTAGGCAGAGAGGCAGGCAGAGAGAGAGGGGGAAGCAGGCTCACTGCTGAGCAGAGAGCCCGATGTAGGGCTCGATCCCAGGACCCTGAGATCATGACCTGAGCAGAAGGCAGAGGTTTAACCCACTGAGCCACCCAGGCACCCCAACCCTCAGTTTGTTTCTTAAAGTTAAGAGTCTCTTATGGTTTGTCTCCCACTCTGATTTCATCTTATTTTATTTTTCCCTCCCTTCCCCTATGATTCTGTTTTGTTTCTTAAATTCCACATGAGTGAAATCATATGATAATTATCTTCTCTGATTAAGTTATTTCACAAGCATAATAAATTCTAGCTTCATCCACATCATTGCAAATTATAAGATTTCATTTTTTGTTGGCTGGGTAATATTCCAATGTATGTATGTGTGTGTGTATGTGTACACACACACACATACATATATATATATACACACACACATATATATATATATGTATATATATATATACCACATCTTCTTTATCCATTGATCTGCCAATGGCACCTGTGCTCTTTCCATTTCCATATTTTGGTTATTATGGACATTACTACTATAAACATTGGGTGCAGGTACCCCTTTAGATCACTAGGTTTGTATCCTTTGGGTAAATACCTAGTAGCGCAATTGCTGGATCATAAGGTAGCTCTATTTTTAAATTTTTATTTATTTTATTTAATTTTTTTAAAATTTTTTGAGCAACCTCCATACTGTTTCCCAGAGAGGCTATACCAGCTTGCATTCCCACCAGCAGTATAAGAGGGTTCTCCTTTCTCCACATCCTTGCCAACATCTGTTGTTTCCTTCAATATACAGAAATCTTTTGCATTTCTACACACTAACAATGAAGCAGTAGAAAGAGAAATTAAGAATACAATCCCATTGCTAATTGCACCAAAAATAATAATATATCTAGGAATAAACCTAACCAAGGAGATCAAAGACCTGTACTCTGAAAACTATAAAACACGGATGAATGAAGTTGATGACACAAAGAAATGGAAAGACATCCCATGCTCATGATGGGATGAAAAAATATTATTAAAATGTGCATACTACCCAAAGCAATCTACAGATTTAATGCAATCTTTATCAAATTAGCAACTGCATTTTTCACAGAACTAGAACAAATAATGCCAAAATTTGTATGGAACAATCAAAGACCCCTAATAGCCAAAGCAGTCTTTCATTTCATTTTATTTTATTTATTTGACAGAGAAAGACACAGCAAGAGGGAACACAAGCAGGGGAAGTGGGAGAGGGAGAAGCAGACTTCCCACAGAGCAGGAAGCCCTATGCAGGGCTTGATCCCAGGACTCTGGGATCATGACCTGAGCCGAAGGCAGATGCTCAACAACTGAGCCATCCAGGTGCCCCAACCAAAGCAGTTTCAAAAAAGAAAAACAAAGCCAGAAGTACCACAATTCCAGATTTTAAGTAATACTACAAAGCAGTAGTAGTCAAACAGTATGGTTCTGGCACAAAAATAGATACACAGATCAATGGAACAGAATAGGAAGCCCCCCAAATAAACCCATACTTATATGGTCAATTAATCCTCGACAAAGGAGGGAAGAATAGCCAATAGGAAAAAGACAGTCTCTTCAACAAATGGTGCTGGGAAAACTGGTCAGCTATATGCAAAAGAATGAGACTACTTTCTTATACCACGCGCAAAAATGAGTTCCAAATGGATTAAAGACCTAAATGTGGGGCGCCTGGGTGGCTCAGTTGGTTGATCCACTGCCTTCGTCTCAGGTCATGATACTGGACTTCCAAGATCGAGTCCCGCATTGGGCTCCCAGCTCCTTGGGGAGTCTGCTTCTCCATCTGACCTTTTCCTCTCTCATGCTCTCTCTCACTCATTCTCTCTCAAATAAATAAATAAAATCTTAAAAAAAAAAAAAAAAAAGACCTAAATGTGAGACCTGAAACTATAAAAATCATAGAAGAGGGGCCCCTGGGTGGCTCGGTGGGTTAAGCCTCTGCCTTCGGCCCAGATCATGATCTCAGGGTCCTGGGATCGAGCCTCACATGGGGCTCTCTGCTCAGCAGGGAGCCTGCTTCCTCTTCTCTCTCTGCCTGCCTCTCTGCCTACTTGTGATTTCTGTCAAATTTTGGGGTCCCTCAAAACTGGGTACCCCAATAATGGGTCTGTGATTAAAGGAGCAAGACTGATACAAAGCGAAGGTCAAGCAAAGCTTTATTTTGTGCCAAGCATCAGGAATCAGACCGACCATCAAACAAACCGGTCGGTGCCGCCCCTACAGAGAGGACGACCCCTCCGTGCTTTCCACACTAACTTTTATAGAGCATAGGCCACGTGGTTGGGCTTGGCCACACACAGGTGGTCAATGAGATTGTAACACACACAGGAAACTCCACAGTGATGCTAGGTGACCAACTGAATTGCAATTTATCCTATTTACCCTATCACACATTGGTCCCAAAGGGCGGGGGCCCATACTCCTTGGTAGCTAGGAGACAGTACCCGCAGTACGCCCCTCACTGATTGAATACCTTCTCCTGGCCTGACCCACCCTTGTACTTGAACTTTGTTACCTGGGACCGGTTCCTGGATTGGCTTTTAAGTAAGTTCCCCTGGGGGTGGGGGAGAGTCAATTTAAGTTTTACAACAAAATGGCAGTTCAACCGGGGTGGGGCTGGTCTGGCTGAATAGGCCCTTACAAAATAAATAAATAAAATCTTTAAAAAAAAATCATAGAAGAGAGTACAGGCAGTAACTTCTCCGACATTGGCCATAGCAATATTTTTCAATTGTCTCCTGAGGCAAGGGAAACAAAAGAAAGAATAAACTATTAAGACTACATTAGGATAAAAGGCTTCTGCACAGCAAAGGAAACAACAAAACTGAAAGACTAAATGGGAGAAGATACTTGCAAATGACATATCCAATAAAGGGCTAGTATTCAAAATACACAAAGAACTTATACAACCCAACATAAAAAAAAAATCCAAATAATCCAATTTAAAAATGGGCAGAAGACAGACATTTCTCCAAAGAAGACATCCAGATGGCCAACAGACACATGAAAAGGTGCTCAACATCACTCATCATCAGGAAAATGCAAATCAAACCACAATGAGATACCACCTCATCATGTCAGAGCATGGCTAAAATAAAAACCACAGAAACAATAAGTGTTGGCTAAGTTGGGGAAAAAAAGGAACCCTCTTGCCTTGTTGGTGGGAATGCAAACTGGTGCAGTCACTGCAGAAAACAGTATGGAGATTCCTCAGAAAAGGTTTAAACTACAATTGCCATGGGGTGCCTTGGTGGCTCAGTCTGTTAAGTGATTGACTCTTGATTTCCTCTAAGATCATGATCTCAGGATCCTGGGATCGAGCCCCATGTCTGGCTCCACACTCAGCCGGGAGTCTATTTAAGGATTCATTCTCTCTTTCTCCTTTTGCCCCTACTCCTGTTTGTGCTCTCTCTCTCTCTCAAATAAATAAATCAATCTTAAAAAAAAAAATTGACCATATGATCCAGTAATCACATCACTGGGCATTTATCCAAAACAACACAAAAGCACTAGTTCAACACCCCTGTGTTTACTGCAGCATTGTTTACAATAACCAAACTATGGAAGCGGCCTGAGTGTCCACTGATAGGTAAAGGGGTAAACCAGAGGTTTTACACACACACACACACACACACACACACACCCCCACACACACAGAGGAATATCATTCAGCCATAAAAATGAATGAAATCTTGCTGTGGGGCAACCAGATTGGGTGGGGGCCTGTGGCTCAGGCTGTGGAAGATTTCACCCCAGGCAGAACAAAGGAGAGGAAAGTTTACTGAACCGGCTGCAAAGGTGCTGTAGGCAAGACAGCAAAGGAGAGACTGTCTGCTATGAGATGGTGGTGAGGGGCTATAGTTATAGGGCAGGGTAAGGAAATATGGGAACCTACAGAATTTTCTCTTTTTTGGTAATCTTAGGAACTGTGCCTGGTTAGGGCCTATGTTTTAATGAGCCTGTTTGCATCAGCTCACTGTGGTCTGTGAGCCCTTGGTCACTGTGGAAACTTCGGCCTTGCTCAAGCTACCGCTGCTCAAGCCTGTTGCCCCAAAGTGGCCTCTACACTTGCCATTTGCAACAACACGAATGGACCTAGAGAGCATAATGCTCAGTGAAGTAAGCCAGTCCAAGAAAGACAAATACTGTATGAATTCACTCAGATGTGGAATTTAAGAAATAAAACAAATCAACAAAGGGAAAAAACCAGACTCCTAACAGTAGGGAACAAACTGATGGCGACCAGAGGGGAAGTGGGTACAGAACAGGCAATGAGGATTAAAGAGTGCACTTTTCTTCTTCTTCGCCTCCCCCCTCCCTCCTCCCCCCTGCCTCCTCCCCCTCTTCTTCTTCTCTTCTTCTTCTTCTTTTTCTTTTAAGATTGATTGATTGATTTGAAAGAGAGAAAGAAAGAGCATGAGCAAGGGTGGGGGGCCAGAGCCACAGAGGCAGGGGCAGAGGAAGAGGGAGAAGACGACTCCCGCTGACCAGGGAGCCCGATGCAGGTGGATCCCAGGCTCCAGAGATCATGACCTGAGCTGGAGGCAGACGCTTAACTAAGCCACCAATGCACCCCAAGAGTGCCTGTACCTCGACAAGCACTGAGTCATCCAACCGTTGAATCACTACATTGTACACCTGAAGCTAATATAACACTGTATGTTAACTATACTGGAATTACAATAAATGAATAAAACAACATCATTTTTAAAAATACGCTGTTTTTTTTTTTTTTTAAAGCTGAACATATAGAATGTCACACATAATAAGTTCTACAGAGCAAAACAAAGCAAGACGGGCCAGAGAACATTGGGGATTACAATTCAGAATCGGTGAAGGCCCCACTGAGATGTCATTTGGGCAAAGACCTGAAAAGTGTGAAGAGAGAGTTAAGCAGTTACCTGGAGCTTTTCAGATACAGGAAGGTTCCGTATAGCAGTATTATTGACATTGAGGGCTGGACAGCTTTGTGGGAGGGCTGTCCTGTACATTGCAGGGTTCTTTAGCAGCTTCCCTACCACTACCTACTGGATGCTAGCAGCAACTGCTTCTCATTGTGACCATCTGTTTGACAACCAAAGATGTCTCCAGACATTGCCCTATGTCCTGTATGGGTCAAAATCCCTCCTCGCTGGGAACCCTGGAGATAGAAGGAGGATGAAAGGCCAGAGGCAAGAATGCATTCAGCTTGTTTGGGGCACAGCAAGGAGGCAGGCTGTAGATGAAATTGGAAGACAGAGGGATAAACCACGTCACCTCTGACCAATGGAAAGCTACTGGATGATGTGGAGCACATGGTTCAGAGCAAAATCCACAGTTTGACCCACATTTTAAAAAGATCCAACTGGCTGACACATTGAGAATTGACTGTAGGTGGAAAGACAGAAATGCACTGGGAGGCTATCACAATAATCTCATTAATTTTTTATTTGGTTTCATTTGTTCACTGATGTGGCTGGATGGTGGTGGGACTGCTGAGAAAACGAAGCTAAGACTTTCTAGGGAAGAAAAGAGAAAGGAGAATTAGGGTAAAAGGGAAAAGTTAGGAGTGGGCAAGGTAGGTAGGTTTTGTTTTTTTTTTTTTGTATTTTTGGTTTTTTGGGCTGAAGTGGAAGGCAGTGCTGCAGAACCAGGCCAGTTTGAAAGAGCAGAGTAGAGGGGTTGTGCGGGACAAAGAGGAAGCGCTGGGGCCCAGCTGGTGTGCGCGGGGGGGCGGGGAGGGGGGCAGTGACGGCTTTGAAGCTTAAGCAATGAGGCAAACTCTACCCCAGTTGTGTAGATCATAGGAGTCACAAAGATAATAATTTCAAAAGGAGTTTCCTTAAATAGTGTGGTGGGAGATAACCACAGCCAAGGTTTAAGTAGAGGAAGACGTTCGGATGACAGCAAAGGGAGGCCCTGCCCGGAGTGTTGGATTTCCTCCTTCCGGGTAATTTTGCGGTAGGCAAGGACAAACTAGTCTCTGCCAGGGCGGGGGGTCGGGGAGGGCGCGTGGAAACGTTTCCAGGATAACAGATATCAATCAAATTCAACTCCATCACAAAAAGGTTTCAGTAGTGCAGCGCTTTCCCGGAACCCGCGTACCCCCCGCGGAGGGTCTGGGGAAGTCTCTTCAAGGGTCTTTGCACCAAGACTATTGGGGCAAAACTATGCTGAGTTCCAGCAACGAGGGGGAAAGCAGGCCCCCGACGAAGAGTTCTTTCGCAGTTGGTCGTACATTTCCGTTGCTAAACTTAAATGCCTTGGCAGGGTCAGCACAGCCGTACAGGCCCGTTCAAACCAGTCTCACTACGCGGCGGGTGGGAGCAATAGGGGCGCCGGCCTCCCCCTTACCACCTGCTTTTGTACCAGTGCGACCTGCGCGAGGCGCTCACGGGAGTCATCGCTCATCTCTACCTTCGGCGGAATTAGGCCGCTAGACGCGGGGTCCGGTCCCCCCGCCGGGAGCCGCTGCAGCTCCCGCCCCCACCTCTGACGTGCAGGACCGGCCCCCGGCCGGGTGTGGTGCCCGCGGCGGGGCAAGGCGGGGCGGGGAGGGGCGGGGCGAGGCGGGGGAGGGGGGGGTGCCGCGCTGGGAGGGGGACGTGTCAACAAGCGCGGGTCCCGCCCGCCTCCCGCCTCCCGTCTCCCGCCCCGCCTGTCTCCCGCCCCCGCCCCAGTCACCGGGTTCTGCGGCCACCCGGCACTAGGAGCAGCCCGGGCGGCGGCGCGAAGGTTTTCGCCATGTCTGCGGCCATGAGACAGAGGTTCGACCGGTTTCTGCAGGAGAAGAACTGCATGACCGACCTTTTGGCCAAGCTCGAGGCCAAGACCGGCGTGAACCGGAGATACATCGCGCTCGGTGGGTGCGCGGTCGCCGCGGGTGGCCGGGCCCCGGGAGCAGCCGCGGCACCAGCTGCTGGGGAAGCGAGCGGGAAGGGGGTTCGGAGGAGAGAGTGTGTGTGACAGATGGGGGCGAGGGCAATCTCGGGACCGATCTGGCCGTTCCGGCAGGCCGGGGGGTCGGAGACCCCGCGGGGCGCCAGGACCGGGGCGGGGGCGGGGGGATGGCGGGTGTTCGGGGCGCGGGGAGGACCGGCGCTGACGTGTCTGTCCCGGCAGCCGAGCGCCCAGTCCTAGGGGCCGCGCGCGGACTTGGCGCCGCGTGGTGGGGGCGTCTTGCGGGCGGGCGCCCGGGCATGGTCCCGCCAGGCTCTCGACGGAGCTCTGCGCCGAGCAGGGTGTCCCCCGGGACGCGAGGGGTCGCGGGCGGGCGGGGGAGTCGGGGCCTCTCCAGACCCTCTGTGGATCGCGGTTCCCTAGGCCCGTGAGCTGCACGGCGGGGGACCGCTGCGGGAGGGGGGCAGTGGGAACGGCGCGAAGGTAGGGGCTGTCCCCAGGCGGACTTCGAAGCCGGGGAAAGGCCCGGGCCCAGCCTTACGGCGGTTTTGTTTTTCTCGATCGCCCGCACTAGGCCGAGCCTCGCGGTGTGGGCGGGGGCTGTCCGGCTTAACGCCTCCTGTGCCAGGGGACCCATTTCTCTTCTCATGTCTCCAGGTGTCATCGGGCTGGTGGCTTTGTACCTGGTGTTCGGTTATGGAGCCTCTCTCCTCTGCAACTTGATAGGATTTGGCTACCCAGCCTATGTCTCGTAAGTGGCTCCCCCTGCAATCCTCCCTACCTCCCCTTCCCTCCCCATCCCCCAACCAGGGCTGTCCTAGTTAGTACACATCCCCATTTTCCTGCGAGAGCGGTCAGTGCATAGAAGGTAGAAGGTGCTTAAGGACACACATTTTAGAGCCTTAACTTGATGCCCCAGCTTCTGATGACTAGCTGAAATGCTTATTTCATCGGATTATGCTGGCTGGGCGGGTCCCTTGTAATACATGCGCGCCGATGGAAAGTGCTACAACGAAGTCGTCCTGCCTTTACTGCTAGGGAGATCTCAGCTGGGTACAGAGAGCTGATCCCTTCTCCTTAATAATTACTTTAATGTGTATTTCACTTTATACTTACATGTCTGAGAGTAAAACCCCATCAAATGAGACTTCCCCTAATTCAGAATTAACCGTTAATTCAGAACCTGGGGAGAATTTTGCCTTCTTGAGTTTGAAAAGACTAGCCACTTACTAAAGGCAAATGGAGAACACTTACCCTAGTGTATAAACAGAAACAATCTTTAAAAAAAAAAAACAACAAAAGATTTTATTTATTTGAGAGAGAGAAAGGTAGAAGAGATAGCACCAGAAAGCGCGAGTGGGGAGGAGAGGGGGGAGAAGGCTCCCTACAGGGAGCCCAGTGGACTAGGGGCTCCATCCAAGGGCCCAGGATCATGACCTGAGCCCAAGGCAGATGCTTAACCAACTGAGCCACCTGGTGCCCCCAACCTTGTAAGATGCATCCCTAATGGGACACCGGGGAGGCTCAGTTGGTTAAACATCTGCCTTGGGCTCAGGTCATGATCCCAGGGTCTTGGGATGGAGTCCCAGATCAGGCTCCTTGCTCAGCGAGGAGCCTGCTGCTTTCTCTGCTTGCCTCTACCTCTGCCTGCTGCTCCCCCTGCTTGTGCTCTCTCTGACAAATAAATAAAATCTTCCTAAAAAAAAAAAGATGCATCCCTAATATAGCTCCTTGGTTATATAAATGACTCATTTATGTAATTAAACTTAAAAATGAATCTTAGCAGATTAGGATCTGAATTTTTTCCTATTTGAGGTTTTCACTCTGCAGTATTTATTTTGAAAATATTCTACAATTTCATGTTTTCATTCATTCAAATCAGAATTTTTGCCACATGTAAATTGTTCTAGTCTGTAGCTCTACCCAAGAAAGCTGGTAGGTCTTACTTTCATTGAATTGGTCTCTGCAAATTTTCTCACCAATAAAGGAGGAATAACTTTTCAGCTGGGAGGCTAACACACAGATAACCCATGTATTACATCCTGTGTCTATTACAGACCAAGCTAGAATTTAGTATTTGGCCAGAAAGGAGGAAACATGTAGATGTGAGTTCTGATTTGAGCAGTTAAATTGAAGTTATTGTATTCTCCTAGTGCAGAATCCATTGGAATCACTCCATAAAGTCTGACGACGTTAGGCTCCTACTTGCTTATGAGTTTGGAGTTCTTGTCTTCATGTTGAGAAAAGCATTTACCATCTTCCAGCATTACTTGTTTAAGTACCATCCAGGTTACATGTGTATACCAAAGAAGGGCAAACCAGGAAAACTGGTTTGGCTTTCAGGTCACTGCAATAGGGGCAGGAAGAGTGGTTTTTCATAAAATGTAATCGACTGATAATACAGTGTGTATGGAAAGTTTGGAGGCAACACAAATTCAAAGTGGCTTGTGTGACGCGTCTGTGCTCTCAGACAGTAAAAGTACATTCCTTTACTTTTCTTCTGATTGTGTAGTCCGCTTGCAAGAGTTCCTTTAATAAAAGTTTAGGAAAAAAAGAGCTTGAAGCATGATTCAGGTTCGTGGTTTAGAGGTTGTTGTTCCCATTTTTAACAAATCCGGGGTTGCACTTGAATAACTGCCTTGCTGCTTGAGTAATTTTGAACCAAAAGGAATATGGATATTTGGAAATACTGAGCAACATAAAACCCTTTTCCATGTCAGTACTGTTTGGCACATAACCCTGTGAGAAACATAACCTTCTCTGTTAGTGTGATGAGGTCATTGGTGTGGGCTTTCGTCAAGTAAAAGTCTGTTCCTAGGTGAGGTATGTAGATCCAGGTGTGGGCGGAAGCTGATGTGACTACAGGCAGAACTCTGGTATGTTTCTCCTTGACCTGAAGTGGATTAATCGTAGCAGGAATCTCTTTTTAAGTCCAATTTTAAAGCAAGTCAGTTTCAGTTTTTTTTCTTTTTAATCACTTTTTTGTAGTCATTCTTTCATTTTCTGCATAGTCAACTGAATAGTATTGGCTCTTTTTACTTCCCAGGAAGCTAAATGCTCCTGTCTATTGCTCAGAATTCTGTGAAATGATAGAGATGTTCATATTTCTAAGTGGGTTAGGTACATGGGTTTTACCTGTTTTAGAATTATTCCATTCACCAAGTATGTATACTTTATTTTCTAGTTGAATATTCTGAGGCAAAGGGACATTTGTAGTATGCCATACTAGGAGCCGGAAAAGTGCTAAAAATCTAATAAAGGAAATTTAACGATTGCAGCAAAAATTCAGGAAATGATGAGTCTCTCTAGAGTGGTATTTATTCACAGGATGCTTCCTTTTGATAGGCCCAACTCTTTCACCTTTAAATTAAAGAGAACATTCTATGACCATACGGGAATTAAGTGAAGGTTGCTTTCTGTGGCATTTGGACTTCTCTCTAAAACAGTGGTTTTCAGCCTTGGATGCCCATCGGAGTTACTTGAAGGAGCTTTAAAAAAATCCTAACACTTGGGCCCTACCTCCAGAGATTCTAGTGTAACTGGTATGGGGTGCAGCCTGGGCTTGGCGGGGGGGTCCTAGGCTCCTTGATCTTTTACAGCCTGTAAAGGAGTCCAGTGTCAACCCATGTTTTGGGCCCCCGCTGTGGAGCAGCAGCAGGAACCGGTGCTTGTTAACACTCGATGGGCTGCAAGGGAGGGGAAAATGGCCTGCTGACCCTGGGACCCTACCTGACCTCTGCTGTGTCAAGGTGACATGGGACTGTGAGCACGGTATAAAGCAAACAGACCCCCAGTGAGTAACGTTGAGGCAGTCAGCGTTAGAGGTTCGTCTGATCAAGTTTGTTCATTGCTTAACCGGTGCCATTGTGTGATTGTCAGAAATCGTTGAAAATGGTATTGTTAGTGGCACATGAGTCCGTTTTACTTAAAATGTGACCTGTGATCCCCTTCTTTTTAATTGTTCTCTTGTGTCTTACAATTCTCCCTGTGCTCCCCAGCCAGAGTTCTTCTAAAGAGTGCGGGTTCCTCTGTTTAGCAAGAATCGAATCCAGCCACACTCCAGGCCCAGTGGTAGCAGCCCAGTAGCTGCTCTGGGGACTGGGTGGACATGCTATCCGTTCTCTGTGAGGGCGCAGTCTGCCAAGGTAGACCGCGGTGAATAGTCCATGCTGACCGATGAGGGTAGGAGGTAAGCAGTGAAGAAAATAGACAGGGAGCTGGGGTAGGGAATAGCAGGAAACCCCCCCACCCCATACATATATTTCTCTGAGAGTCTGTTTGACTTAAGGCTTGCAAAAGTGCCAGGTGAGCCTGGCAGAGGTGCCACAGGTTCCAGGAGCTGGGCGTTGGAAGCCTGGAGTGAGGTGAGGGAGCCCAAGAGCGGTGCAGGTGCCATGACCCAGGGCCCGTGGCCAGAGGGTCAGGGTGCATCGATTCCAGGTGGTTGAAGGAAGTTTGCAGGTTTTCTGATTGTCTTAGATGGTTTTTAAATAGAAATAGGGAGTAACATGATATGTTGTAGATTTAAGGTCATTGTGGCTGCAGTGATCCTGGAAGGGAGTGGCCATCCTGCCCAGCTCTTGCCGGTCTCAGCCTTTCTCAGCATCTGCTCTGGTTCCTGCCAGTTCCTCTCCTCTTCGTCCGTCTCGGGGAGGCCCACACCACATAATGGTCAGCACGGGGCTTAGAGGCCGCAGGGCACAGAAGTCAAGTTTAGAAACACTCCCATGGCTTCCGGGCTTGTCTTAGGACTCACTCCTGGGAAAACTGTGGGTGGGACCCCAGGGTACCTGGCTTCGGGTCAGGGGTGGGGTGTTGGAACCCAGACGGCTGGAGGCCTGGCCTCCATTCATGGAGGGGCAGTTAGGGCCTTAAGAGGTCCCCGTTCCTCCTGGTTACTCTTGTTTTCTGGTACACCATTTCCCTTCGGGAGCAGGGCCTTTGGTCTTTTCTTCTAGGATTCCAGACTTTTTAGCCATCATGCACAGGCAACTTGAAATCGAATTCCAGCCTTCTCATTGTCAAGAGCTGTTGACAGAATTGCTGTCATCTCTTGACTTCTTCACTCTGTTCCTGGGAGGAGAAGGCAGGTCACTGCTCTGGGTGAGCCTCTGTTACTGAAGTAGGCCTACCCCCATGCCACCCCATTGTTTTGCCGAGGTGTAATTCTAGCCTTTGTAAAGTCCAGTTCAATGTTTGGTATGTTCGTAAAGTTGTGCATGTATCACCACTTTCTCATTCCAACACATTTCCATCACCTCCCAAAAGAAACTGGATCCATTAGCAGTCACTCCTTGTTTGTCCTATGCCCCAGTCTCCAGAAACCACTTACTACTTTCTGTCTCTATGGATTGGGCCTATTCTGGACATTTCGTAACCTAGGGATCCTACAACATGGGGCCTTTTTTTCCTGGTGCAGCCCTGCTTCCAGGAGCATTGCACAAATCAGAGTCTTTCCAATAGACGACCCTGGAGCACGTGCTGTGTGTGCCCTCCTATACTGAGTCCATTGCCAGAGACCTGAGGCAGCCCTCACTGGGGTCCTCGAGTGGGTGCCAGTCTTGGCCCTGCTTCTTTGGTCAAATGGAAGTATGAGGGCAAGTTTGATGACTTTATTTTCTAATTTTATTTTTGCCCCACAGAGAAAGAAAAGGAGGAAAGTTGGCTTTTTATCCCATTAGTGACTTTTTAAAAATTCTACAAAAATGTCTATTAGTTTTTCTTTTTATTTCAAAATTTTCATAAAGATAAGGCTACCACCTTCCTGGGACTGTCAGAGCTGCACCATAGAGATCAAGCATATAATCTAATTCCTTTAGTTTTCAAATGGTCCAGGTACAGAGAGGTAGAGTGTGTGTCCCAAGGTTACCCAGAGAGGCCAGACCTGGTCTGGAACTCTGTTACTACACAGGAACGCGATGGTGCAGTTAGGCATATTTTAGTACCAGGCTCTAAAAGATTAACTAGGAATCCAGCGTTTTGGTGACTAGATTCAGTCTAATGTTTGGCAACGCTTTTGCAGTCTCATGCCCACTCGAGTGATGTGTCATTTTATCTTCGGGTCCTTCCTTGCCAACCCATTTTAAACTGTGCCACCGAGACAGAGGAGGTTATTGCTTTTAGCAGTTTGCATGGCTGAATACCTATGTGGCCCTGCAATTAATAGACACTTACATACCCTAGTTCAGTGCTTTACAAATGTGGCTCGTGTAATCCTCATGGCACCCCAATGGCATAAGCCCTATGATTGCTCCCATTTTGCAGATGAGGAAACAGAGGAAGGAGTAACTTGATTGGGATGGGAAAATGTCTTTAAACCCAGGGAGCCTGGCTGCCTTGCTTGGTAGAGCACAAGGCTCTTCACCTTGGGGGTTATGAGTTCAAGCCCCAGACTGGTATTAGAGCTTACTTTTAAAACAAATAAATAGGGACACCTGGGTGGCTCAGTCAGGTCCTGGGATCGAGCCCCATCCCAGGCTCCCTGCTTAGCATGGATGTGCATTTTTCTCTCCCTCTTCCTCTCCCTTTGTGATCTCTCTCTTTCTCTCTTTCACGCTCTCAAATAAATAAAAATTAAAATAAAATAAATAAATCAACCAACCAAACAACACGGGGGCTCTGGTTCCAAAGTCCATGTTTCTAACTGGACTGTTAAACTTTTCTCCGTGTGGCTCTTGGGCTGTCTTGGATACAAGCCATACCCAGGCAGAGATGAAGGGTGAACTGTTGATGTGAACTTTTTCGTTTCTTGGTCTGACCCTGTCAATACGTTGTCTTTATGCGGTGCATTTTTTTCTCTCAAGTAGGGCACTGCCCTCCCAAATCATATACCTGTACACACACACACACACACACACACACACACACACACACACAGGCATTTGCAGTGTTTTGTGAACGTGAGTTAGAACGTATTACTAACAGGTTCTGTTGCTTGTTACCTAGCGTTGATTTACAAGAGCACCTACATGACCAGCTGTTTGCAGGGACCTCAGTGCAAGCCCTTCCCAGGAGGGCACCCGGAACTGGATTTCCTGGGGCAGTGCAGCCTTGCCTTTAGTTTTGTAGCAGGAGGCAAAGAATCTCAAGGAGAGGATGTTTGGGGATGATGCCTGTGAGGTCAAATTGGAAAGGGGACAGTGAGGGGGAAAATTGGGAAGAGACACTGTCAGGTAACTACAAGAACTGTACTACAACTATCCCCAAGTAAAAGCACCAGCATTTTCTTAGTTAATAATTCACAGCAGACAAAGTGCGGGAGCCTAGGTTACAAAGGACTGGAATCTCCTCATTTAAAATCTGCAGTGGCAGACTCCTAAATGCAGGTTTGGGACCCAAAGGAGACTTTGGAGAATGTGGTCCTGGTGTGACCATCATTTAAGCACCACTTTGTTTTGAAAAAGTTGGTCATCTGAAGCAAAGTCCCAAATGGGGTTGGAGGGTGTGGATTTGTGGTTCTCAGACTCTTTAGGAAGGGGCGTGTGTGTTTGTGCCTGCGCACGTGTGTGTGTGTGTGTGTGTGTGTGTTTCCAGAACTTGTAATTCTGTTTTTTAATCCTTTTTGTAATGGATGCGAATTTGGAAGTGGATACATTTTCTACTAAGCTGCTTGTGTTCCTGTTTCACTAGCTTTTCCAAACTCTACTGCTGGGAGCCCTGGGCTGGCCTGCTTAGGCACCCAGGGGCACGGCTCACGCTGACGTCTCTGGGTGGTGGGCAGCGTGTGCAGTGTTCTGGGCGACTGCGCTTGGGTCAGGAAGGGGCATCCTGTAAATTTTGCCTCGAGCATTCGTGAAATCTTAGACATTTAACCATTTTACGTTTGTCGCCTTTTTATTGCCTGCGTTTTCACTTAGTATCACTGCTAATATTGCTGAACTATTTTAAGATGGAGTTGTAGAGAAAACTAGAAAAAGTGATAAAATGTCCTTGTAACAGCATGTCACTATTTTTGTAGGTAATTAGACCGGCATTTGGGTTAGTTTCTTCTCCCCCCGCCCTTGCCTGTGCCATAGAGAAAAGAAAGGCTTAAGGAGCAAGTAAGACGAAGGAGTTAAATGACTTACTCATGATCTACGTTCTGGGCTCTAAAGCAGATGTGGGGAGAGATCCTATTCTTAATTCTCTGTTCTAGAATGTTCCCTATGAATTTTAATGATTTGTTTTTCTTTCCTGTGTATGAGAGCCCTACAGATGTAGTTTATCTGTCCTTCTGCCCCATCTTGGAGTTCTTCTCTTCTTCAGGACTGACTTTAAACGAGTATTCCTCATCTCCTACAATATTTTCCAACAACTCGAGATACATATGGGAGATTTTAAGGTGTCTTGTGGCTGTTGACGGCATTACCAATGAATTAGGTTTGAGAAACAATGAGTTAATACAAAAGTTGGGAAACCTTTTCAAAGATTGTCATTCAGTGGCTTTTTGTAGCCGCTGAAGTAGGAGGGGGGCCCTGTAGAAACCTCTTCGGACGTTCGTCTGTCGCTTGCACACTCTTCTGGTTCCTGGAAGCAGAGCTTATCAGCCGGTCTCAGTCACACAGCCGCTATATATAGCCTGCAGCTTCTGGTAGTCGGACCAGGTGATCTGGGAAAGGGATCACTTACACGTCAGAGGTAACTCCAGGTTGCCATGTGTCTATCTTGATGTGGCCTTCTCCTGTCTGAGAAACGTCGGGTTAGATTGTTCTTGTCCAGGTTGGGAGGGTACTTGAGCTGATGTTCAACTTGATCATTCTGTATCTGACACGGATACTGTATTTACACAACCATCAAGTTTTATAGACAGACATTGTTCTGGTGGAATCCTCATCTGCTGTGTTATTGCTTCAGACATACATTTTTTTTTTAAACGATCAAAGAGTTTAAGGCATTCAGTTTTTTTTTGTTTTTTTTTTTAAAGATTTTATTTATTCGATAGATCACAAGTAGGCAGAGAGGCAGGCAGAGAGAGAGGGGGAGGCAGGCTCCCTGCTGAGCAGAGAACCCGATGTGGGGCTCGATCCCAGGACCCTGAGATCATGACCCGAGCCGAAGGCAGCGGCTTAACCCACTGAGCAACCCAGGCGCCCCAAGGCATTCAGTTTTGATTTATAAACTGTTACAGGTACCTGGGTGACTCTGTCGGTTAAGCACGTGAATCTTGATCTCAGCTCAGGTATTAATCTCAGGACCATGGATTTGAGCCCCGTGGTAGGCTCCACTCTGGGTGTGGAGCCTCTTAAAAAAATTTTTTTTCAGCTAGTTTAGGTCCCAGAGATGAAGCTGCTGGGGTGAGTGCCGTCTTTTATAGATTTGGGAACTACTGGACCTGGATCATGGCTCTGCTGGGGCAAAGCCAGTGTAGGTGGAGGGACGTCTGAGTTCTCTGGCCTGCACACTTCAACATTCCTCATGTTTTATATTTGACTGTGACTGAATTTTCCATTTTGCATTAAAAAACCAAATAGTAGACAGTTGGTTAAAAAAAAAAAGATCATCATAATTAACATCAAAATGTATGACTACAAAATGTTGGCTTTTGTTTTAATATTTGGTCTCCATTAGAGATGTTTCATAGACTCATCTTAAAATGTATTTGCCTGTGAAGTTAGCTTATGTATTTCACCAAGTCAGGCGCTTTTGTATATTCAACAGTATATTAAAGAGTAAAGGAGCATGGTATTTTTTTCACTGTTCTTGTATAGTCACCTTAGAAGATACACTATGTATCTTTCTAAGTGTTTTCTATGTATTTAGGAGGTATATCCAGCTAGTTATTTCATATCTTTTTTCCTTTCTTTTCTTCTTTCCTTTTTTTTTTTTTTTTTTTTTTGAATGGGTAGAAGGGCTGGGCACGATATAAATGGTAAGTAAGCAAATGGCTTTTACCATGCTGGATCCTCTCTGTTGCTTCGAGAGGACAGCTGCTCTGCGGTGGAAAACAAGGGGAACTCTGTGCCCATAGCTTCTTACCTTCTTTTTTTCCATGAAGAAGAAAAATCTTTATCAGCATGGAAACAAACTAGTGTATATGTCTTAAAATATGTCATTTTTCCCCCCTTCTAATTTGATGCACTGTATTAGTCAAGATTCACGATGGCATTCCCCTAAACCTTTAATAAAGTATAGGAGAACCATTTTGGGCTCCCAGGAGTCCCTACATCTCACTCTTCGATACATACGGCGGAAGTAGTCCTACGTGTAGTGGGTGCTGGGGGTGGTCATGCTATGTGTCTTCTCTGTCAGAGAAAGGATTGTAAACATTATGGTCTGTAGTCTTGAGATACAATCTTCAGACAGTCTGCCTTGAATTCTGGAATATTTGCTATTAAATAAGATTTACCACATTCAAAATAAAGCACATGAATTCCCGGCAGATTTCTTTCTGTTCTTTACCAACAGAGTGTCTCAAAGCTGTTTATTGTTACAGGGTTTTTTAATTAATTGTTTTTTTTTCTCCTTGATTCACTGTTTGGTAATAGAATTGACTCATTAAAATTAAAATTCTATGGGTGGATACAGCCGGTTTTAGTAGTAAAGGCAGTGCTTTGAAGAAATGTATTACTTAATTTTATGTTATTTGCCTAATTTGAATTGTAGCGACCAAGTTCTGCACGAATCAAAAACACTACAGGTGGTTCATACCTGGCTTTCTTTGGTGTGAGTCATCAGAAGCGTATGTGTGTATGGATCTGCTAGTTCCTAGCTCTCTTAACCCTTGGGCAGATAGCTTAACTTTGATAAAACCCAATTTTCTTATACGTAATAGGGGTGGATAGTGTACGTCAACCGCTTAGCACAGAATCTATCAATCAGTACGTGCTTAATTAAGGGTGGTTACTTTTATTAACCTACAGAGAAGAAAACTGACTTGGTCATGGTTGTGATTATCTCTAGGTCATTGTGCTTTTAAATGATTCAGGGAAAACCTCCTTAGTGTTTTCTTTGATTAATTTCTTCCACTTAGATTTTTTTGGTTCCTTGTCTTATTTTTTCTTATACCTATATTAGCAGCTTAAGACATTATTATTCCAAGAGCATTAGAGGACAGTAGAATTTTTATTCTTCCAGGCTATGAGGATGTGGTTCTAATGGTTCTCTTCTGTTATGGTGTGGTGTATATATGTTCCTAAGCACTGGGTATAATTTTAACAATTTGTAAATACTAAATCCCATTTTTTTTTAACTTTGTTTTGTTTCTATTAAGATTTCCAGTTCCCCATAACTCTGCCTCCACAGCCCTCCTTCATAGGACCCTTCCTGAAGCACACATGTGCTCCTTAAATTAGGAATGGAACTGTTTTTGACTGTGGACTTTTGGTCCTTGAGAACCACTATTTTGGCCCGAGGGCTGCCTTACAGTGTCAGAAGAAGCAATGTCAGTGCTCAGTATATGCTCGTATCTGAAGGCATCTGGAGCGGATTTGCTGTGGTGGGTTAGTACACGGGCAGGGGATACCCTACGTTCTGTGAGGAATGACTCGGTTTGTGAGGGAGAGAATACCAGTAGCTCAAGACCATCACTGCACAACCTTCGTTTTCTCTCCACATGCAGTCCTTCAGCCACGTTCCCTCCTGCCCTTGCTTTTAGAAAACAGCAGTAAAGGTATAAACAAACAGATGGGCCCCGTGGGTGGAGGCAGCCAGTACCTGTCCCTGGAGTCCATTGGTCTGGCCAGTGAGTTCTAGGCTTATCCATACCCATCCAGTACTAAAGAATTTAGGCCAGAAAAATGTTCTCAGCAGTGTCCGAATTTGTTCCCATTGACCTGCAAATGGGATTTGGGGATTCAGCTCTTTACTCTCTGTAGCATTTGGGATTTGGAGAGTGAGGTATAATTAAAATCCGTGGTAATTCTCTAATCTCCTCTTAGCCTTATTAACAATGTTAACCCTCTACCAACTGTACTTAGCCAGAAGGACTGGAGTGTTCTTACCACTCGCTCTTCCTTTTAGTCTTTTGCCTCCCTACAATGATAATAAATTATTATCACTTTGTAAGTACTTATCTGTTAAGGTAATATTTAACGAAAGCTTACTCGATTCAGGGCCTTGATTCTAAGTGCTTTACATGTATTAATTTAATCCTCACGACAACATGATAAAGTTTATCATTCCTGCTTGAGAAATGAGGACACTAAGGCCCAGAATAACTTGCTCAAGGTCATGTGCCTAGTAAGTGGTGGAACCAGATTACAAGGTGAAAGCTGAGGGTGGTGAAATGATGCAAAGCCAGATGAGCACTGGGAAGAAAGGAAGGAAAAAGCCTGGCTGTTCCACAGTAATTAATAATTTTTTTGATACTGCTTTGTTTAAATAGAAAATTAGAATGAGTCCATTCCATGTGATGGGCTGTCAGTCCTTTCTCTTTCTGTGTTTACGTGTGTATTGAAAGCCTTTTAATGCTCTGAAACACAGCAGTGTGTGTCCGATCATTGTTCGAGAAGTTTGTTTGTAGGAGACCCAGGAGCTGTTTCCTCAGGAGAGACATTAAATGAGTGTGCCTGATGTTCACTTCAGTGTGCAGCAAAGAGCCCTAGAGAGAGAGTTAGTCTCATAGGAGGAAGTAGTTGTAGAAAGTCTGGTGTTCATTTTTTATTCCCCACGTGGAAAACTTTTTCCTTCCTCTTGTTATAAAAAATAGTACAGGCTCATTACAAAAAGACCTCAAAATGAAATTCTACAATCCTAATGCCCAGGATTAACTTTACCCAATTTGAAGTAGGTATTTCTGGACACCATTCTTGGTCTGTAAACACACACAGATATATATCTGCCTTTCTTTTTTTTTTTTTTTTTTTTCCCCAAACACAAAGATAGTAATCTACATTCAGCCCAGTGTCTTGTACATCTTTCTCTGTTAATAGCCTTTTTAAAGGCTTCAGAATATTTCATTGTGTGGATATAACAACATGTATTTATATAGTTTCATAAGGACATAAGGACAGTTTCATGCTGTCTTTAAAAACTGTGTGGACACATGTTTCTATAATCTTTTCTTTTTATAGATTTATTTATATTTGACAGAGAGAGAGAGAGGTGCAAGCAGGGGGAGAAGGAGAAGCAGGCTCCCCACTGAGCAGGGAGCCCCATGTGGGACTCGATCCCAGGACTTCAGGATCATAATTTGAGCTCAAGACACTCAACTGACTGAGTCACCCTGGCACCCCTATAATATTTTATTTTCAGTTGAAATTCATTTGAACTTCATATTTTGGTCTATAAAATATAGAAGAGGAACAGTTTATCTATAAGACAGCTACCAACTCAACATTCAACAGTTTCTGATTCTGCTGTGTGAATTTTTAGAACCGCAAGCCACTCCCATAGGTGGTATTGACGGTCACCTTCAGCACCCGAGCTGTGTCTCTGCTGCTTACCCGGGCCTCATTTCATTTTTGCCACCTGCTCCAAGTAGGCCACACCCTGCTTCTGGAACATGGTAGGGGTGGATGAAAGAGAGAACAGAGAGTCCACAGCACTGAGCCCAATTGGCCAGGCATTGGATCAGTAGTAAGAATATGGCAGTAAAAGTCCACACAGAGCAGTCTAAGACCAGACTGTCTGTCCTTTGTGAATGTGTCCCCCAAGGAGTCATTCTGAAACCGGGTTCAGTGTCCGTGGTGCAGCTAATATACCTCACTGTGGGCAAGGGAAATTAGAGAGTATCTGAGCCAGTGACCCAGGCCCGTGGTGGGGAGTGGTTGGAATTGCTGCCAGCTTCTTTTGAGATAGTTCCAGAGCTCGTCTAGGGTTTAGCTAGGGATTGAAAAGCCCTGGGGGAGGTCAGCATTCTAGCCAAACAAATACAGTACTTCTAGATGGGTTCTTGAAATTTTAGCAAGAGTTTTGGTTAGGAGATACTTCTATTTTGAATTCCTTTACATATTTGAGAATGTTCAGGTGAGCGTTCTAGATCGTCTTAGAGTGACTCATCCTAATTGTAGCAGAGATGTGATTCAGTTTGCCTTTCCTGTCTAACTTTTCTCCTCTTTTGGCCTCCCGTTCATTGCCTGAAAGGGGTAGCCTACCCTTCGGCTACAGCCGATTGGATCCAAGTCCATCAATTGGATTTTCTTTCCTAGAAAGGACGGGGAGGTGGTGCCGTGACTGAACTTTGAACTGGCTGTTCTGAAACTTGGCTCAGCCTTAGGATCCACTCCACAGCTGTCTTCAAGTTTATACCTGTGCCCTACCCACCATCACCTGAAGGCTAGGTCTGAAAAGGACCTAGGCCTGTATGTGTTTGATCAGTTCTCCAGGTGGAGATGGATCAGCATCTAAGTTTGAGACACAGTGGACTGGGGCACCAACTCAGAATACTGTCCTGTTTGCTTCTGACTGCCCTCGCTGCCCCTCTCACCTCTGCCTGGCTTCCACCCAGGTAAGCAAGATGGACAGTGGAATGGTTCTCCAAGGATCTGGACCTTGAGATTGATGTTTCCTTCTGTTTGTCCTCTGTGACCCAGTCTGCCCTTTCTGAGCCTTGGTTTTCTTCAGCGGAAGACTAGATCATTGTGGTCCCTTCCAAAAGGGATACTATGAACCCTTTTTGTATTTATATTAGTGCAACAAATACGATTAAGTAACTACTTGGTACCAGACATTTTGCTAAGTGTTATACTGCCTGGTGGTGAGTTGTTCTAACTAGGAAAACAGCCTGGAATAGTGTGAAATAGGCACAAGCTTTGTCGGAGTTAATTTTGGGCATAAATCCAATCTCTGCTACTTGTTTTCTCCTTCCTTCATTCCTTCCTTCCTTCCTTCCTTCCTTTTCAGGTAAGCTGTCCACCCAGCATGGGTCTTGAACTCATGACTTGGAGATCAAGAGTTGCTGGCTCTCCCTGAGCCATCCAGGCACCCCAATCTCTGCTACTTTGTAGCTTCGAGCCCTGCACATGTTATTTTTCTTCCCTGAGCCTCAAACTTTCCCTCAAAAGTGAAAGTAACAGTACCTGTTTCATAGGGGGAACCTGGGTGGCTCAGTCAGTTAAGCAACTGCCTAGGCTCAGATCATGATCTTGGAGTCCCAGGATCAAGTCCTGCATGGGGTTCCCTGTATGGTGGGGAGTCTGGTTCTCCCTCTGACACACTCCCCTCTCATGCTTGCTCTCTCTCTCCCTCTCTCTCAAATAAATAAAGTCTTTTTAAAAAATACCTATTTCATAGGGCTTTTATAAATTTAAAAATTATTAGGTAAAATTTAACCAAGGATGTGAAAAACCTGTATTCTGAAAACTATGAGGTGTTGATGAAGAGGACACAAATGGAAAGACATACCACGCTCACGGATTGGAAGAACTAATATTGTTAAAATGTCCGTATTACTCAAAGCAGTCTACAGATTCAGTATAATCCCTATCAGAACACCAGTGGCACTTTTTACAGGATTAGAACAAATAACCCTAACATTTGTATGGAGTCACAAAAGACCCTGAATAGCAAATGCAATCTCGAGAAAGAACAAAGCTGCAGGTCTCACAGTCCCAGATTCAAGGTCTGTTACAAAGCTGTAGTAGAACAATATGGTGCTGCTGCAAAGACACATTGTTCAATGGAACAGCATAGAAAGCCCAGAAATAAACTCATGCTTATATGGTCAATTCATCTATGAAAAGGAGGCAAGAATATGAAGTGGGGAAAAGATAGTCTTATAGATAAATATGTTGGGGAAAAACATTAGGTTCCTACCTCTCCCAGTCTTCAGCTGTGCCATGTTGACCAAAATGGAAATGACTTAAAGGCATAGAGCCCTGCTTAAGATTTCTTGGGTCTCCATGCTGCCTGAGAAGCTGCTACATCATTTGAAATGTGATAGTGTGTGTGAGCCAGGAGAGTGCATTGCTGAGTAATCAATCACCTGAGTCCACTCACCTGGACGAGGAAGTCTGTAAGTAAACAGCATTCAGGAAATGGTAGTTGTTTTGTTTTTTTAAAGATTTTATTTATTTATTTGAGATAAAGACAGAGCACTAACAGGGAGAGCTACAGATGGGAAAAGCAGATTCCCTGCTGAGCGGGGAGCCTGACGTGGGGCTCGATCCCAGGACCCCGGGATTGGGACCTGAGCTGAAGGCAGACACTGAACTGAGCTACCTAGGAACCCTTAAGCTGAAGAGGTTTGCTTGTTTATTTATTTATTTATTTTAAAGATTTTATTTATTTATTTGACAGAGATCACAAGTAGACAGAGAGGCAGGCAGAGAGAGAGAGAGGGAAGCAGGCTCCCCGATGCGGGACTCGATCCCAGGACCCTGAGATCATGACCTGAGCTGAAGGCAGCGGCTTAACCCACTGAGCCACCCAGGCGCCCCAGCTGAAGAGGTTTTTAATAGAATTTCTCATATGATTGAAGCATTTAATTATTGTTTTAGTTTAAAATAGCACAAGGTTCATTTCTAAAAATGTCTACATGGCATAACATCATCATTTAGTCACAACAAGAAAGAAGGAACAAGAAATTGTCTATAGGTGTGGAACCCGAGATGCAAAAAGATGAAGCTCCCCAGTCTAGTTAGTTCTCTCCCCAGAGAAGAGCTTAAAACTGCCATTTTCTGGTGGTGCCTGGGTGGCTCAGTGGGTTAAGCATCTGTCTTCAGGTTGGGTAATGATCTCATGGTTCTGGGGTCAAGCCCTGATGCATTCATAGATTGGGCTCCCTGCTTAGCCTGGAGTCTGCTGCTCCCTCACCCTCTCCCTCTGCCCCTCCTCCCACTCACGCATACTCTCTCTTTCTCAAATAAAATAAATAAAATCATAAATAAATAAATAAATAAAATCTTATAATAGATAAAATCTTAAAAAAAATCTTTAGCTTAATAAGACCCTTGGTCCTGTCTTCTTTCATCCGCCTTGGTTTTCCACAGAGTCCTGGTCAGCCTGTGTGTTCAGTTTTGAGCTCTTTTCTTCCTGCTTTCCAGTGTTACTACGTAGTGTTCCAAGTGTGTTAACAAGGAAGCTTTTGAATCCATAGTGTCCATAAGTTAGAGGACTAACTTTTTTTTTTCTTTCTTATTCCTTGAAGCACTGAACTTGAACTGTTCGGGTGGCTTTTCTGTTTGACTCTGTGGATCTTGACTAACCTCTTAAAAATAATGACACGAGTGGAATTGAAAATACCAGAATGTTTCCATGGAATATTTATTTTAGTTCATGTGTATGTGTGGATATGTTTGTTGACTGGATCATGTTTGGTTACTTAGTGATGGAGACCGGGACCAGAAGTGAATTATACCTCCGCATCCCCTCTGCCCAGGTGTGATGTATAAGAAAAAAATCTTTATCAACATAATAACTTAAAAGATCCACTTAAATAGAAATGGGGAGGAAAATGACCTTACATGTCAAGGGGATACCGTTGATAGTTCTGGGGCTAATGTGCTTGCCTACCCCTGTCTATGGCCCTCGATTACATTTGCCAGCTTCTGTCTGAGGAAAGCTAAAACATGGACATAGTCCCCATGTTACAAGCTATTATTTTATAAGCAGCTTTCTTAAATTCAATTTATGATTCTTTTGTGTAAACTGAAACACTCTTGACTTTCAGAGCGGCCATCACTTTTCCCTCTCTCTCCCTCACGCCATTGGCGCTCATCTCAGTCAGCTGTACCTTTCTCCCTTTAGTTGTTTTCTTAAAACACTTATGCACACAAACAAACATAATACCCACAACGGCCTCTCACCAGTTCAGAGGCTTTCTTAGTGAATAACTCAGCGTGATTTAGCAACCTAACAGTCTCTTTCGGGAACCTGTGTACCAAGTATTTTCAATAGTTACCGCATCCCATAGGCTAACAAGAGTCATACGTTTTCTGGTTTACTATTTTAGTTCAGCTCAGTTATGATAAGTAACCAGACGTACGTCAGGGTAGGATAAAAAAAACTGTGGCATTCAGGCTTAGAATGACGAGATTCCCAGGCCTGGAAGAGATTTCTGTGATTCAGAAGTAAAAGATGATTTTAAATTTATTTCCATTCATTTACAGAATGAAATTTGTTTAAGTGGTAGTTGGTACTGAGAAAGTCAGGCTATTAAGGTGAGGGGAGGAGAGATCACAGTCCAAGGCTCACATATGATAGTCGGAACCAAACAGAAGACATGATGTTTGCTTTCACCTGTCTGTTAAAAGTATATTACAGACTTCCGGCTGTATCTGAACTGTGTTCCCGAAGTTCCTTTACAGAAGTTTCTATTTACCCATGATATACCTCAGTTATTAAAAGCACCTAAGAACTAAGTTACCATGAAAGAATTCTCTCTCTCTCTCTCTCTCTTTTTTTTTAAACAATTTTATTTATTTAAGTAATCTCTGTACCCAACATGGGGCCCAGACTCACAACCCCAAGATCAAGAGTCACATGCTCTACCGACTGAGCCAGCCAGGTGCCCCACCGTGAGAGAATTCTTGATGTATCTCTGGCATCAGGACGCCACGGGGGGGGTTCCCAGTCATTGGTGGTATCTCCTGGTGCCGGGGTGGAGGCACAGGCAGGGTGGAAGTCCAGGGGAAAGCTAGTGTTGGTTTTTCTGGTGACTAGAAGACTGGTGACCAGTAGTTACGATGGCTTGTCTTACTGTTTCCTCACTGCTTCCTATCCTTATGTTGTGTTCTTATCTCAGTAGCGTGGCACATGCATTTGCCTGAGTTCACTACTTGGTGTTAGAGGGCCAGCTGTCAGAGTCTGCTGTTTGAAAGTGTTTCACTGAGGTCTCCCTACATGACACATGTGCTTTTTATTGCCTTTCAGAATTAAAGCCATAGAGAGTCCCAACAAAGAAGATGATACCCAGTGGCTGACCTACTGGGTAGTGTATGGTGTGTTCAGCATTGCTGAATTCTTCTCTGACCTCTTCCTGTCATGGGTGCCCTTCTACTACATGCTGAAGGTATGTTGGCTTTCTCTGAACTGCTCTTTTTCCCTTCTACCTATGGATTTGCTTTGTGCCCTACCACTAAAATACACTTCCATCTCAGGACCCATACACAGGCATAGGAACAAAGGCTTGAATGTTGAACATCTGTGGTCTGGCCTTCCCTTAGAAACAGGAAGACCTATTGGCCCAACTCAGTTGTTTTGTATACTGTCTTGGAAACAGCCAAAGCAATTGTGTATTCAAGATGGGCTTGATAATAAAAGATGGAAATATGGTGCCGTAACCCAGGCATTGCTGATAGTTCAGCAAGATCCTCTCTTCACACTGGATGGTCACACTGATGTGCAGGAGTCATTGTTCCAGAAGAAAAAAGTTCTTACTTCTTAACTTTGGGGGAACGTTTGGAGGAAGATGTGAAACGGGCTCTTGGAGGAAGTCATTTTGAGAACATTGGAAGGTGCCATAGTCCGGGGTCTGCCCTGCCACACCTTGTGTTTGGTAGAGAACCAACCTCGGTCACCACCATGTGAGGAAGAGGAGGAGGAAGTTGAAACTGTATTGATTCTGAGTGAGAAAGTTAACATCTTCTAATAGATAGGGCATACATTTTATTGGAAGCCTTAAATACTGTCATACAGTCTTTTTCTTTGTCACTTTTACATTTTGTCTTGCTTCTGTACCTCCAAGTTAAAAAACATTCTCCTGTACTTTTTTCTAAAACAGAGGTTTAGGCATAGAAGTCCTATCCCTATGGAGGTGCTGAGGAAAATGAGTGGAACTAAGTGGCCAGGGCGGTTCTTCCCGGTACACTCCTGTTCTGCCCCCTTGAGCGGCGTGTTACAGCTTACGAGCATCTCCTCAGGCTACTGGTGGAGCAGAGGGTGCTCCCTTGGCCTGTGGGGCTGTTGAGCAGGAGAAGAGTGATGACCTGTGGTTCCTCTGCTGCCTGGGGCTTCCTACCCACAGCTTACTGGGACCAGCATGCATTGGCATGTGGTTTTCCTCCATCCCAGTGCCCAGCAGAGCAGCGGATACTCCTAGAGGAAGATGAGCTTACAGACCAAAATATTTGATAAGATATTTGAAAAGTATAACCATTTCAAAAGAAAGACAGCATGATAAGTACAAAATCTTGTCAGCAGTAGAAATATTAGAACTAACCGAGACTTCTAAGATAGATTGCTAGCAGAAGAAATATAGCAACATGAAATAGAAACCAGAAAACACAGGAAAGAGCCAAGGGAAAATATGAGATGTGAAAAAGAGTTGAAATAAACAACACACTATATGGTATAAATAACAATAAAAATAAATAAGAATAAATAACAGAAAAAAATATATATACACACATACACATATACATGTATTTCAAAGTAATCTACAGATTCAGTGCATTCCATATCAAATACTGATAGCATTTTACATAGAACTAGAACAAGTAATCCTAAAATGTGTATGAAACCACAAAAGGCCCAGAATAGCCAAGGTAGTTTTGAGAAAGAAGAACAGAGCTGGAGGTATCACGTCCCAGATCCCAAACTGTACTACAAAGGTATAGTAACCAAAATAATAGGGCACTGGCACAGCAATAGACACACAGATCAAAGGAACAGAATAGAATCCTCAGAAATAAACCCATGCTTATATGATTAATTGACTATGACAAAGGAGGCGAGAATATAGAATTGGAAAAAAGATAGTCTGTTCCATAAATGGTTCTGGGAAAACTGGACAGACACATCAAAAGAATGAAACTGGACTACTTTCTTACACCATATACAAAAATAAACTCAAAAAGGGTTAAAGACCTAAATGTAAGACATGAAACCATAAAACTCCTTGAAAGAAAATAGAGGTAGTATTGTCTTTGACATTGAACTTAGCCACTATTTCTAGATATGTCTCCTCAGGCAAGGGAAACAAAACCAAAAAATAAGCTATTGGGACTATATCAAAATAAAAGCTTTTGCACAGTAAAGGAAACCATGAACAAAACAAAAAGGCAACCTGATAAATGGGAGGAGATATTTGCAAATGACATACCTACAAAGGGGTTAATATCCAAAATATATAAAATATATAAAGAATTCAACACCTCTAGGGGCGCCTGGGTGGCTCAGTGGTTTGGGCTGCTGCCTTTGGCTCGGGTCATGATCTCAGGGTCCTGGGATCGAGCCCCACATCGACTCCCTGCTCCGCAGGAAGCCTACTTCCCTCTCTTTCTCTCTCTCTCTCTGCCTGCCTCTCTGCCTACTTGTGATCTCTGTCTGTCAAATAAATAAATAAAATCTTAAAAAAAAAAAATTCCAACACCTCTAAACAAATAAGCAAACCAGAAACCCAAACAATCTGATTAGAAAATGGGCAGAAAACCTGAATAGACATTTTTCCAAAGAAGACATACAGATGGCCAACAGACACATGAAAATATGTGTCTTTTCAACATTATTAATCATCAAGTAAATGCAAATCAAAACCACAGTGAGATGTCACCTCACACCAGCCAGAATGCCTAGTATCAAAAAGATAAGAAATGGCAAGTGTTGGTGAGGATGTGGAGATAAGACAACCTTTATGTTTTGTGGTGAGAATATAAACTGGTGCAGCCATTATGGAAAACGGTAGGAGGTTCCTCAAAATTAAAATTATATACCATATGACCTAGTAATCCTAGTACTGGGTATTTCCCCAAAGAAAATGAAAGCACTAATTCAAAAAAATATATATGCGCTTCCATCTTTTTGCAGCATTATTTATAATAACCAAAGTGTGGAAACAGCATAAGTGTTGTCAATAAATGAATTGATAAAGATGTATATACACACACATTTCCTCTCTCTCTCTCTCTCTCGATGGAATATTACTCAGCCATTAAAAAAGAGAGAGAGAGATACTGCCATTCACAGCGACGTGTTTGGACCTAGAGTGTATTATGCCAAGAGAAGTAAGTCAGAGAAAGACAGACACCATATGTGACTTCACTTATATGTAGAATTTTAAAAGCAAAGTAAACAAAAACCAGAAACAAACATAAATACAGAGAATAAACTGGTGGTGTCAGACGGCAGGAAGGTGGAGAAGCTTAAGAGGTACAAAATTCCAGTTATAAAGTAAATAAGTTACAGGGATGAAAACTGCAAGATAGGGAATATAGTCAGTAACACTGATAACTGTGGTGACAAATGTAACTATACTTGTAGAGAGCCTTGTATATTCTGTGTAAGTGTTGGATCACTATGTTGTACACCTGTAACTAAGATAACATTGTCTGTCAACTATACTTCAGTTACACAAAAGAGACTTAAAAAAACAATGTGGGAAAAACCAGTACACCCCTATAGAAATGATCCATAGCTATAGAAATTTTGCATAATTCATTAATTATAAAAAATTGTGGAACATTACATATAATGGTGGCACTATTTATGGTAAAACAAAAGCAAAAAGCTAAATAGTTAAAATTTTTACATTTTTATTTTTATTTTCCTTAAAGATTTTATTTGAGAGAGAGAGTGAGCAAGAGAGAGAGCATGAGCAGGGGGAGGGAGAGGGGCAGAGGGAGAGGGAGAAGCAGACCGCCCCCTAAGCAGGGAACCTGACATCCCCAGGACCCCAGGATTGTGACCTGAGCCAAAGGCAAATGCTTAAGCAACTGAGTCACCTAGGCACCTGTAATTTCTTAATTTTGAGTGACGGGACCACCGAATGCCTTGTGAGATAGCTGAAGAATTTTCCTTTCAAGACAGATTTTTTTTTTTTTTTAAAGATTTATTTATTTGACAGAGAGAAATCACAAGTAGACAGAGAGGCAGCCAGAGAGAGAGAGAGAGGGAAGCAGGCTCCCTGCCGAGCAGAGAGCCCGATGCGGGACTCGATCCCAGGATCCTGAGATCATGACCTGAGCCGAAGGCAGCGGCTTAATCCACTGAGCCACCCAGGCGCCCCAAGACAGATTTTTTTTAAGCCTGTGGTAAGGTTTAAGATTTCAAAGACTGCTAGGGACGCCTGGGTGGCTCAGTTGGTTAAGCAGCTGCCTTCGGCTCAGGTCATGATCCCAGCATCCTGGGATCGAGTCCTACATCGGGCTCCTTGCTCCGCAGGGAGCCTGCTTCTCCCTCTGACTCTGCCTTCCACTCTGTCTGCCTGTGCTCGATCTCGCTCGCTTTCTCTCTGACAAATAAATAAAATCTTTAAAAAAAAAAAAAAAGATTTCAAAGACTGCTGGATTTTCTGTGTGTTTATGTTATTCAAAGACATGTAGCATTTATAGCAATATTTTTATGATGTTATTTGGATGTCACATATTTTAAACTAGAAACAGTTTGAAGTCCTTCATAAGAGCCGTCTAATGGTAGTGCCATCACAGTGCAAGCTCTAAGGAAAGAAACTTGGCTTTTGCCTTGGGTCCACCTGGTTGCTGCAGTGGATAGTGTCCTGTCAGCAGAACCACTCATACCGGGAGCTGACCTCAGACTTCCCAGAACGTGAACAAGGCAGCTCCTGGTCACCTCTGCTAATGGAGGTCACATGAAGTAAAGAGAGGATCCCAAATATAAGACATAATCACTAAATCATTTATATTTGGTTTTGAAGTCCATTACAAAAATGGCTTTGTAGCAAAATTTCTTCCCTAATGGTAAAACAAATGTGCCTCCCTTAGTAGTCATCAGTGAAAGTGAGAGAATTTACTGCACGTTCCAAATAGATAATATACTTGAGATGATTAAAAATTGATTATGCTGTCAATCAAATTGCATTCTCCCCAAAGCAGTGCATATTCTGAGTGACTTCAGAGAACAGACTGAGGAAAAGCCTCTGAATTGCAGAGTGGGTAGGAAAATACCTCCTCCCCCTTTTTAAAAAAAATTTATAGGTTTTATTTATTTGAGAGAAGGAGAGCACACAAGCAGAGGAGTGGGGCAGAGGGAGAGGAGAAGCAGACTTCCCACTGAGCAGAGAGCCTGACATGGGGCTCGATCCCAGCACCCTGGGATTATGACCTGAGCCAAAGGCAGACACTTACCTGACTAAGCCACCCAGGCGCCCCGAAAATACTCCCTTTTAAGGAGTTGCTACAATTACATGGTCATGTATGGATGAGAAAAGAGACCTAAGTAAGGACGCATTTAATATTTCTTTTCTTTTTTTTTTTTGTGGCTTTTGACATTCACTTAGTTCTGGCCAGCCCGGTCCCAAACTGTATATAAAGCAGATCCCTGTTTTAGAGATGTGGCTTCTAGGAGAAAACTGGATGGTGACAACGTTAGAACCGCGGACAGAATTATCTGGTCGGCTGTAATCCGAACTTAAGGAGTTAGTCTGTTACTGCTCATCTTGCCAGGTGTCAGTTAAAGTAGTACACGCTGTTTGAATTGCAGTAAGAGTGGGCTTCAGCTGGCTCTCGGGAGTGAGAGCATCGCCCGGTCTGTCGGCACTTTGAGGGCAGCTTGATTAAAAAAATAATAATAAACAAAAAATAAAAAGATGATGGGGGAGGGGCGTCTGACTCTTGATTTCAGCTCAGGTCATGATCTCAGGGTCATTGGATGGAGAGACATGTCAGGCTCTGCACTGAGCAGGGAGTCTGCTTGTTCCTCTCCCTCTGCTCCTCTCTGTCTCCAATCAGTCAATCAATCAGTCAATCATATCTTTAAGAAAATAATAAAAGAATGGTCGGATCTGTGTAGTTCAGAGTACTCCTGGGCTCTAGAGTAATTATGTAGATTAAGAAAAGGGAGTTAGAAAAGCTGGTGCTTGAATATCACCATGAGAGTTGAACAGTAATTAACTTTATTTTTTAATACAAGAAAGCTCTTCCATTTGAAAACTGGAAAATGCTAATGATGTGGGTAGAGAGCAGTAATTATTTTGTTGTCCCAAGACAGTAGCTGAAGGGTACTGGAAAGACCTGAGCAGACCAGGGAATGCCTCATCATGTTGGAGAGGTACAAAAATACAGACGCTTACCTCTGGTTCTATGGTAGTCTTGCCTTAATTCATCCAGAAAAGATGAATTGAATGAGCGTTTCTGGATTACTGAGGGGTTGATGTTTACATGGGCAGATAATACCGCAGAGATTTCAACACCAATAAGGACTGTAGGACTTGGGAATACTGTTGCTGTCTTGAGTACTTTCTTTAAGGACATTAATTTGTGACTTTCCTGAAATCCCACAGAAGAGAAAACTGACTCTTAGGTTGTTTATGACTTTACCTCAAGTCATCAAATGAAGTAAAATAAAATAGATACCAACTGATTCCTAATCCAGTGAGTCATTTCCACTTCACCTTGACCCTGATGTGCTTATAATACGGGCATCTATCTCTTCATCAGTAATCCATTCCTGAAAATTAGATCTTCTGCGTAGGAATACCAGCCAGGAGACTATTTACTGCATTTTTAAATGGTAAAAGTTAAGATGTATAAATCAAAAACTCCATACTGGCTTCCTAAATACTAGTAAAACACAGCAAAATACCCCTGTATAACAAAAACTCAACACTTCTAGCCCTCCAGTTAACATAGTTGGTAAGAAATTATTGCCTCATATGCAGTGGTCCATGGCACATCTCTTTGAATACTCTACATACTCTTTTTTTTTTTTTAAGATTTTATTTATTTGACATAGAGAGATCACAGGCAGGCAGAGAGAGAGTGGGAAGCAGGCTCCCTGCTGAGCAGAGAGCCGATGTGGGGCTTGATCCCAGGACCCTGAGATCATGACCTGAGCCGAAAGTAGAGGCTTAACCCACTGAGCCATCCAGGCACCCCAAAATCTTCTTTTAAAAAAGGTACATGTTGGTTTTGGGATTTGATTATAATTACCCTATTTAAAGCTAATCACTTAGGCTGTTACTCTTCCATGGCTGTTGGTAGAAGACAGTTTTCTTGGGACAGAGACAAAGCCCCAGCTATCCTGGATGGTCCAGATGTTGCTTACTTTCTTACAAAATATATATGAGGTACATTTTTTCTTTAATTTCAGTTAACACCTATTTATAGTATAAAGTCTGTACAGACTTAAACAATTGAGGCAAAGTGAGTTACTTACTAGTAAGTGGCAGAACCAGGATTAGAATCCAGTTTCTCTGAGCCTGCTCGTTTAATCTCTATATCTGTAATATGTAATTGCCTTAAAATCAGTTTGTTGGTTGGAGAGGTCTGTATACCTCTAGATGAAGATTTTTATTTTTGTGTTCCTTGTAATTAGTTTCTAGTTTGTTTCATATATCAATTCCTGGTGGAAGTGTTAAAAATCTGTGATTATGGATTTTCTCCATTTATGTATATAATTCTGACTTTTTAAAAAAAGATTTTATTTATTTATTTGACACAGAGAGAGGGATCACACGTAGGCAGAGAGGCAGGCGGCAGGGGGGAAGCAGGTTCCGCGCTGAGCAGTGAGCCCGATGGGCTCCATCCCAGGACCCTGAGATCATGACCTGAGCCAAAGGCAGAGGCTTCAACCCACTGAGCCACCCAGGCACCCATAATTCTGACTTTTTAATTTACATAATTCAAAGCTATATTTGGAAGCTATCTATAATTATGTAATTATAAAATTATAAAAACAAAAATTACTTAACTAGACAATTCTATAATTACACACATAGATACAAAACTGTATATGATTTGTATTTTCAAAGATATGTAGGTTTGTGTGAATCTTCTTGGCAAATTGTTTTCCTTCTTTATCATGATTTACGTATTTTGCCTTAAATAATGTTTAGTTACTGTTAATATTACTAAATGAGCTGTTTTGAGAGTTGGTATTTGATATACTTCTTTTCACTCTTTTATTTAGTGTTCCTAGTTGGCTTTGTCTTAAGTGTGTTTCTTATAAGAAGCATATAGCTGTACTGTAATTTGTTTGAAACCCAGTCTGATAACCCCTGTCTTTTGAAAGCTTGGACCCCTGCTCTCCTGTGCCTGTATCAAATTCTGATTCATGAATACTATTTTTCCAGAGTTCTGTAGTTCAGATAATCTAGAGAGTCATCTTTTGAGAACTTGTGTTTCGTTTGTATTCTGAGCATAGTAGAAGCCCAAAATCCAATAGAAATTTCTCAGAGCCAACATGGTTCTTGAGTGGAGCGAGCTCTTGGGCACGAATATGTGCATTTTAAGCTCAAGTTCTCTGTTACTGGTATTAGCCCCTTACCAGTTTTGCATCTCCAGAGCAGACTTAAAAGACTATCTTAGAAAAGCATTGTAGCTTCTTGATTATTTGAATACATTCTTTGGATTGGAATAAGAAGGAGTAAGGGTATAGAGTTTAATTATTTTTTTTTCAAGATTTTATTTATTTATTTGACAGAGAGTGATCACAAGTAGGCAGAGAGGCAGGCAGAGAGAGAGAGAGAGGAAGGGAATCAGGCTCCCTGCTGAGCAGAGAGCCCGATTCGGGGCTGGGATCATGACCTGAGCTGAAGGCAGATGCTTGAACCCACTGAGCCACCCAGACACCCCTAGAGTTTAATTTAATAGCATAAGAAGTGGGAGATTTTTTTCTTTAAGAAGTTGTAAAATGGGGGCGCCTGGGTGGCTCAGTGGGTTAAGCCGCTGCCTTCGGCTCGGGTCATGATCTCAGGGTCCTGGGATCGAGTCCCGCGTCGGACTCCCTGCTCAGCAGGGAGCCTGCTTCCCTATCTCTCTCTCTCTCTGCCTGCCTCTCCATCTACTTGTAATTTCTCTCTGTCAAATTAATAAATAAAAATCTTTTAAAAAAAAAAAAAAAGAAGAAGTTGTAAAATGGACAGATTGGGAATCTCAAGAAGTGCCTTCTGTTTTTTTATATCACCTGGGCTGTGTGGAACACAATACAGTTAGAACCTTTTAAATTGAGAGAATCCAGTAGGTTGTTTATTTAACTTTCTAGGGAAATGAGCATGTCACTGTGCAGATCCCCTTTTTTGCTTGGTATCTTGACAAGAATAAGCTTCTGGGACAACTTAAAGTGCTGAGTAGTTGTCATTTGAACAAACAGTAAAACTTTCTTGGACATAAATAGAACATGACAGTTTTTGCTTTTTAAGTTTTTAGGGCATAATTCGTGTGTGTGTGTGTGTTTGGACATAATTCTTGTCCATTTTTTATCCCAATGGTGAAGTAGAGTTAGGAAAGATAATTATTTTACTTTATTTCAATGCCAAAAGAAAGCGTTAGGAATGATACCTACATTCAAAGGGGAAGATGACGGAGAGCTGACTGTAAGGATTCCGGGAAGGCAAAAACTACCAAAAACTGAGATTCTGCTAAGGGAAGAATTCAAAACATGGCCAGGGTATTTTGTCTATAACAGATGAATAAATGTGACAGACCTACTGGGGTAAGCCAGTGAGAATAAACCTTGTAGATATGAGGCTTATCTAGACAGAGCTTTCTTTACTCATGCAGGTAAATACTGTGTTGTTCTGATTTTTAAGAGTTCTGATTAATACAACTTCTTGCAGCTATAAACTAAAAAGTGATTCAAGTTAGGACAGAAGTTAAGCTTTAGGACATGGTGTGTATTCCCCTTTTTTCAGTCTCAGCTTTTCCTTACTAGGTTATTTGTCAGGTGTTTTTTCCATCTAAGAAAAACACACTTGTAGCCTACAGAAAATACTGGAGGGCCGCCGGGGTGACTCAGTGGGTTAAGCCTCTGCCTTCCGCTCAGGTCATGATCTCAGGGTCCTGGGATCAAGCCCTGAATTGGGCTCTCTGCTCAGGGGGGAGGCTGCTTCCCCCCCACCTCTGTCTGCCTGCCTCTCTGCCTACTTGTGATCTCTCTGTCAAATAAATAAATAAAATCTTAAACAAAAACAAAAAAAAAAAAGAAGAAAGAAAGAAAATACTGGAAATGCTGTTGGAGAACATAGCTGATGCAGGGCCATCCGCAGAGCAATAGTGGCAGTGTGTGTGGTCAGAATGCCTGCTGCCTGTCCCATTACCATGGTTACCATGCTGTCTGTCTTCCTGTGCAGTGTGGCTTCCTGTTGTGGTGCATGGCCCCGAGCCCTTCCAACGGGGCCGAACTGCTCTACAAGCGTATCATTCAACCTATCTTCCTGAAGCATGAGTCCCAGGTGGACACTATGGTGAATGACTTGAAGGACAAAGCCAAAGAGACTGTAGATACCATCACTAAAGAAGGTAAGACTCAAGGGCAGGTGGGAGGACCTAGGGTGTCCTGGGCCCAAATAACAAGCTGCTTCTCCTCCTCTCCTGTAAGCTTTCCTCAGCTAAATGCTAGAGCAGCTCTGTGATCTCTTGACCAACACTTTGCCTGTTGCCCTTTGCTTTTCCCAAGATTCTTCCACCCTGCTGCATTTAAGGTACTGTTTGGTCAGCATATTAGGAAAAAATGACTTTCCTGTGCTGGGCAGAGATTTTAGAGAATCATCTGTATTTATATACAGGTATAATCTCTTTAATTCATCTCAGGTTGAACTGTTTAATACGCTTTTATAATAGGTCCAGAGAATGCCCTTTCACGCCTTCTGATTCATTTATTCAACATTTATTTATTGAGGTGCTTAGTATGTGCCAAGCTTGCTTGTAGCTCTGGGGAGGAGCCAGTGAACCACAGACCATACTCCTTGAACTTGTGAAGCCCCCACTCTTGTTGAGAGATACAATAAGATTTTAAAGTTACAGGATACAGTCAGCTGATGATGTAGAGAAAAATAAAGCAGATAGATAGATCGATAGGGAGTTCTGGGGGCTGAAGGGAAGTTACTAATTTTAAATAGAATGATTTAAGGAATCCTCACCAGAAGGCCATCCTGGATCAGACTTGAAGGAAACCATGGGGAAGGATTTGCTGCACAGAGAAAACTGCATGTGCAAAGCGGAGGCGGGAGCGGTGTGGTTGGAAGGGAGTGAACCAGGCAAGAGAAGGAGGAGTAAGGTCAGAGAGGTTGGGGAGTGGAGTCTGGAGGAAGACCGATTACAGACGGCCTCATAGGCTTCTGTAGAGGCTTTGGCTTTAACCTTGTGAGACAGGTGCTGTTGGGGAACTTTGAGCAGAGAACATGATCCCTCCTGTGCTTTGGCCACTGTATTAAGAAGAGACTAGGGCGCCTGGGTGGCTCAGTGGGTTAAGCCTCTGCCTTCGGCTCAGGTCATGATCTCAGGGTCCTGGGATCGAGTCCCGCATCGGGCATGGGGCTCTCTGCTCAGTGGGGAGCCTGCTTCCCTCTCTCTCTGCCTGCCTCTCTGCCTACTTGTGATCTCTCTGTCAAACAAATAAATATTAAAAAAAAAAAAAAAAGACTGAAGGGAGACAGGGAGAAATCAGGAGACCAGTCATAAGGGGCTTGCGGTGATGCACGTGGAGAGGACGACAGTGGCTTGGGTGGTAGTAGTAGCAGTAGGAGGCTGGAAGTCATTGGAGTCTTGGTGTATTCTGAAGGGGGAACCACTAGGATTTGCTTAGGGATCAGACGTGGAGTAGGAGAGAGGAGTCATGCATGAAGCCAAGCCTTTCAGCCAGAAGAGATGGAAGGATAGAATTGCTGCTGAGCCGGGGAAGACTAGATGCATCCGGTTTCGAGGGGAAAACAAGGAAGTCAGCTCTGGACAAGAGACGAGATGAGATCACAAGGGGAGTGAATATAGTTAGAGAAGATGAGGTTTAAGACTGAGCCAGGGGTCCCCAGTGTTTGGAGATTGGGGAAATGAGAAGCAGTGGACACGTCCTATTGGTAGTGAGTGGCCAGTTGTGGCAGCAGGAAAGCCATGTGACTGCTGTCCTCGGGGCCAAGTGAAGACAGTGTTTCCAAGAGGAGGGAGGGGTCCGTTGTGTCACATGCTGCAGACAGGTCAAGTAAGGTACAACTGAAAACGGGCTGTCACGCTCTGCAGGGAGGAAGGCGCTAGTGATTCTGACAAAACAGTTGGTGAAGTGGTGAGACTGAAATCCTGATCGGAATGGATGTGAGAGATGGGAGGCAAAGCTGAGAAAAGAGGCGAGACTTTTGGGAAATTTCCTGAAAAAGGAGAAGCATGGGACTGCCAGCTGGGAGGAGGAACTAGGGTCCTGAGGGTGTATTTTTCTTCTTAAAGTAGCAGGAACTACATATGTTTGAAGATTAGTGGGAATGATCCAGTAGAGAACAAAAAAACTGATACAAGTGAGGGGAGAACTGTTGGAGCTCCGACCTTAATTAGCCCAGAGGAACTGGGATCTAGGTTCCAAACAGGATTGGTCACAGGGGCACAACAGTTTATGATTTATTTATTTTATTCAAATTTTGGATAGTTAACATACAGTGCAGCGTTGGTTTCTGGGGTAGAATTCCTCACTTACATACAACACCCAGTGCTCATCACAAGCGCCCTCCTGAATAACCACCCACCTACCCAGCCCCCCACCTCCTTCCCGGAACCCTTTGTTTGTTCTCTGTCATTAAGAGTCTCTTAGGGTTTGTTTCCCTCCCTCCTTTTTTTCCTTTCCCCCCATATGTTCATCTGTTTTCCTTCTTCAATTCCATGTGAGGGAGATCATATGGTGCTTGTCTTTCTCTGATTTATTTCACTTAGATATATATAGACACACACCCATCTTCTTTGTTCATTCATCTCTTCGTGGACATTCGAGCTCTCTCCATACTTTGGCTATCCTTGACAGTTGCTGCTATAAACATTGGGGTGCACATGCCCCTTCGAATCTGTGTTTTTGTACCCTTTGGGTAAACACCTACTAGTTCACTTGCTGGCTCGCTCTATTGCTAACTTTTTGAGAAAACTTCTTCCTGCTCTCCAGAGTGGCCGAGGGAGTTGGCGTTCCCAGGGGTACATCGCTTTCTCACTGGAGTCGAGATGTTGGCAGGGGAGTTTATGTGGTGGTGGGAGCTTACAGAAATCACCCCCTGACTGCTCCACCTTTCTCAGGAAAAGAACAGGAAAGGTCAGCAGAGAGAGGAAGGGACAGGAAGAGACGATATGAAATCATGGCCTCGGACGGGGTCAGGTAACAACAGTTCGTTTCTGTGGGCCGTCAGCTCTGTCTTGCAGCTGCTCCCCTCTGCCACGATAGTGTGACAGCTGTTGGCGACAAGGACCTCATGAGCATGGGCGGGATGGCCCAGGCAGTGGGAGAGTGGGCAAACCAGGGCGGTGTCACGGGGCTGCCAGGAGGATTAGCGGCTCACTGGAGATTTGTGTTCAGGAATTTACAGTGAAGCTGGCTTGCTGAGGTGTTCCTTCAGCCACATTCGGCTGCATGGGTGCAGCTGCAAAACTCAGTGGAGGGCTGCGTCAGAAACTGTGAAGTGCGAGTGGGACCATGGAGTAGTTAGTGTCTGACAGTTGCACTTAAGCTGTCCGAGGAGGGACAGGAGGACACAAAGGGAGTGCGGAACAGTGGAAAAGAGGGGGTAGGACCGATGGGTTTAAAAGCAGGTGGTGGGGAGAACTCTGAATCCGGATAGCAGAGGGTGTGAGCCTCAAAGGGTGGAAGTGGTGGGGGCCAGTGGGATGCTTGACTCTGAGACTGCAGAGGGACTGTGGTCACTGGAAGTGATGAGGGTCATGGAGTGAGTGCCGGGGTAGGTAGAGAGGCTGGCGTCTGTAGGATGGAATGAAAGGTTATTGGAGGGGGTAGCTGGGAGGCCACAATATTGGAAGAATACAGAAATCACCAATAATTAAAATAAGAGTGGTGTGAGAGAGTGATACTAACTTTGGAGATAAAATCTTCAAGAAATGAGGCAGCATAGCCCAAGGGTCGGAGGGGATTGGGAAGAGAAAGCCTGGTGGCATATACAATCTGATGACATGAGATTCTGGACGTGGCAGTGAAGAACTGAGACTGCCTACCCAACCCTCCAGAACCACCTGTACTAGTGTCAAGGAATGAAGAAAAAAAAAAGTCACCACCGTGGTGGGGTAACTGAGTGATGGGCATTGAGGGCACGTGATGGAATGAGCACTGGGTGTTGTAGGCAACTGAGGAATCTCTAAATTCTCCCTCTGAAACTAACAATACACTCTATGTTAATTAAATTGCACTCAAAACAACCAACCAGCCCCCACTTGAGAAAAGCAGTGTCCTCAGGGGACAGCCAGATTTCTGTAAAAGCAAGAAGGCAAAAGAAACATTCGGACAGTTGGATGGAGATAGAGGAGGTTTTGCTGATGCTTCATTGGTTCTTAAATTCCAGAGGGCACAGGAAGGGTTTTAGAAGTTGGAGAAAAGTGGCAAGGGACATAGAATTACTGTTTGTGTTTTGAGAACTCTATAGTAATTAGAAAGTGGGGGTTGAGAATTGGCCTGACCCCAGGGCAGGTGAGTTCCCCAGGACAGCTCTCCAGCAGCACGTATATGTTCTCGCTTTTCCCCCCACACGCCTCGCTCTCTGCCAGACTGCTGGGCCCACTGCTCCAGTCTACTTGCATTCATTTTCCTACAGTTTTAAGTGTTTATTGACCTGTACCTTCATGTCCTCCCACGTGGGGATTGCCAGTTTCTTTTTAAGAGATTTCCATTCTGTTCCTCCCCTGAGCCTAACCAGCAGCCTCCTGTGACATCACTTCTGTCTAGTTCACTCACATTTCTCAGTCACTTGGTCTTAGAACTCAATACTCTAAAATCCAATTTTACTTTGATAGGATCCATTCCTAAATAGGAGTGTAAGAATGAAAATAAATTAGGATGGACTTAACATGCTGACACATTCCAGACTTTTCTCACAACTTCTAGATTCTCAAGTTAGTAAATTTTTACAATGGGCTACTTAAGAGAAAGGTTACAATTTCTTGTTAACTCTGTTCAGCGACTTTAATTAAGGAAGTGAGGACAGCCTTAAGGCTGCTGGTGAACAGGGCCGGACTGGCATCGCTGAACTCCAGGTGCCGTCAAAGACAGATTTGTAGATCCTCCCAGGAGGCTCTGGAGGCTTCCAGAATCCCCCACTCCCATCACACACACCACACTAATTCTTAGTTTGTTCCAAGTCACATGGTAATTAGGAAGAGGAGAGTTTAGTCTCCCACAGATAAAAGAATATTTTCTTGATGAATGGGGCATCTTGCCACCAACTGGAACACTTACAGCAAACTCTTCCCATCATAGGGGGAAATGGCGGCACAGTGAAGAGAATATAAATGTGTATAAATATTCCGTAATTTCTGGGTTGTGGGAGGGAGGACTTTCTCTGATTCTTTTGTCACCATGGGATGACGACCTAGATGTCGTCAGAGTAGGACATAGTCCACTTATACAGGTGAGCTTCCAGACGCAAAGGAGAATTTGGTGGTTGTACAGGGGAAGGCCTGAACACATCAGGAATCTCTGCTTCTTGTGCTCCTTCAAGGGGGGGCAGATGGCTTAGATGACACTACTACCATAAGGGGGCTGGGCCAGAGGACCCTGAAGAACTTTGCCGGAGTACTCAGGGTCTGTGCTCTGAAGAGGTCTTGCGTCCATCTCCTGGAAACTCTTAGCCCAGCTGCAAACCTCAGTGTGCTGTTGTCTATGTGGGAGTCACGCAAGTGGCCAACTAGTCACTACAGTTGGCACAGAGCCTGTACTGCAAGTTGCCTTGACACAATTTTCTTTCCTCCTCATAGCCAAGAAGGCAGCGGTGAATTTACTAGGTGAAGAAAAGAAGAGCACCTAAACCACTGACTGGATGAAACGTTTCTGCCCTCGCTGTATCTTCCTGTTAGCGCTTGGTGTTACATTAGGGACTGTGGTATAATCATTTAATAATGTTGCCTTGGAAAACATTTTTGATATATTAAAAAAAGGAATTTTTTTTTTTTTTTTTGCTTTTGTTGTCTACATACATAGGGAGCACTTAAATTTAATGCAATGGGCAGTGTCCACATTTTTGGAAAATATATTTTGCCTCTGGGTAGAAAAAGATAGGTTATCATTCTGCAGGAAATACAAACTTGAAATTATATATCCCATTGGCTTTGTGCTTCAACAGGCCCTCTGCATGCATTTTCTCTGTACTTCCATTTTAGGATAATCTTTAAGGTTCTACTTCATGTAATGTACAATTTTGTATTAAATGTTTTTAATGTATTTGTGCATAACATATATGTAGGGAAATGTTTCTGTCTGATTGTAACAGGTATAATGCTCACGGGGAGTACCTGCCAAAAGCTAAAGGCTCTGGTGTGCTGGTGTGATTTGTTAAGTAAGTCTTCAGAAAATTAAGGCAAATGACCGATATTTCCAATGAATAGTTAAGTGATCAGTGAAGTTGAGTGGGGCCTGGCCGGGTTGTTCGAACACTGCAGCAGCTGAACACCAGAAGAGCTGTGTTTAGCAGTCACTTTAGTGATGAATGGGGGAAAGGTACCCACACACCAGAATACACAGCTCCCAGCTCCCTGTAGAACTAGTAGTAGTGTCTTGTGGCCTTTCAAAAAATCTGTTTATGGGCTTTCGATTTGTCTGTTTTTAAGATGCCGTAATGGAAACCATCCCTGGTTTCTCCTTCAGAGCTGAGTAACATGTTGGTTTAGTCTTGTTTTTTTTACCTAGTCTTTTTTTTAACCAGTTTAAAGAATCCCTAGACTTGCCCACCTTTGATTACATGTATGTTCTTGTTTGTATCGTGAGCAGTTACGTGCTAATGACACCAGGCTCTGAGAGCAGTTCTGGGAGAATGAAGGATGATAGAGCCTGTTGTCCCGTTAGCAGTGAAGTCAAACTGCCTTCACTTTCTTTCTCTGGCCTTTAAGGTCCAACGCTAGAGGCCTCCCCAGTTTACAAGTCAGAATCATTTGTGGTCCATTTGAATGCTTTCATCTTTACACTTCGTTTTGATAAACTGCAGATAACTATGTAGTTTAAGTATAGAACAAAAAGTTAAAACTAAAGATTTCCAGCTTGATCAGCCAGCTTATAGGAACCTGGACAACTTGTCTGGATGAGAAAAACCGAGCTTCACACCAACGATACTGCTAGGATCCTTCTGAATTAGATTACACTGACTGAAACAAAACTGAGTGTAACAAAATGAATAAGTTTAAATATCCAGCCTGTAAAATACCCTTTAAGGCAAAAAGAGAGGATTAGTTCTCTTTTGGGTAACAGGTAAGACCGTAATGAAATCTCTTGATGTAAAATATATCAGAGACATCAAAAATTAGGGACACTATCACCTAAATATTATAATATAGATTAGAGTATTTATTCTTCCTGGCAAAACCATGGTAATCATAAGGCATTTTATTAAATTTACCTTTAAGAAAAGAAAAACTTTCAGAAAAATAAGAAACTAATGGTTATTGGGAGAAAAATCAAGCCTTAGATTTTAAAAAAACAAAAACCTCTAGGAGCATTCAAATCCCTTTCCCTTAAGAAACTACACTTCTCTTGGTGGCAGAATGAAAATCAGCAACTTCTATCATACAGAATACGTAACTTTCAGTATACAAAACATTTATCATGCAAGTTGGGGAAATACAAATGTTACTCCTGCTCATAACTTCTTACAGGTTGATACCAGTGTAAAAACTACTACAGTAAGAAAATATATTGTGAATGCAATTTTTCTTTGTCTTTCTGGCTTTTCCCTATAGTGCATTCTGTAAGAAATTTAAGTTACTATTTTTGGCAATCAGGGTGTACATATTAATGACCGGGGAAGTTAATGAATGAGTTGAGCAATCCTGTCCCAGTTTAGATTTCCCAAAGAACACATTGCCGTGGCTAGAGTGTTTGGAAAACTGATTGAGCCTGTTTCTAGCTAGAAGATAAGCATTTATTGGTAGATGGTGTTTTGGGGAAAGTAAAGTCTGAGTCTCCACAATTCTTCCCCTACTTGAAAGTTTTCAGACCAGGAGTTACTGCCGCTCTGGGGAGAAGCTTCTACCCACAGCCTGAAGAGAATGAGCATAGCTTTCAAATAGGTTGCCGCCCATCCTGAAGATGTGATATATTAAATGGAAATGGATGTAAATAAACTTCCATTATCTCATTAAACTGTTGTTTCATTTTATTTTCTGGGGCTTTAAACAAATCTAGGATCATTTAAGTGAAGTCTGAAGTAAATCCAGGTAAATGAACCTGAAACATGGCTGTTTATGACCGCATTCCTCACCTGGCCTGAGGTTTTACCCTGGCGGCCATGACCTGTCGAGGAAGGACTCCAGAAGGAGAACATACCGATCATGCAAACTTTCTAGCAGTAATTAGGTTGAAAGGAAACCTAGGCTGCTTTCTACCGCATATCGTGTTAACACATAGTCTCAGAAAAGGTGGTTGCCTCTAAGTGTATTTGTAGGTACCTACAAATTACTCAGTACTTAAGAGACCAAGGAAGGAGAATGTGAGAATTTTATTAAGAATACCTGCTTCTGGAGGCTGTGTTTTGATCCGCTGTATCTTCTACATCTGCTTTTACATGTCTGTTTACCTAGAATCACGGTGTTTGGAGTAAGAGTTAACATCCTTAGCCATCAGATACTAAGTTCTATGTAGTGCAGTAGGAAAGTAAACATATTTGAGAATGACCTTAATTAAACGCTTTTCTGGCTCTTTACTACAATATTAGTTTATAAAATCCCTGTATAACACAAGTGTCATAAAGGACTAAGAGCAATAAGGAGGTTCTTTGCTTAAATTGCTGGTTTTCAGACTTCAGTGTTTATTGGATTTTCTCTGGGAGGGGAGAGGACTGTTAAAATAGATTGCTAGTCCCATCCCCCAGAGTGTCTGATTCAGGTCTGAGGTGGGACTGAAAAAATTGCATTTCCAGTAAATTCCTAGGTGATGCTGATGGTCCAGGAACCACACTTGGAGGTAAAACCATCAAATTAGGTAAATGCTATCCTTACACTTAGTATACATTGGATTTTAGATCTGGCTGCATATTACAATTACCTGAGAAGCTTGCCAAAAATGCTGGTTATCTGCCTCCACTACCAGAAATTCTGACATTAATCTACAGGCCACCAGTACGCTTTTTAAAAATCTAGGGTGATTCTAATATGTAGCTGGGGTTGAGAACTCATAGAAACTACTAGCGGCATCAAGAATCCCAACGTCTGGAAAGAATTTGTCTTAGCTCATTAGTTCACCACGTGTGTGTTTCCTAATGCTGCTGTAACACATCGCCACAAATGTAATGGCCCCAAACAGTATAAATTTTAGTAGCTTACGGGTCTGGAGATAAGACATTCAAACGGGTCTGCAGGGCTGCATTTCTCCTGGAGGCTGTCGGGAAGAATCCTTTTCCTTATTTCTCTCAGCTGAAAGCTGCTTGCATTCATTGGCCTGTGGCCCCTTAGTATTCCTACTTCGCTTCCCTTTTAGAAGGCTCCTTTTGATGACGTTGGGTCCACCTGGATAATACAGGCCACTTTCTCCAGCTGAAGATACTTAATCACACCTGCAAGGCCTTTTGCCATGTAAGGTAATATAACGGCTTTTTTGGGAGGAGGAGGGTGCACATTATTGTCTACCATACCTCATCTCTTTGGTATAGAGATTTCATTATAAAGTCACCCCCAATATCAAAATAACTACAAAGAGCAATCTTACTGTTGGGAAGAAACTTAAAAAAATTAAGAAATGGTAAAGGAATACCTTATCCCTCTTCCAAGTGAAAGACTGGCAGTCTGTCCTCCAGAGATAGTAAGAGGATCTTTGGAGTGGGGAGGACACAGGCAGAATTGAGGGACGGAAGTTTTATTAAAAAAAGGATTGAGGGGCGCACTGGGTGGCTCAGTTAAGTGGCTGCCTTCGGCTCAGGTCGTAGTTCCAGGGTCCTGGGATTTAGTTCCCCAACAGGCTCCTTGCTCAGCGAAGAGCCTGCTTCTCCCTTTCCTCTCTGCTCATGCACTCTCTAACTAGCGCTGTCTCTCTCAAATAAATAAAATCTTTAAAAACAAGCAAACAAAACAGAATTGAGTGACTCAATGCTGAGACCCATTTCTCTCACTCCACCTTCTCCCACTGGGCTCCGAGACCTTTATCCTCCTGGAAGCTTATTGGACTCCTCTCTAGGGAACAGATCAACCTAAAACATTTCTAATGTTGGAAATTTCCCCTAAAAGGATATTTGAGCCAGATACCCCTTTTTAGTGAAACAGTCTGCAAGCCCTTCCTACGTGCCTAGAACTTCCAATCAACTTAATGGGTTTTTTACTCTTAAAAAGCTGTCAATCTAAGAAATCCGCTTAACATATAAGGGATCAAAATAAAAACAAAAAAGGAAATTGGAAGCAAAAATATACAAACCATACCCCCTGAGAAGTAAGAATGACACTTATGAATTAAGAACAGAATGCGGGGTTCTTCTTCTACCCACTTAAGCCCCCATGTTGCATCACCACTTCCTCATATCAGGGAGATCATAGGGGGAGGGGTGTTGGGAGAAGGGGGTGGGATTATGGACATTGGAGAGGGTATGTGCTTTGGTGAGTGCTGTGAAGTGTGTAAACCTGGTGATTCACAGACCTGTACCCCTGGGGATAAAAATACATGTTTATAAAAAAAAAAAAAAAGAACAGAATGCGGGGGAGGGGCACCTGGGTGGCTCAGTGGGTTGAGCCGCTGCCTTGGGCTAGGGTCGTGATCTCAGGATCCCCGCCTCGGACTCTGCTCTGCGGGGAGCCTGCTTCCCCTTTCCTCTCTGCCTGCCTCTCTGCTTACTTGGGATCTCTCTCTCTCTGTAAAATAAATTTAAAACAAAACAAAACAAAACAGAATGCAGGGCGCCTGGGTAGCTCAGTTGGTTGAGTCTGACTCTTGGTTCCAGCTCAGGTCATGATCTCAGGGTTGTGGGATTGAGCCCCACATTGGCTCTGTGCTCAGTGTGTGGAGTGGGCTTGAGAGAGTCTCTGCGTCACCCTCCACCTCGGCTCCCCCTGCCCCAACCTCGTGCTGTCTCTCTCTCAAATAAATAAATAAAAACCTTTTTAAAAATGCTAGAAAAAGGAAATACTCAGATGACAAGAGAGTGTGAGTTGACAATACAAGAAAAATGAAAAGTTCAGGGTGCCTGGGTGGCTCAGTGGGTTAAGCCTCTGCCTTTCCACAGGTCATCTAGACCAAGGGCTGTGGCAGCCTGGTTTTTAGAGCTCTCTGAATTCTCACATAAAAACAGAACACCTTAGGGCGCCTGGTGGCTCAGTGGGTTAAGCCTCTGCCTTCAGCTCAGGTCATGATCTCAGGGTCCTGGGATCGAGCCCCCGCATCGGGCTCTCTGCTCAGCAGGGAGCCTGCTTCCTTCCTCCTCTCCTCTCTCTGCCTGCCTCTCTGCCTACTTGTGATCTGTCAAATAAATAAAATACTTTAAGAAAAAAAAAAAAGAAAAAAAAAGTTCAACAAAAGGGTTAGAAGACAGAGCTAAGGAATTCTAGGAAATAGAACATAAATGCAAAGAAATGGAAATAAGGGGGAAAAAAGATAAGAAAACTTGAGAACTTACCCAGCATGTCCAATATCCAGAATAAGGAGTTCCAAGATCAGAAAGGGTAGAAAAACCATCGATGAAATTTTTAGGAAAACTCCCAGATTTGAACACGTTTCCAAATTGAAAGGGCCCATTAGGTACCCAGCACAATAGACAAAAAAGCTCCCACATAAAGCACACTATTGTGATATTTTAGAATTCTGAGATGTGTTTCAACAAGAAAAATGTAGGTGACAAGATCATGAACTGGGAACCTGGGTGGTTCAGTCAGTTAAGCGTCTGCCTTTGACTCAGGTCATGATACCTGGGGTCCTGGATCGAGCCCCACTGTCAGGCTCCCTGCTCAGTAGGGAGTCTGCTCTCCTTCCCCCTCTGTCCTTCCTCCCCACTCATGCTCTCTCTCTCAAATTAAGAAAAAATCAGGAACTACAATGGTATGGACTTCCTGCACCTATAACATTAGCAAGGAGACCATGAAACAATATACTTGAACTTCTGAAATAAAACAATTTTCAATTCTAATTCTATACTCAGCCGAATTGTGTGAGGGTTTGAATGTGTGAGGGTAGAATGAGGACGCTTTCATATGTGGTGTAAGAACATTTACCTCCCACCCTCCCACAGAAGTGGCATTTTTCTCAGGAAGATCCTGAAGATGGGCTACCAACAAGGAAGTAACCCAAGAAAGAATGCATAGGATACCATAATAAGGATATACAAAACAGCAAAGAAATGAGGCAAGTCACTCTGGATGATTAAGAGATCCCAAAGTGAAACTGTGCACTAGGCCTAAAGGGTAGTAAGTGGAGAAGGTAAAAGGCTCCAAAAGAGACTTCTTTAGAAAGATTAAATTGAACTACCTGATGTGAACTTATGTACTTAACTTACATATTTATTTGCTTTTCTCCACACCCAGCGTGGAGCCCAACACAGGGCTTGAACTCAAGCCCTGCGCTGAGATCGAGTCAGATGCCCAATGGACTGAGCCACCCAGGCACCCTTGAACAAACTTTTTCTTTTAAAGATTTTAGAGAGAGGGAGGGCACAAGAAGGAAGGGCAGAGGGAGAGTGAGAATCTCAGGCAGACTCCATGCTGAGCACACAGCCCAAATTGGGGCTTGATCCCAACCCTGAGATCATGACCTGAGCTGAGATTAAGAGTCAGATGCTTGTCCCGAACAAACTTTTTGAAAGGACATTTTGACAACTGATAATTTCTGGTTGAGTTAATGATGAATATTCAAAAACCTAAGCAAATAAAAGAAAAAATATTAACTGAAGAACGCACAAATCCAGAAAACAAAAGTAACAACAGCATACTCCAGTGTTTCTCACTTTCATGTGCATAAGAATACCTTGGCAATCTTTAACATTCTGGGCTGGGTCAGAGTTTCTGCATTTTTCACAAGTTCCCAGGGAAAAGCAGTGCTGCTAGACCCCAGACCACACTTTTGAGTAGCAAAGTACTACATGATTCAGCTATGAATGAAATATAGGATAGTAATGTAAACTATGAATAGTGATTAAAATCAAGAAATATATTGGTAGAAGTGAGGATGGGAGGAGCCTGGGTGGCTCAGTTGGTTGAGCGACTGCCTTCGGCTCAGGTCATGATCCTGGAGTCCCGGGATCGAGTCCCACATCGGGCTCCCTGCTTGGCAGGGAGTCTGCTTCTCCCTCTGACCCTCTCCTCTCATGCTGTCTCTCTCCCTCTCAGATAGATAGATAGATAGATAGATAGATAAATAAATAAAATCTTAAAAAAAAGAAGTGAGGATGGGAAGCATATTTCGGGGGTGAAGGAAGGAAAACTAAATCATCCTCTTCTACAGATGAAAGTTAATGCCTAAAACTCAAACTATTAAAACTAGCTGGCTCTTTAAATTATGTGTAACACTGATGGTAATAAAGTCCTTAAAAAGGGGCAAAGGAGGGGCACTTGGGTGGCTCAGTGGGTTAAAGCCTCTGCCTTCAGCTCAGGTCATGATCTCAGGGTCCTGGGATCGAGCCCTGCATCGGGCTCTCTGCTCAGCAGGGAGCCTGCTTCCCTCTCTCTCTCTGCCTGCTTCTCTGCCTACTTGTGATCTGCCTGCCAAATAAACAAATTAAAAAAAAAAAATTAAAAAAAAAAGGGGGCAAAGGATGTGAATAGAAATCAATGAGATAAATACAAATGGCATTTTCAACATATGAATAAGTGATCTGTCTTGCTCACTAGAAAAATTCTGTTTTCTACTTGATTGGCAAAGAAAGGTTCAATTATGCACTGATTGCAACAATGTGGAGAAACAGCAGTACAATGTTACAGTAAGATTTCCAACAATCTTTATTGCTCCATAACCAAAGTAATTTTAGACTCTGGTCATCTTTCTGTGGCATATTATTTGACTGCCCCAATATCCAGTATCAACTTTCTTCTTTGGCTGAGTCTTTTCCTTACTGAGAAAGCTATACACTTTCCTAGCCTGTCGTATAGCTGAACATGGACAGGTGCCACAGTGTTCAGCAAGGAGACTTAAATGAAAGTTGGCTGGGAAGAATTTTGAGAAATCTTTAACTTTCTTTTTAAGGGTGGACAGAAGTGGCTGGCACAGCTATCTCTTCATTCTACCTTAAACTCTGATGTGACATTTGATATTCTATCAGCCCTTTTGTAACCTTGAGACAATAATCCAAGGGGTGTTAGAAACCATGGAGAGTGGAATGGAATGATAAAAGAGGGTGTCACTGAGCAGCTGAACTTACACCTATAATAAAATTTTGGATTTGATGTTACTTCAAAAAAAAAGAAAAATTCCTGCTTAAGTTCCTCATTGTTTCGTTACACAAATTCCTAAGTGATACAATTTCCCAGAACGTTAATTTTTGTTTTAAATTTTGCTCTAAATTTTGTTTTGTATATACTGTCCCAATATTTACTTATAAGTCAAATATATAAACTGCTATACTGTTACATTCATTGTAAGATATGTTAACAACAGAAAGTATTGTAAAAAAAAGTAAAGATTCTAATACCTCTTCCTGTACACCCATGAGTCCTCTTCATACAGCTTGGGTATCTAAGTCCACCTAACACTCTGAAACGCTGGATTCACTTATTTTGTAATGAAGTGGAATTTCTTCTTTCAAGCAATGAAAACTTAAAGAAAATGGGATTTACTAGAAGGATATAAAGCACAGTTGACAGAAGTCATAGAAGAGCCAAATCCAGCCTCAAAAAACCAGGATTCGGATAACTCAAATTTGTAGATCATTATATATCTTAGCTCCCATCATCTGTATGTCTGTGTTTCTGTTCTAGATTAGAATTCCTGAGAAATAAACCAGTGGCCTGGGATGGGTCATACCCTGTGGTCAAGAGGCAGTCCTTTAATTAAAAGCCCTTCCAGAAGCATATGGAGTCAGAGAAGGCAGCTCCCCAAATGATGCTCAGTGGACAAAAACAAATGGCTGCTTTAAGATGGTACCCTCAAATTTTACACAGAATTGCCACTTTCAGAACAGTCTTTGAAATAAAGTCAGAATCTTCAATCCAGTTTAGTTTCTTGAAAAAAAGCACATCTCAAGGTGTTAAAGCATGGGTAATTTTAAAACTCCAATTAAAATGATGTTCTTAAGCCAACAAAATAAGCAAATCTAAAGCTTAAAGTCCAAGACTTTCCATACATCAAAAAACTAGTAATTGAACGTTCAGTTACAATAACTGAAATAATATCATCTATAGAAGTCCAAGAGGATTTAACCATTTTCTTCTAGTTCTAAGCTCACACTAAGCCTCCACTACCCATTTTATCGATTTCAATTATCTCCTCTACTAGCATTTAGTTCATAAGCAAAAGAGCAAAAGCTAAAATAGTCAGTTTCAAATTTTATTTCATTAACTTAAAAGTTGAAGAAAATGTGTATTTCAAATCTTTATTTAAACTCATTTTTCTGAAACATGTTTACACACAGGGCAGATACAGGATTTCATGTAACTTATGGCAGAGTAGTCCACTGTCCATTAAAAAATATGCTTCTTTCTTCCACAAAAACTCTGTGTTGAAAAGCAAAAAAAATTTCTTTTATACTGCATAAGAGCTAGATGCAAACTTCTGATATAAATTTATTTTATTGTCAACTCTGATGCTGAAGCTGGGAGGCAGAGATGTCCACAGTTCGGTTAAATGATGCAAATAAAAAGCTTCCATTTCTCTAAGATGTAAGTAAGTTAGAAGCTTTCATTCACTATCTCTCACAGTAGCACCACCGACTTGACTCTCAAATCTGGTCACTTCTTCTTCTTTCCTTTCCCTTTTTTACTTCCCTCTCCTTGCTGAAGACTTTGGTCACCACCTCCTGTTTTTTGTGTCCTTGTTTTTAGTTTAGGTATCATTTCTGCTACATACAACATTACAGACTTACCTAGGAACAAGAAGTTAGGCTTAGTGTATGATCTAAGGAATAAGACATACAAGCTCATTAACTTGAGATCACATCAGGAAAATGACAAAGATTAAAATAAAAATGACTATAAAGACATGACTTGCTCAAGTGGGAGCCTTCCTGGAGAAAATGTTCTAAGAATGATACTGAAATATTTATTTGAAACACCTATTTTGGTCCTGGTTCTAGTAACTGACTTGAAGATCAAAGGGGAGTAAGTCGAAATACAACAATCTGGAAAGAGAGTCAGGATATCACTGTACCTTAAGCTAAAGAAACAGAGGGCCACTCAGTCTTGTAACAAAAACCCAATGTTATCAGGCTATGAAAGATGTTGCCTCATATGCCCAGATGATTTCATGTGTACAGGTACCCTGATCTGTACACCAACTACCTCCCTCCAGATCTAGTAGCTACTTCCAATACATGGAGCCCCTCAGTTTTCCCCTTACTTTCTTTTTTCTTATTGGAAACTGGGAGCAACATTTTTCAACTGTAATTTTTACCTACATTTTATTTACTGGTCAAGTCAAAAAAGTTTCTTGTCTCTTGATTTTTTTAAAAAAAATTTTGGGGGTGGGGCGCCTGGGGGCTCAGTGGGTTAATGCCTCTGCCTTCAGCTCAGGTCATGATCTCAGGGTCCTGAGATCGAGCCCCGCATTGGGTTCTCAGCTCAGCAGGGAGCCTGCTTCCCCCACCCATCTGCCTGCCCCTCTGCCTCCTTGTGATTTGTCTGTCAAATAAATAAATAAAATCTTTAAAAAAAAAATTTTTTTTTTTGGTCTTTTGAATTTTTTTTCAAATTTTATTTACTTATTTGAGAGAGAGAGAGTGAGAGAGCAAGAGCCAACACAGGTAGAGGACATGGGGAGAGAGAAAGACTCCCCCCTAAACAGGAAGCCCAAGACAGGGCTCGATCACAGGATCCTGGGATCAAGACCTGGACGGAAGGAAGATGCTTAGCCAACTGAGCCACCCAGGCTTCCCTGTCTTTTGACTTTTAACAGATAGTAAAAGAAGATGTCAAAGAGAAGAGTAAATACACTGTAATATACTACCTGTTATTCCAACTAAAAATCTTGTTTCTAGAATTATCTACCAACCTGGAAAGGTTTTAGCATAGAGAAACCAATCTAGGGACACCTGGGTGGCTCAGTGGGTTAAGCATCTGCCTCCGGGTTCGGTCATGATCCTGGGGTAGTGCCATAGAGCTCCACACTGGGCTCCTTTAGGGAGCCTGCTTCTCCCTCTGCCTGCTATTCCCCCTGCTTGTGCTCTCTCTCTTTCTGACAAATAAATAAATAAATAAATAAATACCATTTAGTTGTCAGCTTGGGGTTAAAGAAAAAAAAAAATAACAGCTCGATTTAAAAAATTATAGTTTTTAGAAATAAAGAATTCAGAAAAGAATCATGTACAAAAATATTCATCTTCCCCAAAGCCAGAATTAATTATTTTGGAATACTGATAATTGGTTACTGCTGTTTTTTTAAGAAATAAAACACTAGAGATAATGCTGGTCTTCTGTGAGCACCATTCCTGTGTCCCTACTTCCCATGCCCTGTTCATCATTAGGTTACCTACTATTTTTAAGACTGGGGTTTTCCTCCAGTCCATTAAAAAAAATTTACATACATAAATGTCAATAAATAATATTACATATACACCAATAAATAGTAACATTTTGTATTTAAATGAACCAAAGTGGTATCACACTACACATTCCTTTTGTAGTTTTCACTCAGTATGGCTTTTAAATTAATGATAGAAATTATTAACAGACCTCATAGGCCTCTAGGATCTGAAATGCCAATTAACATCTGACCACTCAATAATTCTACACTCTTAACCTGGGAATAATGACGGATTTCCAGAGGTTATAAAAAGTTCATAAAACAAGTTTTTTAAATGAACGACTAGGTTTCACATTCCTAGAGGTCCTTAACTTAAAAGAAGTGAGAACCACTGTTTTCCTCCCTTCCTCAGCAGTAGCCTTTCTTAAATTCATCTGCAACATGCAAATTATGAATTTTACCTTTCAAAGGGGTCAGTTTTAGAACTTTTTTTGTAGAAGAACGACCTTGCCAAACTTTATTTGTTCATTAAAAAAAAAAAAAAAAAAGCTTACGTGACGGGAACTGTACAAGACAGAGGCTGCCGTCTTCGTGTTTCAGCTGGACCCGGACTCTGCCCCTGTACTGAACATCACGATTCCACTCTCTAGAGTACATTTTATTTTTCTAACATAAAAAACAACAACATATAAAACAGGCTTTAAAAAGTTGTCATATCAATGAGACTGAGTAGGAAAAATAGTGAAGAAAGAACCACCTCTTACCTCAAGGAATACATTAAGTCCAACTGCTGAGCACACATCTTGAATCTCAGTAGCTGTAGGATTTTCAACAGCCTGAACAGTTAAAAACAAAAACACTGAATAGCTTACCTTAAGCAGATACTGCTACATCGTTGTGTGAATCATTTCAAATATGAGGATCACAACAGTTATCAAAACCTTAAGTTTTCTTTTTCACTAGGTATGGTTGTTTCCACTGTAATTTTTAAAATTTTTTAATTTTTAATTTTTTAAAGAGTTTTTTATTTATTTGCCAGAGACACAGAGAGAGAGTACACACAAGCAGGCAGAGAGGCAGGCAGAGGCAGCGAGAGAAGCAGGCTCCCTGCCGAGCAAGGAGCCCAATGCGGGACTCAATCCCAGGACCCCAGGACCATGACCCGAGCCGAAGGCAGCGGGCTCAACCAACTGAGCCACCCAGAAGTCCCTCCACTGTAATTTTTAAAAGTACAGAAATAACACTTATTTATATCTCCCTTCCAACAGAACATACACTTCACAAAGGCAGGGACTGTTCTGTTTATCTGTAAATCCCCAAGTATCTGGAATGATGCTTGGAACATAGCAGGTGCTCAATGAATACTAGTTAAACAACTATTACAGATACAGCCACTTTAGAAAATTGTTTGGTAGTATCTACTAAAGCTAAACATATGCATTCTTCATGGCTCTGCAATTCCACTTCTAAGTACATATCCAAGAACAATGCAAAAATGTTTCCTAGAGGACAAACTCAAGAACATTGACAGCAGTAGCATGTAAAGTAGCCTTAAACTAGAAACCAATTATCCATCAATGGTAGGATGGCCTGTGATTTATTTATACAATTGAATACTACAGAGCAGTGGTTTTCAGCAAGGCAATTCTGCTCCCTGACATTTAGTAATGCTAGGAGACATTTCTAATTGTCAGAGGAGTCAGGTGAGGCACCGGCATCTCGTGGGTAGAGGCCAAAGATGCTGCTAAACAACTAAAAAGCACAGACTAGCCCTGATAACAGAATTACCTGGCTCAAAATGATCTGGCTCGAAATGTCAATGGTGCTGCTGTTGAGAAACCCTGCTACAGAGCAATGAGAATTAACAAACTACACTAAAAAATGTGAATAAATTTAAGCTTAAAGTTCAGTGAAAAAAAGACAGATACAAAAGTACATAGTGTATAACGCCTTTTAAATAACGTTTAAGAACAAGAAAAGTAATCTATTGCGTCGGAAGTCAGGATATGGTTATCCTTGAATGTGAGTATATGTGGCAGGGGAAGTGACTGTGAGGAGACAAAGGAATCTTCCTGGGTGCTGATCACACCTTCTTTTTTTTAAGATTTTATTTATTTATGTGACAGAGATCACAAGTAGGCAGAGAGGCAGGCAGAGAGAAAGAGGAGTAAGGTTCAGGTCATGATCCCAGGGTCCTGGGACGCCTGCTTCTCCCTCTCCCTAACTTGTATTCCCCCTCTCGCTGTCTCTCTCCATCAAATAAACAAATAAAATTTTTTTTTTAAAGATTTTATTTATTTATTTGACAGAGATCACAAGTAGGCAGAGAGGCAGGCAGAGAGAGAGAGTGGAAAGCAGGCTCCCCGCTGAGCAGAGAGCCCGACGCGGGGTTCGATCCCAGGACCCTGAGATCATGACCTGAGCCGAAAGCAGAGGCTTTAACCCACTGAGCCACCCAGGTGCCCCACAAATAAATAAAATCTTAAAAAAAAAAAAAAAAAAAAAGCTATAAAGACCCATCACTTGGGATTAGGCACTTTCCAAACATGCCACCAGGCCAACTGAGAACTTGAAATTTCCCATTCAAACAGCACAAGGGAGAAATCATATTTTTAAAAACTCTAACACCCTTTTTAGAAGTATCAATTTTAAAACTTTACTCCCCTTCCCCTCCAAAAAAGATAACAGACATAAAACTAAAAAACTCAACACATCTAAATTCTCTGTAACACTTGGGGCACCTAGGTGGTTCAGTCTCTTACATGTTGGACTCTTTTTTTTTTTTTTAAGATTTTGTTTATTTATTCATTGGTGGCGGGGGAGGGCAGAGGCAGAGGGAGAAACAGACTGCCTACGAGGCAGAGAGCCCTATGTGGGACTGGATCCCAGGACCCTGGGATCATGACCTGAGCCAAAGGCAGACGCTTAACTGCCACTCAGGTGCCCAAGCGTCAGACTCTTGGTGGTGGGATCCAGCTGCTCAATTTGGGGAGTGCTTGGGATTCTCTCTTTCCCCCTCCCCCCATCCCAATTCCCCTCTTACTCTCAAATAAATAAATTAAAAAAGAATTTTTTTTCTGCAAGTCTTGTTTAATAACTCAACTGCATTCTGGACATCATATAATGCCATAGTTTGATTTCCTTTATTAAGGGCAAGAGTAGGAGCGCCTGGGTGGCTCAGTGGGTTAAAGCCTCTGCCTTCAGCTCTGGTCTTGATGCTTCCGGCTCTCTGCTCAGTGGGGAGCCTGCTTCTCCCGCTGCCTCTGACACCCCCCCTGCTTGTGCTTACTCTCTGACAAATTAAGGGCAAGAGCATCATAACCTTGGCTTAAAAAACAACAACATGCAAATCCTACTGCCACCCAACTCCTTTAAAGTACAAGCTCATGAAGAACCATTTAGAATAATTCCCCCAGCCAGGTATTAGTGCCTCTCTGGTTTCGCCACTGTTAAGAAAAGCACCCCAATTCCTGGAAGCTGTTCACCTCAGGCCCCAAACAATACCATATAGTAAAAAGGGAAGCCCTTGAAGCCCTAACAGTACAACCTCCCCCAACCCCTCAAGGACAGAGGTGCCAGCCCATTTACCTTACTTATGGGGATTCGCCTCCCTTCTGCGATGGTCTTCTTGTTATTTAAATAAGCAGGATAGATACAAATGAACCTGCCACAGAAGGAAGCACAGCTAGTATCACTAGAGCAGGATTTCCAAAAATTTCATTCATTCTTTCATCACCAAGATTGCCAGCATGCCTGTTACTTGCTTAGTATTTTTTTTTTCTTGAAATTGCCTCCCTTTTACTTACGTTACTTAAAAAGCTAACGTTAGTTTACTACCTCAGCGGGGGGAAAAAAAATCAGTTGTTAGAGAAAGTTTAAAACCAAACCAAAACAATGCCTTCACCGGTCAGTTAACATACAGCCGGCTATCAAAACTTCCTGAGGGGAGGCACCTGGGTGGCTCAGTGGGTTGAAGCCTCTGCCTTCGGCTCAGGTTATGATCCCAGGGTCCTGGGATCAAGCCCCGCATCGGGTTCTCTGCTCAGCAGGGAGCCTGCTTCCCTTCCTCTCTGCCTTCTTGTGATCTCTGACAAATAAATAAAATAAAAATATTTTTAAAAAACTTCCTGAGGCTGGGGCCTGCTCTCAAACAGAAACCACACCAACTGAGGTATTAGAAGACTTTGAAAAACCCAAACGTGCCTTTCTGAACGTAACAATGAAAAAAACACATTTCTCCCTCTGTGAGTCTGTTACTTAATGTGCTGTCCACGTAGCACCCAAAGTCCTTCGTCTCCGGCGCAGGCAGACACTGAACTACCTAGGGTCGGAATTTCGGGGATACTACGAAGAGCCAGGCGCCGCTGGCCTCCCGGAGGAACCAACACCTGGGAAGAGGCCCGGAGCCTGGGAACGGAGACAAGCCCCACCCGCCAGCCTTTCTCAGGGATGGGGAGGGCGGTGCAGCACCCTTTCTCAGGACTCACCTGTCTTGGTCGGCCGGGGACCGTGCGGCTGCACAGGCCATCTTCACCCAGGCCCACAGAGCGCCCACCGAGGGCCTGTAGGAGAAAGACGGGCCGGAACTCGGTTCTGAGATTTTCCGGACCACGCCGGCTTCCGGCGGAAGTCCCGCCCACCGACCACCCTACGCGTCCCTGGCTTTCACCGATCCTGGTTCCGGCATCTGTCGCTCGGCGTCAGCGTCTCTAGTTTCTGACGTGGCGTTAGAATCTCTCCTCTCGCGAGAGGATCCGCGAAAGTTTCCAGGTTCCTCTTAAATCTTGTCAAAACGGGGTTTTAAGAGCTTTTGCTGTCGCCGAAGTAACGTTTTTACGATCCTTCACGTCCAGGGTCACACTGAGAATTGAATGGTGTTAGCTACCCTCACCTTAGGTGAAGGCTCTGTACCACTGAGCCGTTTGTCTGCACAGATCCGAGCAGGCAAGGACATGTATTTTATGTTTAATCTTGATCCGCTCCTGGGCCCCACAGCTTGCTTTCAACTTGGCAAATACGGGTTTTTATAGTGGTGAAACAAGTAAAACAACCTCAATGTTTCAGTGAGGTGTATAAACGTTAGAAATGTGGCCATACACCTTTTTAAACTCCAGAAGAACACCCTCTACTCTACAATTCATTATTTTTTGCATACCTTAGGTTAATTGCAAAGCACTATTTCAGCATTCCCGTTCTTCAACAGAACACACCTTCAGTCCTCTTTTAGTAGCGGCTGCTTATTCCACACCAACAAAGGCACTTTTCATAAAACCGGGCAAGGTAAGATAAGTGTTTTCTTTCTTTCTTTCTTTCTTTTTTCCTTTTTTAAATTTTTTTTTTTAAGATTTTTTAATTTATTTGTTTGACAGAGATCACAAGTAGGCAGAGAGAGAGAGAGAGAGAGAGAGAGGAGGAAGCAGGCTCCCTGCCAAGCAGAAAGCCCGATGTGGGGCTCGATCCCAGGACTCTGCCGAAGGCTTTAACCCACTGAGCCACCCAGGCGCCCCTTAAGATTTTTATTTATTTATTTGACAGAGATCACAAGTGGGCAGAGAGGTGGGGCGGGGGTGGGGTGGGGTGGGGGGGGCGGTGGGTGGGAAGCAGGCTCCCCGCTGAGCAGAGAACCTGATGCGGGGCTTGATCCCAGGACTCTGGGATCATGACCTGAGCCTTAGGCAGAGGCTTTAACCCACTGAGCCACCCAGGCGTCCCAAGTATTTTCTATTACAAATGAAAAAACAAACAAAAATCTCTCCACCCCCTCCTATTACCCCCCACCGAAAGCTTGAGTCTCATTGAAGTTAGATAATTTGTCAATTCAGGCTAATGATGGATGAGGGTAGATACCCAGCTGGTCCGTCTGGAATCCGCTGACTTTTCTCCATCCCTTCAATCTCCGCCTCTCAGTCACCCTTGCAGTTCCACAGTAGGGGATTAATTTGGTGCTGATGTAAATACTAAGTCTTACTTCTTCCTTAAAGTATACATGATTCCTGTAAAAAGAGCTTCATGCAGTGACCAATAAAACCAAACAGGGATGAAATGAAACCAAGCTTTAGAATACGTAGTTAGCCTGCTTTTGGATTTTGCTTTTATACTTTAGCTTCATCATAAAAACTCAAATACTTCTTTTCAGAAAATCAGCATTTTACATATACATATGGAAACAGTGGGACGTGAACAATGTAGTCAGAGGTTTAATGTGTGCGGAAGCCCCTGTTCTATCTTCTTCCTGCTAGCCCTATTTTAACAAGAATCTTGCTACATTAAGTATATTTGTTAGGGTTCTCCAGAGAGGCAGAACTAAAAGACTTATATAGATATATGAGATTATTATAGGAACTGACTCACACCATAATGGAGGCTGTGATATACCACAATATGCTATCTAAAAACTGGAGAACCAGGGAAGTTGATGGTATAAATCAGAGTCCAAAAGCCTGAGAACCAGGAGAGCTGATGGTGTAAGTCCCAGAGTTAATATATCTGAGAACCAGGAGATCATATATTGGAGGCTAGGAGATGGAGGTCCCAGTACAAGAAAAGAGAAAAAAATTTGCCCTTCCTTCACCTTTTGGTTCTATCTGAACTCTGAACAGATTAGATGATGCCTGACCATATTGGTGAAGGCAGATATTCTTTACTCCATCTTCTGATTAAATGCTAATCTCTTTCAGAAAAACATTCACAGACACACCCTGAAATGTTTTAACGCTGTCTGGGCGTCCTTTAGACCAATTAATTTTACACAGAAAATTAACCGTCACAATAAGTGTGGTGAATGTCCCCCTTACCCTTGTTATCTGATCAAATATCTGATCAAATTATCCGGATCAAATATCTGATCAAATTCCTCATTCCCCATCTCTCATATGTTAAGTCCTTGGCTATCTTCCACAAGAATTTACCCTAAGTAATTTTCTGTCTCCTGTCGGAAAGAACAGAACAGGGACATTCTGTTTTTTGGTTATAAATCTCCAACTGTCTTTGCTACATTTGGAGTTGAGCTGATCTCCTCTGCTACAATATCTGTATTGCAACAGTCTTGAATAAAGTCCCTCTTACCATTCAGCCAAGTGTCAGAATAACTTTTTCTTTAGCAACTTCTTCAAAGCACGGTGGTTTCAGGACTTCTTACATGTTGGTTGGTTTCCTGCAGACCACACAGTAGAAGCTACCAGGCCTTTTTAATTCCTGGTCTTGAAACTTCCTCTATGTTTTGTTGGTCAAAGCAGTCACAGGGCCAGCTCAGTAACAGACTCATATTGGGGAAAAAGCATGTGGAATGGCAGATACCGTGCCATCTTTGAAAATATTATCTACCGTAATGTCAGAAGTCAAATTTTCTTTTCCTTTCTTTTTTTTTTCTCTTTTCCCCCTCTCTGCTTCCTTCCTCCCTCCTTCCCTTTCTTTTCTTCTTTCCTTTCTTTCTCTCCGTTTTTCTCCCTTTCTCTTTCTCTCTCTTCTTTTACTTTATCCCTTTTCCTTTCTTTTCTCCTTCCTTCCTTCCTCTATCTTTCCCTCTTTTCTTTCTTTCTTTCCTTTATTTCTTTCTTCTTCCTGTCTCTCTCCATACCCCACTGAGCCCAATGAAGGGCTTGAACTCACAACCCTGAAATCAAGACCTGAGCTGAAATCAAGAGTCAGACCCTTAACCAGTTGAGCCACCACGCACCCCAAAAAAGTCAATTTCTACAGAAGACAGAATTTAGGAAAACTAAAAGTTAAGTACACCAACTTGACCTCATGACAGAGCTTTCAGTGTCCAGGGGAAAATACAGAGTACAGCATGGTGTTTATGAGTAAGATTTGTCTACATGCCATATCCGGTCTCTGTTGGATTTGTATCTGTATCTTGGGATGGGAGAGCAGACTATAAGTAAAATCTGTTTTAATGAAATTGTTTCATTAAAAATCCTCTAAGGCATTTGAACGCAAGCAATATTGCTTTGGCACTCTTATGGGAAAATGTTGATACCAAAGTGGAAGATAGATGCTCTTTCCATTTCTAGAGGATCATAATGCAATGTCTAGACAACAGAAACTGACAGTACAGTCCTCATGTAGGCACCACCAAGATTCTGACTGGTGTGTGTTGGAGAGGGGCATTTTGGTAGATATGGTTGAAGTTGGTGTTCTAACAGTACTATGGCTTGGTTCTGCTCCTGCAAAGTGAGAGAAAGGAAGTGATTCAGGAGCAGGAGTAAGAACAGAGATAACATTTACTGAGAATGTTTACTGAAGACTCAAGATAAAAAAGATTTAATATCAAAAGACAGAGTTGTGGAAAAAAGACACACAGCTGGACTTGTGCCAGTACAATTTCTTTATTTCAAGGATAAAAACAAAACCCTACAGACACCAAGATAGGAAATTAAAGTTATATATAATGGAAACAAAACTAGACTGATAGTTCAACTTCTTAGTAAACAATAGGAGTTTTCTGAGGAAAAAGAATTGTGACCAAAGTTGTGACCCAGGTTATCCTTTATGTGATGGTAAAAGAAAACAGAAGTTTAAAAGATTTTATTTATGAGAGAGAGAGAGAGAGCTTGCGTACATGAGCAGGCAGAGAGGTAGAAGGACAAGCAGGCTCCTCGCTGAGCAGAGAGCCCAACTCTGCCTAGATCCCAGGACCCTGAGATCATGACCTGAGCTGAAGGCAGATCCTTAGCTGACTGAGCCACTCAGGCACCCCAAGAAAACAGTTTTATACAAGCTAGGATTTAGAAAGTTTATCCCCAATTTGGCTTTTCTAGAAAACAGTATCTAAGGACATAGTCCAGTCAAGCCAAATTATATTAACATAATTACAGTGAAGAAAGTGAAAGGCATGTAACATAGAGGAAACATCTAATTTATATTTAAATTCAAATAATTATTGATAATGTGATGGTGAAGCCAACTGCAATTATTAAAAAAGATTCTGAAAATTAATAACAAGTGGGTACTTGTTAATATTGGAACAGAGAATTTGCGAGGAACTTAGGGTTCCAACTGAAATAGTGAGTTTCTAAAATCATTTTAGCTGCTGCACCACCAGGGCTTTCATAAGACCCCGACTTCTCGTTTTCCTGCCTCCTCATTCTTTTTGTGCTCCCCTATCTCTACTCCTCAGCCCCCCATTGCCTGGGTACGCTGAGAATCCCAAATTCTTACCTCTTAGGCAAATCTGTTAAATTTTCTCTAACCCTCCTCCCACCTAAATTCCAGGCTTGGCTTTACTGATCCCCAAACCATCAAGGTCCTCAGCTCAGGAAAAGGACCTCTCAGAACCTTCCTTTAACAAAATGCACCCTGTCTGGAAGAAAGTTGTAATTTTAAATAAAAACAGTTCCTTTTGTTCTATAAATACCAAGTCATCTGTCAAACACTGAGTCTTACTTGTTCTATGGTTTTTGCTAATATTTTGTAAATTTGATTCATCCATTGATGTTAAATCATTTGAAATTTAAAGAAAGTCATAAATGATGTTAATCCTTTTTCATTATTTTTAAAAAAGATTTAACTTACTTATTTATTCATTTTTCAGAGGGAGAGAGCACAAGCAGGGGGAGCAGCAGGCAGAGGGAGAAGCAGGCTACCAGCTGAGCAAGGAGCCCAATGTGGGGCTCAATCCCAGGGTTCCGGGATCATGACCCGAGCCAAACACCGATGCTTAACCGACTGAGCCACCTACACATCCCTTTTTTCATTATGTTTGATGCCTTGTATCCAGAATTATACTGACACAAATTTGCTTTAACCGCTTCCTTTGCATTTGCCTTTGCAAGTGTGGTTGTACTTTTAATTTTACCCACTTGATCATTTTACTGTCTTTTATTAATGGCATTAAGTTGAAGGACTTTTTTTTACTTGACTCCAACCTGAGAGTCATTAGTTTATTATATATGTTTAATCCATTTATTGCTGTGGTCTTACACAGTCATTTTATGCTTCTTTGTGGCCAATTCTCCATCTCTCCCTTTCTTTGATATCTTGATCAAGTATTCTGAATTGTTCTCTTTGGTTAGTGATTTAGGTGGAAAATTTTATTTTTTAACATTGGGGTTACCATTAAACTAAAAATTGCATTTGTCTTTGTCTAAGTTAAAAGTAAAATAATATCTATTGATACTGTTTCCATAAAACTAGAAATTTAGCATGCTTTTACATCTTCTCTCCCCTTGTAACTCATTTCCCAATTTGGGTTAGAATAATCTGGAATTTAAGATTATGAAAATTATTAAACATTTTATCTTTTCAGTTTTGAGTTATGTAGACATTCATATTGAGATTACCAGATTAACCACAATTATTAACATTTATTCAGCTTTAGATGTTTTATTGCTCAATTTTGTTTCCTTAATACTTTTCCATGTATTTTAATTGTTTGGGCAGCAGGAATACTATGGTAAAACAGATCATGGTTTCTGGTTGCCCAGAGCTTCCAAATGCCCCTCATGGATTTGGAGAGTTCATGTTTTATGAATCCACCTTCCTCAATGGGGAGACCAAAATTTGAATTTTCCCAGACTCTATAGGCATCTGACAGCCTCTGCCAATCATGTCCACTCAAAGACTTCAATCCAGACGTGAACAGAGTAAGGAAGCAAGTGCTCCAAGTAATCTTACTTTATGCCGAGGATGGTGTCTGATGGTTCTGGCCTTGTTTTAAGAAAGTGCTGTTTTTGAAATTAAAAAACTAAGGTGGGTCTAAATGTGGTTTTCTGTTACTTCAAGTTAACTCAGCCTAATGGTACAAGATGTTTCAGTTCCAGCACTCAATCACCAACAAGAAATTTCCTTTGTGACTTTTATTTCAAGTTGATTGGCTCTGTCTTTTTTTTTTGTTTGTTTAAGCAAGGAAAGTCTTTGGTCACTAGCTAGTTGATGATGAGTCTCTCTTCGTTTGAGTATCCACTGTTGGTGCAAACAGCCATGGTCAGGGGAAAAGACTGGGTACATGGTTCAGCGACCAGCAGTGGGCCTAAGTGTTTAGAATCCAATAGGTAGTGTGGATGGACCAGGTAATGCTTGGCCTTATCGTCAAGAGTTATTTTTAACTAATGCTGCTTTATATTCACTGGTTACCTTCACCAGTTTACACTATGTTGAATATTTTTAATTAGAAGAAGTAACAATCACATAATTTAGGAAAGTAATTGAATATTAATTGAATAGTCACAAATGTAGAGAAAGAATTATCCTGAATATCAGAGAAAAGAAAGTGTATTTAGCACCAAGAACAATAAAATACACATAAAACATACAGGTTGAAAGAAGCATCAATGGCCTAACAAAAACCAGGATATAGTTTTATAGACCACAGAACAGTTAAGAGAATGGCAGGAAAATGACCTGGTGTTACAGGAGTTAAAGTCCATAGTTTTTAATACTACATAGTATTTTAAGGTCAGCATAGTATGAGGGAATTAGAAGTTAAAAAATAATTTATATACTCTATTTCAGCCACCATGGCTTTCTAAAAATTATTTGGTAAATTTTGATGATCTGACTACTCACATATTCTTCACCTCTTGGTAATTTCCTTTTTGCATTTCTAGCACGGTTTTTTCCTATTTTAGATACAAAGCAACTATGTAATAACATGAATTCAGATATAGTGCAACTGGTTCTCCTCCTCAGCAAGTGTCATCTTCACTTAAATTTGTGATAATAACATGGTCTTTGTTTTATGGAAAAAATATCTTAAGTGCTATTTGTTCCAGCTGGACTTAATCTTTCATTTTATTATTCCCCTCTCATTAACCTTCCTTTTACTACCCACGTAATTTGGAAAGTTTGTTCTCAAATACCAATCTGTTAGTTGTTTGTTAATCACTCCTACTGTATATTAGCAAATCAGGCACATTTTCCTCTGAAATAATTCTGAGGACAGAATTATTAGTCTTTCTGATATCTTCTGATGGTCTCTTCTGATCTTACTGCAGATCCAGATTAGGGATTTGCTGAACTTTGCCTTTTCAAAAACTGTTCCAAAGGGAACACGAGCCAATCTCTCAAAAAGTCATTGTCTTTAGATTTCATGTCTGCTAAATTTGTCCACTATTGGGAGTTGAGATGGATGGGCTCTTATTGGATTGTATAGCTTCGTATTTGTGCCTAAAGTAGGGGACAGTTTGTTGGAATACTTTGTCAGATTAAAAGGCCTGGGTTGAGAGGAAGAGCTATGACCTAAGGCAATCACTCAAGGAGCTTCATTATAACTTAGGGCAATCAATCTCCAAGTGTGTTTCTCAGACCAGCAGCATCAAGCATCACCTGAGAATTTGTTAGAACTGTGAATTCTTGGGCCCTACTCACAATCAGAAACTTTGGGGATTGACCCAGCTATGTCTTAAGCACTTCTGGTGACCCAAATCCAATCTAATTTGGAAACCACTGCTTTGCTACAGTCTAAGCTAGATAAGAGCACTGTCTCTCTTAACAGGTATCATAACTAATTCCCGACACTGGGCTCAGTATACGATTTTCAACAAGCATAAACTGGGAATATTTGGCCTCTAAGTTATGACAGCACCCTGTGGACTTCTAAAAGTAGAAATGAAATTTGCCCCTTTCCTAATTCCGAGCTATTTTAACAGAAGAGTCTCATACAACAACTTTTTCCTCAATGGGCAATGTAGACTGACTTGACATTCTCATAGGAGGCGTTGCCTACAGTAATTCCTGAGTTTTCTGGTGTGTGGAAGGCACCCTCTTTTCATTTCCAGCCTTGATAGTAGGGTTTTTTTTTTTTTTCCCCTTCCTTGGAAAAAGGCAGTTTTATTCTAGTTGACTAACACCCCATCTCTTTCCATAAAAGTACCTGAAAGTGCTCATAATAACTGGCAAGCAGTAATTCAGAAAAACAGAAAATCAGGACCAAAAGAGGAAAGAAATACAACCTATATGCCCACGTATTACGTTAGAGAAAGCAGCCTTTGAGAAAAAGATTCTTATTCACAAATGATTTCATTCAGATAAAATGACAAAAATTTAAGTGTTGATATATTCCATCTCTGATATGAGGAATTTGAGAGGCTGGACAGGGGGGTTTGAGGGGTAGGGAAGGAAAAAATGAAACAAGATGGGATCAGGAGGAGACAAATTATGAGACTCTTAATCTCAAAAAACAAATTGAGGGTTGGTGGGGAAGGGAGAGGGTGGTTGGGTTATGGACATTGGGGAGGGTATGGGATATGGTGAGTACTGTGAAATGTGTAAGCTTGACAATTCACAGACCTCAACCCCTGGGGCAAATAATACATTTTATGTTAATAAAAACGATTAATAAAAAAGAAAAACATGTTGATATATTCCAAAGATCAGTAAATGGAGGTGTTTGCAAAGTGGTACAGTGGAAAGAATATGGTCTTTGGAATATTTACTGGCATTGATAAACACAGGTAAGGGGTAGATAGCCACGTGTGGTTTCAAGGGCATCAAATAGATATGCGTACTCCTTCTCAATCCTTTTTCTCAGAGCCCCATTGTATCTAAGCATCTTTTCCCTTCCCTAAATGCAGAGCACATGAATTTTATCATTAAAAGTAGTTTCTTTTATTCAACAAATACGTGAGCATTTATCATTCTCACCTTCTCATCATTTAGGACAAATTCTGGGAAGATACATTAAACTACCTGTTAATATGTGTATCGGTTTATCTTTCTTTCCTTCCTTCAAGGAGGAGCTCCCTGCTCTGAGAGGAAGGGGGCACTTGAACATGTACCTCTCGACTCTACCCACCAAAAACAAAGTTTTCCTTAACGGGCAGGGGCTTTAAATAGTCTTTTGAATATCTTAATAGTATTAAATCTACCTTTGAAGTTCCACGTGATTTGCATTTTCTGAGCATGGCAAACTGCTGATTACAATTGGCTGATGGAATTTTGCCCTAACATTCAGGGTGAGAAAATTTGTTCACTCCGGATCTAGTAGCAACAGAAGGTAGATGAAGGGACAAGACAGTTAACATTCCAAGACAGGCTTGGAAGAGACTACTTACACCTAGCAATAATCAATTAATTTTTCAAGTACAGCATTCTATTAAGAAAAAGGAAATATTCTACATGGGCCTATTTTGTTCAACGTCCAGTCCTGTGCTAGGTAGTTCACATTGCTATTACATGAATTTGTTTTAAATCAACTCCAATGGAGTAAGAAAAAATATTAAACATCGGGAGTATCTAAGCTAATCTCATTTAAGAAATATAAGTTTCAGGAATGGTTAAGTGCCAATGCATGGAATGGTTAAATGCCAACAGTTCGCTTCAATTGTTTTTATTACAGTAAGAGGAATTTTACTCTGAATGCATAGAATTTGAAGAAAAAATTTATATAAGTTTTTAAAAGAGGCCTTTTTGAAAATTATTAATACAAACGTGAAATAAGACCCTTCAAACAAATACCAATTTCAGTAATAGTTTACATACAGCAATAATTTATTCTGAAATGTTCATTTAGATGTCTCATTAATAAAAGAGCAGCCATCTCACCTCAAATACCAGAATATACAACAAGTTACAGCATAGCAAAATTCTATCTACTTTCAGATAAAATCTAGTTCAGGTAAAATAGTTTCATTCAATGTTTTATGGTTACACAGATTTTTTGTTTTTGTTTTTTGTTTTTTTTTTTTTTGTTTTGAGCACAAAATAGTGTAAATTGTTACACCATAGCTATCTATATGCACATAATGTGACCACAGTACTGTTAATCATTACTTCTGAAATTGAACCATCAGTTTCATTCATGCAGTAAAGCAAAGCAGGCTGGGTAAACTTGTTCATCGGGAACCATATTACTGTGAATTTCACAGCCACATGATTAATTATGATGTTAGATGGACTCACAAGGACTAAAACAGAATGGTTTTTTGCATAAATACCAATTTCTCCCTGATGTAAGTTTAGTCAGTTTATAATCTAGAAATGATTGAGAACAGCAATATATCATATCCTCTACCTGTAGTGTTCATTATTTTAAGACAAGCAATAATTAAAGGATGGTTGGATGGGATGCTACTTAAATACATGTAAAACATACTGTACAAATAAACTTGGCTTTACCATTTTCTTCCTAACTATCAATAGTGCCTCCCAAAATATGACCAGTGAAGACAAAGTATACTATCAAATATGGCTTCCAGAACAAAAACTCTCTAACAATCAAACCTATTTACACAATTTTTCAGTCTTAAAGTTTCATTTGAAACAAAATTTCTACATAGCAGTTGTAATTAACACATAATTTTCTGAGTTTCATCATTCCAGCTCTTTTACACAGATGTCACAAGGTAAGACCCAGAATGGCGCTTAGGACTTTGAGTTCCACTGGATTCTGTGCTGTCAGTTTTTGAATCTCGTTTCTTCGTGTTGTTATTCACTGGCGTCGGGATCTGAGATGGCCGGGCTGAAGTGCTATCTGCGCTGCTTTTCCTAGGGCTCGGATTGTAATTGAAAGGAGTCACTCTGGCAGCCACAGTCCCACTAGGTGAACTGTGCTTGCTTGAGCTGCTAGAACTGAATGGTGTACGCTCAGCAACAGAGCTCTCATTTGTCTCTGATGCAGGGACAGGATTACTTTGTCCCGGTTTTGCCTCAGTTCCTTTTTGGTCTGGGGCATCTACCTGAATAAAGGAGTTCAGGCGGTTTTCCAAACCCATGGTGCGTACGGGAGCACTGCCATTACCCACATTTTGCTTTCCCTGATTATCTTTTGCATCTTTAGCGTTTGGATTTCCCTTTTCTGAAACAGTGTCAATCACAGGGGGAGTATTTCCTGTTGGAGATCTTCCGGATCTAGGGTTGTTAATGGGACAGTCCTCAATTCTCACCCAAACATCCTCTGTTTTAGAAACAGCAGGTGCCATTTGATAAATTAGAGTCTTTGATTCAGCACCATTTGCAGCACCTGAGGAAGTGGTCTGAGAGGTACTATTTGTGGGAGAAATCTCACTTTCTTTTATTTTTCTCCATGTTCCTTTTGTGGATACTTGGTTTTCTTTAGTTTGTTTGGTTCCTGAAATTGAGTTCACATGTTTTTCATCCTCACTTTTTGCTTTTTCACTGGACTCTGATGAAGCAGAAAGAATTGAGGATGAACTTCCAGTTCTTCTCCAAGTGCTTACTCGAGGAAGGGATGATGAATGCTTGCTGTGCTCACGTTTCCAGGTTCCTGATCTATTAATCGGAAGTCGAGAAGGACTTTCAGAATGGGAGCGTGCTATATCATGGCGCTTTGCTGGTCTTCCATCATTATACTCTATGGTGGGACTGAGATTAGGAGGGAGTTTTCGCCATCCACCAGACTGGACAGACGAATGTGTGGACAGAGACATATCAGGAAGGGAAGGACTTAAAACTGGAGTCTGTGCTTGGGACCTAGTGGGAGAATCTGGTCTAGAAGATGGAGAAAGAGATTCAAATGAAGCAGACTCCTCCAGTTTTCTCCTTAGGGTTGGGCTTGGAGCTTCTTTGATGAAAGTTGACTGGCGTACTAATACGGGTCTCTCTGACCTATCAGATTCACTTCCACTTGACTTTGTTGAAGACATTCGAGAAAGTTCCACCTTTTTATTGGATCCATTGCTATTATTCATCTGATTTAGTCCTTTGGAGGCAGACTCACTTCTTGGGATACTACTGCCATTCTTGGATAAACCCGTTTGTTTGGTAAGGTTCTGTTGGCTCATCTGTCTGCCTGGAGAGGTATAAGACATCTTCCCAGAACCTGAGGACTTAGTTGAAGCAGTACTAGGGGATGAAGTCCTTGGCAACTGAGATAATTTGTTAGGAGGACTTATTCCATTTCTACCAGGAGAAATTGAGTTTCGCCCTGGAGACTGCATAGGTCTACTTAATGGTTGTTGGGCAGGTCTTGAAGGAGTGGAATCTCTAGATCCTGATCTAGAAGGCCCTTTATTTGCCACAGCTGGTTGGGATGTCTGTCTGGTTACAGGGCTTAATTCTGACTTCACTGATGGCTTGGCTCCTCTAGGAGAAGTGGTGGTTGTCTGACCTTCGCTAGGGCTTTTGGAGGCTGGAGTCTTAAGAGGTGGGCCTTTCTTAGAAACCGGACTTGTGCTTGAAGAGCTATTTCGAACTCCTGGAATATGAATCATTGTCCTGCCTCTAGAGATGGAAGGCATGTTTGCTTGAAGGGACTGTTTCATTTGGTTTGAAATCTCCGAATTAGATCGAACTTTTCCAGTAAGTAAACTTTTATAAACTTTTTTCCCTCCTTTGATTCCTTTATTTTCAGATTCTATCTTTTTAGTTTCCAATGTGCTCTTCTCCCCAGGTTTTAGAATTCGTGGGCCCTTATTACTTGTAAAGGGTTTTTCCTCTTGATCAGGTGTAAGATGAAATGGTGATCCCAGAGAGATTCCTGATTTCAGTGAAAGGATGGAATCTGAGTCAGATGAAGCTTGTCTAGATAAACAGGCAGCAGCAGCAGCTTGATGTAAACTACTTACTATGGAATTTGCACCTTCCTGAATAGCTTTCCAATCAAAATTTTCTGAATCTGGGGATAAACCATGTTCTGAATCTGGTCTCTGTATATCTTTCAAATCGAGTGTCAAATCTTCTGCTAATATGCCACTCATATTTCTGGGGCTATGCTTTTCATTATCACCCTTGAGTCTTGAAGGCTTTTTCTTTTTTGGCATTGCAGAACTTATACATTCTTGCAACAGGTCGTCTTCAGAATCAATACTAAGAGAACTGAGGGAACTGTTTCTTGAGAAACAAACAGGGGTATCTTCAACGTGAAATGATTTAGGAGCGTAACCTGATGCCTGAGGTTTACTTGGTTCTCCCTGTGAGTTAGGGGGCTCTGTCTCTTTGATAGGTTCATTTTCTTTGTTATTGTTGTTTTCTTGATCAATGTCACTAAGGGAACTTAGAGAGGAGTTACGAGAAAAGCACACTGGTGTATTTTCAATAGCAAAGTTTTGTAATTTTTCATCAGTTGCTGCCCCTCTGTCTGGTATGTCTTTGGATGATTGTGGAAAAGTGGACTGCTTCTGCAGCAAGGGTTTAGACTGACCTCGATTTATTGGATGTTTTGTAACAGCCTGTGTCTTATTAGCTGACTGCTGGTTAGTGGTTAGTTCTGTATGGCTGGTAACTTTAGCTTCTGATTCCTTATTTTCTTTCCCCTTTCTTAATTCAGCCTTTTCTCTGGAAAGGTCAACATCATCATCATCAAAATCTAGAGAACTCAAAGAATCATTTCGTGAAAAACAGTATGGAGTTCCTTCAATAGGTGTGTAGTGATGAGGTGAATCAAAAGTAAAACTTCCTCTGACTCGATCTTCGTTATTTGGTAGCTTATCATTGAAGTCCTTGGAATTATTTTTCAAGTTCTGTTTCTTTGACTCTTTGTTGTCTGAGAAAGTTCTTTCAGCATTTAAATTATTTTTTGAGTCTGCATTTTTTCTTACACGTGTCCTATACTCAGTATTTTGTGGTATAGGTTTTACTGGTGAAGTAGGTTTCTTTTTCTTACCATCTAATTGATTTTTATTAGCTCCAGATGAAGACATAGATGCTTGCTGGACTTGGTCCATTATCTTTTTCACACGGAAGGGCTTGTGACTTTTTCCTTTGGGCATAGCAGAATTAATGCATTCTGCAAGGATATCACCTTCTTCTGTTTTACTATCATCCAGTTCAGGTATTGTTACAGATGGGGTTTTTCCTCTTTGAGCCTCATCTGTACTTCTGCCTTCTGTAGGAATGGTATCTCGTTTTTCGAATTCACTGGACTGTGCCCCCGGTCTAACCCCTTCCCCAGCAGCTAACTCATTCGGAGGAGATTCTATCGTTAGATCACTTAAAGACGTAGCTGTAGAAAAGTTTATAGGTGTCCCTTCTACACAATATACCCGTGGCATATCATCTCCTGGTGTAAAACTAACATGCTTTTGTGCTTGTAACCTGTTTTGTGATGGAAGAAGTTTGTACACAGGAAGTTGACTTGGTTTCCTTGCCACAGGGGGAGGTAATTTTGAAGCAGCCTGGGCCGGTTTTTTGGCTTTGCGTGAAGATTTTGTTGGCATGGCAGAAATAATACATTCTTCTAGTATTTCAATATCATCATCATCTGAGTCATCTAAGAGGTCTTTTTCAGAGTCGGTAGGTTTTTCCGTCTCTTTTTCCTGGTTTTCATTTGCTTCTTCAGGCTGCTCAGATTCCGTTTCATTCCCATTGTCATTTTCCTGAACTGGAGGCATTATTCTTAATTCCACATCTTTCTGTATAAATGGCTCATCGAGGCTCAGAGCACTCAGGCTAGAGGAGCAAGAAAATCCATCTGGAGTACTTTCTGTGGCAAAATGTAACAGAGTGTCAGCATCTGGAAGAACCTGGACTCTCTGTACCGCAGCATTTACAGCAGCTTGCTTAGGCCCACTCTCCCTCTTTTCCACAGCAGGGGCTTTGTTTTTAGGCACCTCTCGCTTGGTCTGAACTGTCTGAGGTGGAGGGGGAGGGGTCTTACTTCTGCTTGGTGGCATGGTTTGTCCGGGGCTATCTGGAAGGTCACTGGGGCTTATAATGCCACTTACCATTCCACTGCAGGGTTCACTCTGAACAGAGCTGGCAATCGAACGACTCTCAAAGCTATCGAGCGAACTGACTGAGGTACATCGGCTAAACATGAGTGGAGTCTCCTGAACATAGTGCTCTGGTGGACTTTTAGGTGTCTGAGCACCACTTTTTGATGGGGATTTGGCCCCTGAAGAAAATTCAACAGCTTTGTGCCGGGCTGATTCTGCAGGTAAACCCGAAGCCTGAAGTCTGCTGGATTTGGTTCGAATATGCTGTGACACGGTTGGAACTTCACTCACAGAATCTTCTGTTGTTCTAGTCCCACTGTTTTCTTTGATTTCTGCTATTTGTAGAGTATTAGCAGAATCTGTTTCCTGGGTTGCCTGATCACATCCTATTTCATCTTCAGCTGATGACAAAGATGATAATGAACTGCAGCGTGAAAAACAAATTGGGGTATCCTCTACACAGTAAGTCTGTATTGTTTCTTGGTTGATGGAGGGAACTTTGCAGGAGGTGGCTTTGGAGGTCTGACCATTTCTGTTTTGTGCTGAACTTGGGTGGTGCTGATTCTGCCTCTTGGCATTAGATGAAGGTGTGGATGTATTCTCACTGCTTGAAGAGATGTGTTCAGTTTTAGTGCTCTGTCCAGATGGATTCTTTGAGAATGAAAATGGTGGTTTCTGGGAAGAAGGAATGTCTGTGGCATATTTTAAACTATAATCAATAGGCTGATCCACATGATGTTTTTCTTCGTTGTATTTTATGCTATAATTTGTTGGTCTTTCTTCTTCCTCATGCTGCTCTTCCTCGGAGTAACGTTCACTATAGTTGGTTGGCTTATCATCTTCATAGTCATCTTCCTGACACAAAGACTGGTTTACATTTTGATTAATTCCATGATTAGAACCTACTCGATTTGTTTCTGAACCACTGGCTCCTCTTGACCTATATGGGGAAACACATTCCTGCTGTCCAAAATGTGGCTGGAACTTGAGGTGTTTATCATCAGTGCTCTCGGTATATACGGGGTAAGTTGTGCTTTGACTTCTTGATTGTCTCTGCTCACTTTGTTTTATCTCATCTTCTATTATATGTTTGGGTCTTGCCCATCTTTCATTCTGTGAAGGGCTTTGCCTTCCAGAGTTCAACTGCTCATCTGAATATTTAAGACTATAATTTATTGGTGTATCTAGCTCTCCGTCATTGTCATCCATGTGATTTGCGCTATGTATTTTATGGGCCAGGTCAGCTGGATATTGACCATAGCTGCAAAATTTACTTTCATCATCTTCAGAATAGGATTCAATGGAAGGCTTCATCTGACCTCTTTTACCATAACCATCACTACTACTGACACTGTTTAAACTATCATTTGAAGATCTCTTATATTCCAAGTTAGCATAAGTCACAGGACATGTCCTATTTGAACCTTCTGACTTACTGAAGCTGTAAGTGTTTGCATGTGTGTGGGCAGTAGAGCTTCTTCTTAGTGCATTCCTCTCATCTGTCCCACAATGTAACTCGGTGGTAGACCCAGAACTTCTGTCTTCCTGGGAGGTGTGAATGGCTGATACTTCTTCCATGACTTTGGCAATCTGGGCTGCAGTGGTGGAAATCTGCAAACCTCGCTTTGAAGAAGTGCCTGAATTTTCTGTTGCTGGGTGGAAGTTGCCTAGGCTGATTCCTCGTTCTCTCTCCAAACTTCTATCTTTTTCAGAACGAGAACTCTCCAAACTTCCTCTTGAGGAAGAAGAGCTAGGCAACACTGTGGTATTTAAATATGGTGAAAGGACAGTCATATTTCCAGTATTAAAATTGTCTGACCTATTATCATCATGTCGATTGGTGTCAAAAACATAGTCACTATAGAGACTTTGCTTGTGTCGTTGCTTATTACGATGAGATGCCTTGGGACTTAAATTGTCAATATTGTCAAAAGTTTCTGATAAATGCTGAGCATCTAATTCTGCTTCTAGGGCTTTTTGTTTTCTGACATGAAGAGACGGCAAGCTTGAACCAGGAGACATAATATTGGCATCCTTATACTTTGCAGGTCTATTTGCCATGAGATTCCTTAAAGCTGCAGCGCTTCCCATAGCAATCATTTTGTGCTTTGAATGTATGAGGTTTTTGAGCATGCTGACTGCCCCCATGTCCCATAATGCTTCTTGGTCTTTAGGATTTCTTGCTGAGAGATTCCACAAGGTTCCACATGCATTACTGACTATTGTCAAACTGTGAGATTTCAAGTGTTGTAATAAGGTTTGCAGGCAGTTGTTCTCTCTTAGGATTTGCCTGAAATAAAATAAGAGATCCCAAAATTAAAGTAACAATCTCCTTATTGTAACAACAAATAAAAGGTTAGAAAACAAATTTAAATCTAAAGATAACTACTAAAACTTATTAATAGGCATAATAAAACTGCCCCAAATTATACTATAAATTTCAAGCATTTTACATCTCCTTTTGTTCCTACTTCATTTAATGTTTACTGTTTAAAAATACTCATCTGTCAGACTAAAAGAAGTAAAAGTGTTGACTTTAATCTGTTCTGCATTTCCTATTCTGACCCAATAGCTGCTGCTTCTACTTCCTTTTTTTTTTTTAAGATTTTATTTATTTATTTGGCAGAAGAGAGAGGACAAGCAGTTGGGAGCAGCAGGCTCTCTACTCTGCAGAGAATATGTGGGAATCGATCCCCAGACTCTGGGATCATGACCTGAGGCAAAAGCAGATGCTTAATGGACTGAACCACCCAGGTTCCCCTGACCCCATAGCTTTTAAAATTTTTCCTGGGTTACCTGGGTGGCTCAGTAAGTTGAGCATCCAACTCTTGATTTCAGCTCAGGTCGTGATCTTAAGGTCTTGGGATAGAGCCTGTGTCAGGCTCCCCACTCAGTGGGGAGTCTGCTCGAGGATTCCCTCCCCCCCGACATGCTCTCTTTAATTCCTGAGCAGAAACACTTGCTTTATCTACATGGTGACAGAGTTCCTCAATGAATGTATTATAAAATCTTACCCTGAACAGGGACTTTGTGGTAACTTAATCTATAGATGGGTTCCACAATGTTAACTACAAAAAATCTTGGAAGACGTAGAAAAATCGATCAATCAGTCTTTACAGGGAGCACACTGTAAGCGCCTAGACTAGCAAAGTGACTTTTTAGAATAACCTTTATCCTCCTGGATTGATTTTGTGATAATGCTATCCCTCTTAGAAGTGTGCTCTGTCAAACTGTGTGTGGAGTTATTACTTCTAGTGAAAGGTTTCGAAAATTTAAAGGTTAACTATAAAAACAAGGGTTGAGAGTTAGCATAATGAACTTTGGGACTTGAAAGAGCAACAGCTTGTTTAATGCATGGTAAACATAATTTTAATGATAGCACATTCAACTTTAGAGGTCTTTAAAACTGACTGGCAAGGGTGTACAATGAGCTTTAATGTGACAATCTTCTCTGAGCAGTCCAGCAGACAACTGAGCGCTTACTGAGTTTAAGAGGTCTTCTTTGCATAGCAGAGAGGGCTCTAAGGCTTGTTTGTGTATCAAAAACCTAAAGAGAAGATGTTCACATTCTTTACAAGTTCTGTTACTAGAAGTTCCTTATGGGGTTTCTGAAAACGAGAAGCAATACTGGATAAAATATAAAAAAACAAGCTGTGAAAGGATGCATATGTATATATTTTTTGAGAGTGGGAGGAGGGAAGGGGGAGAGAAAGAATCCTAAGCAGGCTCCACACACATCATGGAGTCCAACGAGGGGCTCAACCTCGTGACCCTGACACGATGAACTGAGCCAAAATCAAGTCAGATGCTTAACCAAATGAGCCAACCAGGCACCCCAAGATATCCCTATTTTTGCTAACAAAATCCAGAGCCTAAGTTATGAAAATTTGTGCCTTGTAAATGAGATGCTTTCTTAGGTTTCATAGCCCTAGATGAAAGGCTGTTGGCTAAATAATATTAAGATTATTGATAATAAGACACCATTAAGAAAATGTGAACCATTGGGGGTGTGTGGATGTCTCGGTTCAGTTAAATGTCTGACTCCTGATTTCAACTCAGGTCATGATCTCAGGTCCTGGGAGCAAACGCCGCCCTCGGCTCCACACTTGGCAGGAAGTCTGCTTAAGAGTCTCTTCTCACCCATCCCTCCCCCAGCTCACTCTCTCAAATAAATAAATAAATAAATAAATCTTAAAAAAAAAAAAAAAAATGAACTACTGGATTCTCTGGAACATATCCACAAATTTTGTTCTTTATAAATGTTTCGTTCCCTTATGCCATACTAACAATGGGATTTTGTTCTCTGTAGTATTTGTGTCTTTAATATTTTCCCCTTCATATGGGTTATACCTCTTGATCATCATTTGTTTGCCTCTACACATCTTCATACTATAAACTTTTATTAGAATAAATATACTAATGAGTTAGGAACTAATAGTTATCTTTTCACTGTAATCTAATTTAGTTTAGCACTTGCACAATTATACAAAACACTGCTTACAAGAGATTCTTTTTGAGGGTATGAATTCTACACGAATTCATTTAAAAGTAATATAAAAATGCTGCATTTACCTGTGGTCCTCATTTGTAGCTATCAAGCTGGACACGTTCCGTAGTATCCCACCTCCACTTTCAATAATGGCTAACGTATTTGCCTGGCTTCGGTAAGTGAGAGTGCCGACCAGAAATGCTAGCGCACCATCTACAGCACATATGTCAGCTTTATTCTCAGTGCAGTGTGCAGACAAGTTCCATAAGGCACTCAATACGCTTTTGAGGGTTGATTCCTATTAAGAAACAGAACATGTGTCATCCAATTAGAGTTGGAACATGCCTCTTACAATTTCTATGTTTACTTCTATTGAGTAGGTTGTTATTGTCATTACTTATCTCCCCTGCTGCTCACCCTTCAAAGGCAAAGTATGGGCACTCTCCATTTAGAAAAACTGATAAAATACCAACTGGAACTTAAGTAGTGATATCCCCATAGCTCAAGCAGAACACAATACTTAACTAATGACCTTTTTGAACTTTATTCTAAGTGCTTAGAAGTACACACGTATCGAGAGCTTGTATAAGAATATGAAACAGAACTGATGTACATTCTGAAAAGAATACTTGCATGGTAATAGAAACCAGAAAAAAAAAAAAAAAACCAAGAACACCAAACCCCTCTATATATGCTGATATGAAGGATCTCTAAGACATATTATTAAATAAAAAGAGCAAGTTGCAGAGCAGGATGTACGAATATTCTGTTTGTATAAAAAACACACATATATACTTATAAGTGGTTGATTCAAAGGTAACAATATAATTTGTTAAAAAATAAGCATACTGAAAAAACTCCAATTTCTTAAAACTCCCAAAGAAACAAGGTTAATTCCAAAAACCAGAACTTCCTTGGTATATAACATCAAAGCAAACTGTAATTGCTGCAAGAACAAAACACTGAGTATATAATTCAGGATATTTGGTTAAAACTTGCCATGATCCTGATGTCAGTTTTTCTTCCTACTAAAATCAACTAGGGAACAAACATTCATTAAAAATCTACTTTATGTCTATCACAATTACAGGCACTCCAGAGGATACCAATACGGTAAGCTGATAACTGCTAATAGTTTACTTAGGGGAAAAAAAAGAAACAAAACCATACATGAACAAAGGAAAGATTACTGCTACCTGAATTTAATGAAATAAATGAAATACTTCATGGAGGACAGCAGCTCTGTAGAAGATAAGACCTGTACCTTCAGAAAGAAGACAGGTGCTCCTGGCATAGAAGAGGGAATCAGCAAGGGAGGACTAAGGAATAGAAAGAAGACACAGAGGAGATCCAAGTCCATGCTGGGGAGCAGTGTTAGGTCAGGTGAGATGGTAAACTGCCCCCCCCCAAAAACCCCCCACAAAAAAAACCTTGAAAGTCAGGGCAAACCCTCTGGGCCTGACCCAATAAATAGCTAGCTACCATGTTCTCTTCATCAGGAAATTAAGAGAATCTAGGAGCAAATACTATTTATCAGGAGGCAGGGAGATATGAGAAGGTTAAGAGCTCAATTTTAATTACACCGTGACTGAGGTAAAGGTGGGATATTCAAAGTATCCCAGGAACAGAGAAAACAGCAACAGTTTACAGGTATAAGTGAGTTCAACTACAGATGGCCCAGAGGTCAGAGGTCAGAGGTAAAGATAGGAAAACAGAAGTTGTTTTCTACGAGATTACATGTAGAGGAAAGGGTTTTGTTTCAAAAAAGTTTTATAGTTAGATTTAGAGGAGAAATGATTAGAAGTTGTAGGTATAGATGGTAAAAACAAAGGAATTTCAAAAAGGTGTGTGATCCAAAAGTATTAAACATAGGTGCAGGTAGAAAAGAAACCCCAGTTAAACTATAAACCTAGATTTTGTTAGAAGCAAAATTAAAAGGAACGGAAGAAATTATGGCCAGTGAAGAAATGGAGCCAGTGATTTGTTCAGTGTTTTGGTTGCTAGAGAAAAAAGAGCAACACTGCAGGAGTTACAAGAAGCAAAAGAAAAGGTTTTTTTGCTTGTTTTCTTAATTTTCAAAACATTGGGCTTCTTAGAGATAGTTGAAACAAAAAAGCCATCTCTATACTCAGTAGAGAAGATACAGAAGATAGGAGTAACGAACTAATAGCTTTTATTTTTCCCCTTAAGATTTTCTGTATTTGAGAGCGAGAGAATGAGAGCGAGCGAGATCACAAATAGTGGGGGGAGGCTGAGAGAGAAGCAGACTCCCTGTTAAGCAGAGAGTCCCTGATGTGGGACTCCATCCCAGAACCCTAGGATCATGACCTGACCCAAAGCAGATACTTAACCAACAGAGCCACCATGGAACCCAGGGACTAACAACTTTGAGTAAACACCAATGCTTGGGGCACAGAGTGGGAGGATGGAAAGGTTCTGTGTAGAAAAGTAGAGGCCTGCTCAATGAAGGTAAAATGAGTCAATGCATGGGAATATGGAAGGTAGTTCTGACTCTCCTGGTCATTAGCAGTAAAGCTGAAAAGGAAGAGATGATGAATTATAAAAGAATGTTCAGAATGACTATTGCACTGAATGTAGAAAAAAAGGAAAAAAGTAAATTCTAATACTGTTAGCCAGAAGTAGACCCAAACCAGAATTGGGACACTATAAATTTCTGCTGAGCCAGTTTTTCCAAGACTGGGCTTACATTAAAAATTTATAGAGGAAAAAAAAATGTATAGGTGAATTTATGGATGATGATCTATAAAATATTACTCTTCCTTTATAAGAACAGGGTATGCCTTTCCATTTGTTATGGTCTTCTTTTGCATTTCTCAGTAGGAGGAGTCTTTTAATTTAGCTTTCTCAGTTTGTAGCAACTATTTGTATAAAGATCTTTGCGGTCCTTGAAAGAAAGTTATGAACTCTCAGCAACAATACAAGTTCCCATAATAACACATACAAATACATTAAATCTTTTTGAAAATATACACACTTGATGAGTCTTAAAGTGTGGACACTAATTTTTTGGTAAAATTTTATTGCGGTATAGTTGAACAATAAACTGCACATCTTTCAAATGTGCAATATGATCACTTTCCATGTATGAGCATATCCATGAAACCATCACTACATTAAAAAAACCAAACATATATATCATCTCCCCAAGTTTTCTAGTACGCTCTTGTAATCCACTCTCATGTTTTCTGTCATTATAGACTATTGTTTGTACCAACAGTTCATTTTTCAAATACCCAAATAGTATTGCAGTGTGGACATCCCATAATTTGTTTACCCATTCACCTGTCGATGGGCATTAGAATTACTTCTAGCTTTTGGCTATCAAACAGTATTGCTGTGAACGTCTGTGTTTAAGACTTTGCGCAAACAGGAATTTTTCTCTTAGGTAAATACTTAGGACTGGAATGGCTGGATTGTGTGGTTGGTACATATTTAACTTTAAAACACTGCCAAATGTTCTTCAAGGTGATATACCATCTTACATTTCCACCAGCAGTGCCTGAGAATTCCAGTTGTTTAACATCCTCGACAACACTTGGTTAATCTTTTTATATTTTAACCAATATATGTAATGGTATCTCACTGTAGTTTTAATTTGTATTTCCGTCATGACTAATGATGTTGAGTATCTTTTCAAGCGCTTATGAGCCTTTTATCTATCTTCTTACCTGTAAGAAATACAAGTGTTCTGCTGATTCATGAATGTTTTGAAGGTATTTTTGTGCAGATCCTAGGTATATTTGGATATTATAATTATAACCATTTTTTAGTTGAATACTTTTCTTGTTTCTCATTATTTTTCAGTGGATTTTCTTGGGTATAAAATAATTTCACAAAAATACATAAACAAATAAAAACCAAAAATTCTTTGCCTTCTCTAAAAAGGAAATTTTGAAGGAAAAAAATGTAGGCTGTAGGTCTAGCGGTACTTGCTGGGTGAAAGGACGCCCAGAATAGCTAAGAAGACCTGCTTAGTCCCTCCCAAATTTCAAGCTTTTTTTAAAAAAATTAGCTTAGTTTCTGAAGTAGGTATGCCACGTGGTGCTATTTCCTTTTGTAAACAAATTATTATTTGAGGCATTCCTTACCCTTGGATCTGATCACCTCTTGATACAGTGACTATCAACACTGAGGACTCTGGAGAGCACAGAGGTAACAATGACCCCACATACACAGTGATTCTCCAGTGGGGGTGATTTTCTCCCTTCGCCCCTTTGGGGCACCTCTAGTAATACTGGAGACATTTTTGATGGTCATGATGGAGGGTAAGTATATTTATCTAGTGGGCAAAGGCCAAAAATGCTGCTAAACATCCTACAAAGCACAGGTCAGTCCCTTGAAACAATTATCTGGTCCAAGATGCCAATAGTGTCAAATCTGAAAAAACCCGACTTAACCTAGCCCGCTTTGTACAATTTTTTTCCATCTTAATACTTTCCAACTTTGGAGTAGTCTAAGACTAAGAACTGGTGAGATAAGCAGGTCAGAAATTAAGTAAAATTCTTTGTCTGAGGAAAGCAGCCACATCCTCGGGACCGAATGGAAGCAAGGCTTTGGGTGAATGCACTCAACTTGGCTTCTACACTTCCTCCAGCCTCCTACTTCCAGATCCAGGGCCTGAGCCGTGGCCTCCAGCCCAGCCAGCTGTCCCCACAGCCCATGTCCTTCTGTCCTGCCCATTTCTCCTGCCTCATGTGCAATTTTGGAGTTTTTCCATAAACTGATTCTGGCATTAGCTTTTAGGAGATTTTTGTTAAAACCCAGGACCGACCTTCAGCTCTGAACAATTTTTTCCCTCAATTCCAAAGATGTGCCTTTCTAGCTGACCCAAATTTGGGTGGCTTCTCTCCCCTTTTGCTATTCTACATTTTTAGTCTTATGCTAGCTTTATATCTCAAATGGTGAAATCCGTCCAAAAAAATACAAAATTAAGCATGCTGTTTTAAAAAAAAAAAAGATAGGGAATCTCAAGGGTGGGAAAAGGTAGCAAAAAAGTAACAAAAAATGAAATCCAAATTAGAATATTAAATGTTTTCAAAGGTACCTTTTTAACTTCTAGAGCACATTCCATCAATGCTTTTACACTTCCAACTTCACGCAATGTCTTTTTACTATTTACATCTGCTCGCCAAGACAAATTCCTCAAAACACTTGCAATAACCTGCAAATGAAATTAATTTTAGAATGACTTGAATATAAAATAATTTAGTTATTTTGTTTTTAATGCTAGCGGTTAAGAGTAGAAACCTACTGGTAAAGAAATTCCTCCTAAATGCTAATACAGTGCCAAAAGGATTCCTACAATATAATTATTTTCCTTTATTCTGGTTTTAATGTAACCACAATTGAAACATGAGACACTAAATACTGAACCACAGTTTAAATTAATCCAAATTAGGATATTAACCCACTAATATCCAAGAAAAACTCTTGAAATTCTAACTAGTACCTGCTGTAAGTCTTCACTTTCAGATTTTAGTTGGGCCACAAGCGCTCTCATGCAGCCTTTCATAGAGCAGAGGGTAGCCTGTAAAATTAGAAACGGAACAGAGGGTCAATAACAAGGCAACATGAAGCTGTTCTTTATTTTGGACTAATAAATTTCAAATCCAGTTTTAGCTGTCTCATTTTAATCATCCTAATATTTTACCCATAGAAGCCCCAGAGCCAGATTATAGAAAGGAAGTTTTTTTTTTTTTTTAAAGATTTTATTTATTTATATGACAGAGAGAGATCACAAGTAGGCAGAGAGGCAGGCAGAGAGAAAGAGGAGGAAGCAGGCTCTCTGCTTCTGCCGAGCAGAGAGCCTGATGCGGGACTCGAACCCAGGACCCTGAGATCATGACCTGAGCTGAAGGCAGCGGCTTAACCCACTGAGCCACCCAGGTGCCCCCTAGAAAGGAAGTTTTTTGTGATCTATTCCTCTCCTAGTAAACTGGAATAATAAAAAGAGTAAGTGATAAGAAATGATAAGCAGGGGTTCCTGGGTGGCTCAGTTGGTTGGGCGATTGTCTTAGGCTCAGGTCATGATCTTGGGGTCCCGGGATCAAGTCCCACATCAGGCTCCCAGCTCCATGGGGAGTCTGCTTCTCCCTCTGACCTTCTCCCCTCTCAAATAAATAAATAAAATCTTAAAAAAAAATGATAAGCAATGGGTTTTATTTATTTATTTAAAAAGATTTTATTTATTTATTTGACAGACAGAGATCACAAGTACGTAGAGAGGCAGGCAGAGAGAGAGAGAGGAGGAAGCAGGCTCCCCGCTGAGCAGAGAGCCAGACTCGGGGCTTGTTCCCAGGACCCTGGAGATCATGACCTGAGCTGAAGGCAGAGGCTTATTAACCCACTGAGCCACCCAGGTGCCCCAAGCAAAGGGTTTTAAAGTAAAGTCTCTTCCTTGCCCAGAAGCGATATATGTATAACACTCACATCTGTCATCGGAATTTTTAGACCTTTACTCTTATTCCTGGGAATAGCATTTTAAATGCAATTACATAAACCCACTACTGTCTTCTATCTTTTGCCTTTGTTTAGGCATAAGACAGCCTAACGAGTAAAACTATGCACTGGTGTGTGAAGTTCAGTTTTTTTTTTGTTTTGTTTTTTTTAAATCAGTGTTTAATGAGGAGAGTGAAAAAAGGAAATCAGTGAAAAGTAGTTTGTATGAAACTAACTCATACCAGTGATATCTTAAGAAGTAGATCTTTTTATAAAACATACCTTGTTGGCCACATCTCCAAAAGTCAAGTTTGTCAAAGCCATTCCAGCATACCGTCTTAATGTAATACTGTAGTGGTCATTAGTTAGCCCATACATTTCACAGTCCACTTGCAATAATTCTGCAATGGCCTGTAGTCCCCCTAATTTAAAAAGGGCAAGAGGAAAAAGACAATAATCTAAAATAAAACAAGTGGCACCAAGTTTAAAAATTACTTATTAGGAAAACATCTCAAAGAAGGAGAATATATAGTTTGAATACACCTCTAGATCACAAGTTACAAAAATTGTTACAAAGAACTTCTATGTAATACTCAAAGTACAGCTGATAATGACTCATTTTCTGCCAGTTTTCTCCACCCTCCAGACCCTTGCCTTACTGAGTGAAGTGGGCATTATAGTCTTATTTACCGCATGTATACTATATCATGTCATTGATGAAGAAGGCTATGTTCTAACACTAGGTCTTCCTTCATGAAGGCAGAAAAAGGTAACTTATTTTTATTACTACAACTTTACAAACATTCTTCAATGTTATACACTGTGGCCTAATTAATTTTTTTTATTTGCCAAATAATTAGCCTTAGGAATCCTGAGACTTTTAAATGAAACTGTGCATGAAGCAAAGATTAGTTTCTTATAAAAAAATTATCTGTTCAATTTATTACTAAGTTCTATAAAACCACTTATTATGTATATATTTTTTAAAAATTCTTACTTTTCTTTGGTACTCACAAATGTCAAATACCAACTATGCTAGGATTTAGTATTTTCCTTCCCCTTGATTCTCACCACTGGGTATGCCTGACAATGCCCACAGTGGTCAACACTGAGAAGACAAGGAGAAAAATGAAGGAAAAGGAAAGGGAAAGACAGAAAGGAAAGGGTAGTAACAAAACAGAACAAAAAATCCAAAAACAAAAACAAGTAAAGCAAAATGGTGAGCAAGTGAATAAAAATAAAAATGCATATGGATGCTGTTCAAAATATTCATCATTAATATTAATCATCATGGGACTGGGGATATTGTTTTGTCACAGAGAAGTGGCTTAGACAGAAAAAAGGAAGATGAACATAAACAGGTGATTTTTGGAAATTCTTAGTCTAAACAGTCAGGTTATCAATTTAGAAGAGGACCTGTATGTTTGGTATTTTTGTAAATCATCTAGAAGGGTCAGTATGTAGAGAAGACTGCAAATACATAAAACAAAGTTTTAACTTGGCTAAAGAATTCCAACTCAGAAGAATTAACTGTATGAAGACTGGTGCAAATCTTTATGACTAGCAGCAATGAGATGAGTTTGAATGTAGGTAAATGAAAATTAATTTGGTTAAGGAAAACCCAAACCATACTTAGGAGTATTTTTTTTCCATCTACCCAGGATAATGGAAAAATACATAGCCACTGAACACAATACAGTGACTATCTTTAAGGAGCTTATACATTAGAGCAAAAGCAGACCCTAAACAACTAATTTAGGCATAACAGTGCAGAAGCACAGGGAGAGGTAACAGGTGACTTCACCTAGATTGAGAGTATCAAGAAAAAGGCTGAGGAAATAATGTTTAGGTTAAGAAAGACTTAAAGGATGAGTATCTAAAACGGGTGGGGCAAGAATAATAGAAAAACATTTTAGGCAGATGAAACAGTATGTGCAAGAGCCCCTGACCCTGAAATACACAGCAATAAGGGGAAGGTCTCAAGATTAGGCTACGAAATGGGTAGAGGCTGTATCATGCAAGACTTTATATATCACACTCAGGCTTTCCAACAGGGCAAGGAATAATTTAATGTACATTCTAAATAGATTCCTGTGATCTATAGGATGCAGAATGGATAACTGGAAGTGGGGAGCCAAGTAAGTACTGTACTTCCTGCAGAGGAGGAGAGATGATAGTGGCCCAAACTGGGGATGGAAAGGAGAGCAGTGATTAGAGATAAATTTAAGAAGCAGAATTAAAGTATATGGGGCTTTAATTAGGGTAGGGTTATGGGATGTCTTCCGAGATTCTGGCCTGAGGAACTGGGCTGACTGTCATGCCATTTTCTGAGAAAAAGAATCTTGGAAGAGAAAAGGATGTGGGGCTGAAGGAGATAACCAGTTCAGTTGGGGCAGTTGAGTTAAAAATGTCTGAAAAACCATCTAAGTGAAGATGTCAGATGAGGAGTTTGATAATGTGTCTAAAACTCAGGAGTGGCAAAGTGGATTAAGATGTAAATTGGCAAAACATTGTAATGGAAGCACAGATTGGAGGATATTGTTTAGAGAGAGATGAAGAAAACCTAGGACAGAGCTTTGAGGAATTCCCAATGTTTAATACTTGAGTAGAAGAGAAGCAGCCAGTAAAAGAATTGAGGTTCTGACTCAGGAAACTGACTTGGGAATGACCAATGACCTAAAGACCATGGCCCTGTATACTGGTAAGATCACCAAGATGTTGAGCATTACAGAGCAGGCTATTGATGCCAAAACAAACATCCTATGCTTTGTGCCTGAGTGGCATGGTAATATCTGTGACACTTTCTTAAGAAAAGGTGAAATGATTTAATAAAGAAGGTCTCAAGAAAGCACTAAAAGAAAGACCTTTTTTCCAACAGAAAAACTAAAACACTCAGGACTTGATTCTGAAAACAAAGATTAAAGAAGGATATGGTCTATATCAATAAAAGCATGAAGAAAAAAGAACGTTCGATAAAATTTAGGATTCAGATAAAAGAGAGCTTTTAATGACTTTAGACAAATAAAGAAGACTTTCTGTAAATTTTAAGGCAACAAATAAAATCTGTGTCAAAACTACAAATGGATTCACAAAAATATGATGTGAATTCATGACTGATAGAAAAAAAAAAAAAAGGTTGCCCTTAGAAAAGTTAGCCTGTCTCAAGGTAATGCAAAGATAAGCATATTCTTTCACATTTTGCTCAGTGTCTATGTTTAAAAAAAGTGGTCCGCATGGACCAGATATTATCCAATGTGGGATTTCATAACCTTAAAGCTAGTAGAGGACCAATGGTTTCAACAGAACCCTTAATTTAAACTTATGTATATAAAAAAGATAACAGAAAGATGACACTTAGTTTTTTAAAGAGTATATTATTTTCCTTTTACTTGGGTTAGATAGTCACCATTATCATTCTAAAATAAACATTAGGGGCCCAATATAAATATTCTATATATTGTTTCACAAAATTTACTGATCATAAGAATCACCTGGGCCACTAATTAAATGATTCCTAGGTACCCCTCTGGAGATTCTGCTATACTAAACCTGTGTGCTACAAGGCTAGACAATCTATATGGTTTGACAAGTATCTCTGTGATTATTATGATCTAGTTTGGAAATACTAATACAAATAAATCATGAGTTCCTTGAAAGTCAGAACCGTATCTTCACCATTTTTCAAGGTACAGTTTCTGGGACAGAGCTGGGACTTAATCAATGTATACACCCCTGAGAGAACAGCCTACAACCTGTAGTTCTAACAGGTACACCTAAATGACCTTGAAAAGTTGTAGAATCCTCTTGTATGTACAAATGATAGTCCCAGCTGACTAGGTTTAGGAATTTCCCTTCATCCGTTTGGGACTTTATTCCTCCTTATCCCTCACTGCCAGATACTTTGTGCTTCCTTACTCCATCTCCCCATAATCCACAAACCTTGATTTTTCTTTTGCTTTGTGCAAATTTAGAGGCTAGGAATGAGAAGAAAGGAATCCCCTGTAGCTCTGTTCCCAACAGTCACACCCCCAGAGGCCCCATCCTGCTCCTCACCTGAAAGCCCCTGCCCTAGCTCCTGTGATGAAATGCCCCGGGTAGCCTTCCTACCTGAAGAAGGAAGAGGAACAAATACTGAGTCTAGGTTTCACTTTGAAATTCAGATGATTAATGTGTCAGTCCTAGTCTACAGTTCATTGGAACACAGGTCTATTTACAGAAAAACCTTTGCAGTAGTTTAAAATTGGATTCGTTTTCTTGTTTATTCAAGATTTTTATCTGCTTCCCATTATTACTAGCATTAAAAAACAACCAAACATAAAATTTTCACAAATGCTGGGTCTACTGAGGAGGGGATAACTCATAAGATCACACTCAGTTCCACTGGAGGCTGGGAGGTGGGGGAAGAAAAGAGAATCAGATGGGCCAACTGCAAGGGCCTATGGGAAGAAAAGCATGGCTGGAGGTCAGGCCTGAGATCACAAAGTACACAGTCCCCCAAAGTGATGACTCTGAAGGAGACAACACTCATTGTTGGCCGTGCAGGTTCTCTGTGTTTAAGAGTCTCATGATTTTGTGACTTTTCAGATAAATGATGAATGACAATGATGAGGGTGGTAGGAATACAAAGTGGGGGCTGGGATGTAATGTAAAATAAACAGCACAAAAAGCAAGGGCACAGCCACACTAAGATGGAAACTCAGTGTATGGTTCTTGCTTGTGGTACAACTAAACAGATCCAGTTCACATGAGATGGCTCAGCATGATGCAATTATAAATACAACATACGCAAAATGAACCTAGAAATCAAAGAAAAACCGTTACATGACAAATGGAGTGCACAAAAATGCAGGTCATAAAAGGCTTAGAGTGTGTGAAAACACATACATAAAAGAGTAATACTTCCAAAAATTAGTGGAATATTTCTAACTTAAGTTACAGCAAAATCTTTTCTTCATTAACTAGTTTCAAAGATACCATGCCGCTTATCATGAAAATCCAGTAAGTACTGATAACCATGAAGAGAAATGAGAATCTTAATAATAATTCCTTCTGGTGTCCATCAGAAGTGACTGAGTTCAAGAAAAATCACAAAGCTCCACATTTCAAAATAATTTAAATTACCCTCCCATCAACCATCACATAGAGTCTACTGTGGAAACAGGGGCAAGGAGTGGCCCACTTAGTAATTTTTCTAATTGCTGGCTAAGAGTTTGAAAAGCCAAGTTACTTTATACAAGGTAGCAGTTTCTATCATTAAGAACTTTTTCTTCTCTGGAAACCAGAGCATAATGATTTGCTACAAGGAGAAACAGGTGGTAACAGAAATTAGTGGCCTTATGCCCAATTCAACGATGACGAAAAATCTTCAGTACTCTTCTATGGCATTAAGAAACATTTTTGTCTTACCAAGTTCATTCATTGCATGTCTATGTTCTTCATCAAATGAAAGTTTCATTAAAACACACACAGCAGGACAGATCTGATGTTCAACAGGAGCTGGCACTGGAAAATAAAATTGACATAAACCATAATGCTTTGTTTTTTCAGAAGCAACAATGTTTATTATACTTAAAAAAAAAATCAGGGGTCACTAATATTTCCCTAATGCTTAGTAGTTTAGTAGATCAACAAATAAATACTACCAACATGGAAAAGAAAATATGAGAAAAGGGCTTCTCTTGGTTCCAGAAAAATGTCTACTACTTATATGCTTTTAACTAACTCTGTCAGAATCAATTCCTTGCAGGTTTATACTATAACTCAAATAATAATTTAAAATTATAATGACTATGTAAAAGAATAAAAACACTTTGATATAAAACCATTTTGTTATGATTTCTATTTAAACTACTGTCACGAGTGTGGGTTAAAAGCACTTATTTGTGTACAAATTTAGTAAAGAAATCTAGCACAAACCTGTGGAGAAAGCTTACCATAGAGACAGACAGTAAACAAGAATCTAAAGAAGAGGTGTCCAAGGAAATGTACCTCCACATTTAATACCGTGTACAGTTTCAAAGGTCATTATTTGAAATAAAAATTTAAAAAGTCTATTTTTCAAAAGTAATATTCATTTATTTTATTTAAGCATTTGAGAACTGTTATCAAGATAAAAAAATACCAGTTATGTAATTGTGGATACCACGGGAAAAAAATCCAGAAAGACATTGTTTTCTCAGTAAGGTATCTTAGTAGTTTTCTTCACCCTTAGGACAAAAAGATATAAAGGACAATTTCTGCTATTTTCTTATTCTTGAGAATTTGAAAATTTTAAATAAATTCACCTTTATATCTAAGCTAGAGGGGCACCTGGATGGATCAATGGGTTAAGGTCCTGCCTTCAGCTCAGGTCATGATCTCAGGGTCTTAGGATAGAGTTCCACATCGGGCTCTGCTCAGCGGGGAGCCTGCTTCTCCCTTTGCCTGCCTCTCTGCCTATTTGTGATCTCTCTCTCTGTGTCAAATAAATAATTAAATAAAATCTTTAAAAAAAAAAAAAATCTGCTAGAGCTTCATAGAAGGTGTTGTCACCATCAGCCCTTCTCCTGCCCCTTAAATCAACAGGTTAATACAACTCTCCCCTCTCCTCTGTGTGTGAGTGTGTGTGTTTTCTTATCAGGTAAAAGGAAGGTCTTACCTTATATACTTACTGCTTTTGGTTCTTGCTACAGGAATGAAGTAAATTATGTCCCCAAGGGTCCCAATTCTTAACTTCCCTGCTCCTGATGGAGAGGGGTTGGTAGCCCAGTGTTTCTCCCTCAGCAAAGAGCTGGATGGCTGATCACCCCCAGCAACTGGGACCCATTGCCTGAAGCAGGAAGGTGCAGCGGGAAGAGGACTGGGTTGACAGTCAGAAGATCTGGCCTCTGTTCCTGGCTCTACCACTTACTAGCTAAGAGTCTAACAAGCAAATCTCTTAGCATCTCTGAACCTCAGTTTTTTCATCTGTAAAATGGAGATTATAATACCTTCCCTTCCTACTTTAGGAGTTTGTTGTGAGGCTCAAATAACATAACAGATGTGACACAGCTCTGTATTCACTGACTAGAGTGTTGTGCAAATGTTAATATAATAGCCTGGTCCCTAACAGTTAAAGCTCACTTTCTTGAGCTTCATCTATAAAATGGAAGAAATGGAAACATAATTGCTCAAGTTCTTTCTAAATCTACTATACCATGACTATAAATCTCTCTTGACCTCATTCTTTTTTGGTTGCATAGTACTGCATGTAGTGTTTTCCTTTGCTATTTTTTTTTTCTAGAAAAATACAGACTTAAGTTTTAAACTATGTTAGCGGTGTAGATGGCTACTATAAATTTCCCATTCCTACTCATAAAGACAACATACTAACTAAAAAAGTTTTCATTTAAAAAAGGTTTACATTTGCTTTGGTAACATGCACTATAGGGAACATACTTGGATTTTTGTCCTGGTCCATGCCTTGTTCATGGGCTTCCTGCCACTCCCAACAGGTTTCACAGTAAGCTCGTATCTGTTCCAAAAGATGAAGGACTCGGATTTCACGCCTGCCTCTCTTGTCATCAGGCTGTGAGTGAATGATGTTGTGAAGTGCTGCACTGGCCCTGGCCCGAGCCTCTTTACTGCCCCGGGAATTTCCCAACAACACAGAGTCTTTGTCATTGCCATGTAAAAGCTGGATGAGGAGAGGAAGACATCCAGACTGTCGCATGGATATACAGCTGTCTTGGGAGCTAGACATAGCTAGCAAAGTTCGCGACATATCATCCTTATCATGAGTACCAAGCATTGACAACAATGAATACACCATTTCCACCTGTGGGCCAAATGAGTTTAGAAACAAAATTATGACTTTAATATCCAAACGCTAATACCAATGATGTGATGAATGGGATACTTATTGTAAGCCATTAAAAAGAAAAACAAAACTCAAAACCCCTTTCTAGGATGAAGTAATGGTGGCATACAGTGTTGAAAAAGAAGGTAGGTTCTCACACACTTAAATTGCTGTTTGTCTGGATCAGCCGATTATAGTGAATGGCAATTGATTTCTCACACACACACACACACACACACACACACACACACAATGAGGAATGTGATTATGTAAATATTTTACACAATTTAAAAATTTTACTTCTTTTAATTTACAACTATAATCAATAAATAGAAAACACTTTTCAACAATTATTATGTACTGAGTACCAGTTCTTGACAATCACTAACCCTTACCAGATTATAATATTGTTAAAAGTGCATGATTTCTCCCTTAAACATATAAAAAGAAGAATGTCATAAAAAGAATGCCATTATCACACAGGGAGTTCAAGGACTCTTAATCAATTTCCTTTTTCTAAAGCATGCAGTAAGCATCAGTTACTCTCGGACAAGAAGTTCTAAAGGTTTACTCAGAAGCAGATTAGAAACTGGAAACAGTACCCAGTTATCCTGGACTGTAATTAGCCTCATTTCAAAGCCAGAGGCTATTATATAAAAGTGGAGGCTATTATATAAAGAATGTATTATCTCTATAAATCAGTGGTTCTTAGTGGTGATTTTGGCCCTCCCAGGACACTTCTGGTGGCCACAACTGTGAGAGGAAGTGCTATGGGCATCTACTAGGTAAAGACCAGGGATACTGCTAAACATTGTACAATAAAGAATTATCCAGTCAACAATTTTGAGTCTGAGAAACTCTTAAAAAATACACACTTCTCTTAGACATTAATGTTTTGGGAAGGTAGTACAGAACTGTGGGTAAATTGGGCTTTCAAATTCTGGCTCCACCGCTTATGAATGAACTGTGTGACACGTTATTTGATTTCTCTAAGCCCCAGTTTTCTCAGTTGCAAAATGGAGAAATTTACTTAACAAGGTTTGCTCTGTGAAGATTAAATGAAATAATACATGTATAGGATAGTAGCTGGCATTCAAAAATATAGTAAGGTCTTAATGTTATCATTCATAAGTCACTTCAAAAGGTAATGAATTCTAGCTGGCAGTTTTCATGCAACAATACTGGTGAATATTAGATTTTCTTTATAGTAAGAACTACACGTTGATGTTGGACAGACCTGGGGTTGAAGTCCAATTTAAATATGCAACAGCTGCCTGAAACTTTTTTTGCTTCAGTTTTCTCTTTTAAAAAAGAGGGACAAGAATACACTGTTTTTGAGATGACCAGAGAAAATGTACACACAACTTCTAGCACAGTTATTGGCACATCAGAGGTCCTAATTAGCAGCTATTGTGAGTTATTTAAAGGATTAAGTCTCATATTAACAGTATCATTGATTATTCTAAATTCATTTCTTAAATCACATTAGTTATTTCAGTAATGCTTTTCATAAGATCCATTATACTGTTAAAGTAAAGAAAGAACAGGTAGAATATGCTGTGAAAACAGTTAATGGAATTATTTAAGATTTAACTAAAAATATACTGTTTAGTAATATTAGAATGTCCTCTTTGTCAATATAGTATTAAAGACTCTGATTTTAAAACAATAATAAAATAATTATTTTCTTTTTAAACACACCTTTCTCAAGTCCTAAAATATTTGCTAAAATTCGACAGACTAGGAAAACTCACTTATCAGCACTGGGTAACATTCCATTTCAGTAACTTCCATCCATTTAAATAAATTTATTAAACACTCATGTGCAGGCTCTTGTGCTAGATGCTGCAAAAGATTAAAAAAAAAAAAAAGTCCCTATTCCCAAAGAGAATTTCATGCAAATTGCAGTGACCTAAAGAGGGCAGGCAGACCTCATGGGAGAGATGAGAGGACACTGGGAATCAGAAAATGTTTTGTAAAGAAGTAAAGCCCAAGCAGAGTGCCAAGGGCTGATTCACATTCTGACAGCCATTTTGCGGTGAGGTAGAAAGGGGAGGTGGTGCCACTGCAGACAAGGCAGGGAGGCAGAAAATCCCAGGGAGTGCTTGGGAAGCAGCAAGTAAGTAAGCCAGAGTGGCTGGAGCTTAGGATACTTGTAGAGAAGTGGGTGATAAGGCTAAGAAAGAATAAAAAATTAGCTAAATTGGCACTTTTTATAATCCTCATTTTTCTTTAGGGCTCTTTTGTATAAAGATTTTTCTTTAAGAGACTGTAGTGATGGAACCAGAATTCTCTAGCTGAATTTAAAAGATGAATGAAGAATGTTTTAGCAAAGCACTCTCAGTATTAGTGGCCAGAGTTTACAATCTTCTGTTACCTTGGTTCCCAGGTGACTTGTCAACCTTCGAGGAGCAGAGTGTGTGCTACTAGAACTCAAAACACTGGCTGTTTCATGATCCATTCGTGTGGTTGAACCCTAGAAATTAAGCAAATTATGAAGAGTCTAATTTAGATTATAGATACCAAATGAACTGTCTTTAGGGTAAATAGCTAAATACAGCATGAAAAGTGCGGACATTTTAATGGCTCAAGATGATTTTAGATTTTAGAGAAAAACTGAAGAAAAGATTTGTTGCAAAAGACAGTTAAATACAGTGTGGAAATACCTACACACTGAAGAAATTCTAAAAGTGGTATTTTTTCACAGATCAAAAGACATGAAACCACATTCAGTTAAAGATAAATTTATTGATAAAAAGCTTTATTAATTGATGAAATGCTCTAAATTACCACAAAACTAACTTAGAATTTGTTACAGTCCATGTTCTCCAGGAACTCACAGCACAGAGAGGACTGCTTAAAACTTAATTAGAAAAAGCCATGAAAAAATAAATAGTTGCAATGTAATATGATAAGGACCACAGTAGAAAAATGTATAAAATACCAAGGGGAAAAAATAATAAGATATTGAAGGAAAACAGGAAGAAAAACGACTTGCTATAAGGAACTATTAAAGGCTGCATAAAATAAGTAACATTAAAGGTAGGCCTTGAATTCTGGGGTAGAAGACAAATCCCAAGTCTGTATAAAGGTATAAATATGGAGTATTTGTTCAATGTGGACAGAACACAAGGTGTACGGTATGAGATAAAGGTTGGGTTAAGTTATTAAGTGTCTCAGGAGTCATGAGTCAAGCTGTGGATGTTATAGAGCCACTAGACTTTCGGCAGGAGGTCAGCACAACGAGAATTATATCCTTACTTATTTTTTAAGTTTTATTTTGTGATCTCTATACCCAACATGGGGCTTGAACTCATGACTCTGACTGAGATCAAGAGCTGCATGCTCTTCTGACTTAGCCAACCAGGCACCCCCAGAATTACATCTTTAAAAGAGTATAAAAGACAGGATAGAGAGATCACAGGTGGGAAATCAGGAAGAGTACTTTCAATAGTTGAGTGGTCATGAGGGCACAAAGTAAGGAAGTGAGTGTAGGGAGTTGAGGATACCCTGTATTTAGAGGACAGAGTCAATTGGTTAGCTAACTGACAAGATGTGAATAAGGAGATGCTGGGAACCAAGGACAACGTGGAGGTGCTGAGCTTGGATAAATAGGCAGATAGTGCAGGCAGTGTTAATACATGAAACCCAGGAAGAGATAATGGGTTTCAGTGTGGGACCTGATATCACCATTCTATATATATATTAAACATATAGTAAAAATGCTCAATGGGAATCTGAAAACACACAATCCAACTCTGAACAGGAGTATAGGCTACAAATAAATATGTGGGACCTATCAAAATATTGGCTACAGCTAAAGCCCGTTCATTAAGGGTTAAGAATAATGATTATAAGAATAATATCTAATTAGAAAGCAATAGTGGCAGGTATCCTGTTACAGCTCTTAATCTTTCAAAAGAAAAAGCTAGAATATAAACTCTTTGAGGGCAGAAACTTTATTCTGTTCATTGTTGTATTCTTAGTACTAAGTGTAGCAGACATCCACAAAATATTTGTTCTGAATGAAAGAGGAGCTAGTAGTAAAATCTGAAAGAATATCTGGGCAGAGGACACCTTTACTGGTTCTTTCACATATAGATGATCTCACTAATTGGAAAAGGGGGTGTGGCAAAGGGGTGCTTTTCCCACGATGGGAAAAACAAGTTTGAGGATTGTGAATTGTTCACCTCCACTCCAGAGGGTAAAATGAGTTGGCATAAGTCACAATCTCTGAATGTACCCCATATCCCTAAATTGTGGAACCAGCACACCATGTAATTTCCTTTGTGCATTAGCCACAGGGCAACCCAATGAGGCAGAAGCATTAATAAGCAAAGGTAAGAAAGAATATGGTGTGTGGTGGTGGGGGCATTAAGGGGGGACAAAACCACAAATAAATTTAGACATAAAGAGCTTATTCCGGTTGTAATAAGGAGGATGGGTTTGAGGAACCAAGATTCAGGGTACAAGATAGTCAAGGTTTTCTTTTTAAGTAAACTCAGGTAAGGGGCCTTTCTTGGTCTACGGGAGGTGAAGCAAACATTCTTTCCTTGAGGATTCCTTGAGCCTACATTTGTAGGCTGTAAGGCAACCTCAGTGATCCTGGCTGTCATGCCCTTATGTAATGTAATCCCCTCATGTTGAATATGGGCTAGATTTAGGGACTGGATTCCAATGAAAAGAATGCTGCAGAGGTGATTAAGTCACCTCCAAGATAAGGTTATAAAGACCATGGCTTCCACCATGGGTATTCTCTCTTGTTTTCTCTGAGAGAAGCTAGCTGCTATGTTGTGAACTGCTCTATAGCCTGGCCCAGGTGGCAAGGAACTGATTTCTCTGGCCAACAGTCAGTGACGACGTGAGGTCTGCCAACAGCCATGTGGATGAGCTCAGAAGCACACCTTCTCCTAGTCAAGTCTTAAAATGACTGTCGTCCCAGCCAACACTATGACTATAGCCTTATGAGAGACCCTGAATCAGAGGCACTCAACTAGGCTGCAGCAAGATTCCTGACCTACAGAAACAATAATAAATGTTTGGTGTTTTAAGCTGCTATACTTGTTAAGTAGCAAAAGATAACTAACACACTCTCCGAAACAAAAGAGAAACAGGGGCTAAATTATGAAACAAGAGAAAACCTATTTCCTACAATAAAACGTGTTCTTGACATTTATTTCAGTGTAGACATTAAACTATCTTTAAGCTTCAATCTTATTATCTTCCTGTACTGAAAGAAATCAACTCCTTGATTTTGGAACACTTCTCCCCATCTATCTAGCTAGAAACTCAGATGCATTTATTGTAAGGAATACCAAGAAAACACTCCTGTACTCACACGACCTATATATAGCACTTGGGCCTTGAGAATCTTTCCTGGGCCCTTTTGTTATGGCTAGACCTGTGGCAACATCCTTTAGAAGGACTTAGAGAAATGATAACTCACAAGAAATGGTAACTTCCTAAGAAGTGTTTTCTACCTAACTCATGAGCAAATTCTGAAGACACTGAGTGTGATTAACTCTCTCACAAACTCAAGACCTATTAAAGCAGTCATGTTGCATATCTCTGAAATTGGCCTTGTTCACTTTCCAAAGATACAAGAGCACAGAATGTGGATTTCCCAAGGAAAGGTGGATAGGAAAGAAAACGCGTTGGTGGGGTGGGGGATGTTCTTAACTCTCAGTCCTAAAGTGTGTGAGCTCATTTTCCTCCTGTTTTCTTTCCTATCCACCCTTCCTTGGGGAATCCAGATTCCATGCTGCATGAATTATCAACTTTTCACTTACTGCTCATGTTACTCCTGTGGCCTTACCCGAAACCTGGCTCTCATGGGAAATCCCTTCTCCCTGCTGCCTTGTCTCCTGCGAGCCATGTACTTCGCAGAGTCAGGAGGCAGCATAAGTCTGTGTTTTCCTCACTCTTTAAATCATTTTGAAACCCTGTAATATCCAAATCTCTTTGTTATAATCACCTTTTCCCCTTTTCCCAGTGCTGTCATAATACCTGACCTCCTAATCACTGTACCCAATTGTTACTTTGGTACAGGGTCACTGACTTCCTTCCACTTTTACTACTGCACCATTCTCGGTAACTTCAACACCCACGCACATCCCCCATTCAAAACCTTGGCCCCTCAGTTCTCTGATACCATCTTCAATGATATTTTTCTCCTCTACTCCATTTTAGCCACTGACATCAATGATTCTCTCCTGGACTATTTCATTACCCCCAAATGCACCACCGCTTGATAACACATTTAGTTATCCTGATAGCCTAGTCTTCCAGCAATCTTCTTTAACCCTCCCCAAGAAAGCTGCTTTGAAATGACTGGAATAGCAAGTGTGTGGATCTCTCTACATATTCCAGCTTGAATTTCTTGCAGTATATCACTTCCACTGATTCTCTCTCAAGCTTTACTTCACGGTTATTCCATGGTTTGCTACCAAACCAACAAAATAACCTGCCACCATACCCATCTCCACCTTCTGCTGCTGAATCAGAGACACCTATTCTATCCATGGCCTATCCCTTTATGTGTGCTCTGGATCCTTTCCCTCTACTCATTCCTTCCCATTGCTGTTCAAGCATACTCATTTCTTCTATCTTAAAAAATTAAAACAATCTGCAAATTTTCTCTTGAATCTGTATCCTGCATTGGTTAATAGCTTTTGAGTTAGCTAGAATTACTCTCTTCTACTTTATTTTTTAAGTCCTCTCTACATCCCGTTTGGGGCTCAAACTCACAACCCTGAGACCAAGAGTCGCACACTCTACTAAGTCCGCCAGGCACCCTTATCTTTTCTGCTTTTTAACCTTGCATTTAAGCCTCAAGTCACTTCAATATAATACAGCAGGGAAGAAAGCCAATGAAATTGCTCTTGCTAAAATCAACAATGAATTTTTTTTGGTAAAACCCAATGCAGATTTTTTAGTTCTCATGGTGAATGGTGAATAATGTTAACGGTTTCCTCTTTTTTTGGAACAATGTGATTCCCTTGCTTTAGGATGTTAGCCCAGGTCTGCATCTTCTCACTCTTATAATCATGGGGGATATAAAAATCTTCCATACCTTGAGTTATCACATTCATCACCCTTTCCTTCAATTCCAAACTCAAATATCTAACAGCCTACCTGACACTTCTATTTCAATGTCTCATATTTAACACCTTCAAAGTTAACCTTAATTTTAACATTTTCAAACTAGATTATTTTCCTCCACAAGCCTCTTCCCTGAGAGTTAACACTGAATTGTATCACTATCCTCCTACCTGCCTATGACAAAAAACTGGAAGTCATTCTTGACTTCTTTCCCCTTATCTGTCATATCCAACACCAAACCTTGTGTCTAAGGTTGCTATTTCCTAAATATTCTCAGATACTGAGATATTTACTGACTGACTCTCTCAAATCTATCAATTGTTCCTAAGGCCATCATCATCTTTCATCTAGATATGGTACCTAATTTACTGAATCATTTGTGAGGTGTCAAATAAATTAATTTATAACCTTCTCTAGGACCAACATCATCCTAACACGAGTTAAGTGCTTCAAAGTGTTCCTGTAACACTATGTACTTGCCCTCTCATAATACTCTCATAATACACACTTCGTGGAAACTGCTCATCTGTCTTACTTTTAGATTGTAAGTTTCTTAAGGAAGAGGTATCATGTACCTAGCTCACTCCCATATCCTGGGGTTGAGAACAGTCTTGGCATAATGCAGATGCTTAGTAAACAGATGCTGAACACTGATGAATGCATTTTATATTATCTTTCAGAGGAAAGGAGTAGGGGAAAAGGTGAACAGTAAAGTGAAAATTGGGATGGGGAACACAGAGGTGGAGATAAGATGAATGGTTGGAGGGAACCCTTCCAAGTAACTATAGTTTCTTTTAATCACTATGTCTTAGAATCAAGCATCTCTTTATTTTCTGCTTTTCCTTTATTCACCCTTAAATAGCCACTGCCAATAGAGACAGGCACTCAAAAGTTCACTAGAAGGTATATGCCTGATGGCTGCACTTAGCAGAACTGGGATACAGTCAGTTTCCTCCTGGGTCGGAACCCCTCTTCTCTCTTCTATCTTACTCACTTTAGAAAGTGACTCCAGAGTTTCACAACTAGCAAGAGTCTCCAAGTCACTGTGAAACCTGGCCTGAGGGGAGTAAGAAGCAAGCATTTACCCCCTTTTCCTCCTATATAAATTGTACGTGGAAATATAATCAAATAGTACACAAGAATTCCTCCTTATAGAAGCTTCCCAGCTAATTTCGTATCCCCTAACGAATTAAGGAAGCTGGGCATAAGGTATCAGTTACGATTAATATCACAAAAAGACAACCAAACATTATGTACTTCCTGACTGAAGACCAGAAGAACACAATGCTATTCTCAAAAGACTTGCAAAAACAATAAAACAAAAAAACAAGAAATGAAAATCCAAAGCTGCTCACATCTCTAGATCCACATACCAAGTTACAGGAAATATAGAGGACAGAGAATGATGTCAAACTACATACCATGGAGATGTTATTAGCAAAATCCAGACTATGCAAAACTGTATAAAACAAATAACTTTGGTTCTTCAACAAAAACATCCAGAAAAACATCCAGACAAAAAAGGAACTTTATTAAAAGATTAAATGAAATTTTGGAGGAGTGCCTGGGTGGCTCAGTCGGTTCAGAGTCTGCCCTTAGCTCAGGTCATGATCCCAGGGTCGTGGGATCAATTCCCGCATCAGGCTCCCTCCTCGGCGGGGAACCTGATTCTTCCTCCTCCTCCCCTTGCTTGTGATTCCCTGCTCTCTCTCTATGTGTGTTTGTGTCAAATAAATAGGTGAAATCTTTAAAAAAACAAAACAAAAAAATTTTGGAGACTTATTAACTAATCCCAAAGCATGAACTTTACCTAGAAAGAGTCAAATAAACTATGAAAAATTATGACATTTATGAAACAACTGCAGATCTGAATACTGACTAGGTATCAGTGCTGTTACTGTTTATTCCTTTGGGAGTATAATAATGAGAGTGTAGTTATACCCTCGTGGTCCTTTTTATAAAAGTAAGCACGAAACCCAATGTGGGGCTTGAACTTAACAATCCTGAGATCAAGAGTTGGATGTTCTGCCAGCTGAGCCAGCCAGGCACCCCCACACCCACCCCACCAAATAGTTAGTGAAATATTTATAAAAGAAATGATGTCGGATCTTCTTCAAAAATAAAATGGGAGGGCAAAGTGGACTAGGGTACATGTGGATTACTATGTTGTTTTATTTGCCTTTGTATGTATTTGCATACATATGTACATTTCCATAGTAGAAAGTCTTAAAATGCTTATTAGCAGCAAAGCATTCTCTCATCATTTCATTTCTTTCCCACTCTTGGCTGAATTTCATCACTACTACTGGCTATCACTGGAGGTCTGGTTCTAAACTTTAAATAGAAAAGCTGAGAAACAATTAATAAATGAATTACACACATAGTTATATGCTAAGCAAGCAGGGATCTGACCTGTATAATTTACTTCAGGCTTTCTCTTTCCATTTAACTTCAAGCGGAGATTAATCACAGATCAAGAAAAACATTATTTCTAGAAGGGACGCCAGATCTTCCCTCCCACCAATATATATTTACTATTACCACTATTTACCAGGCAGGGACTGTGAGAATATAAAAATGGACAAAACTAGATAAAATCTCTGCCCTTCTGGAGCTTAGAGTCTAGTGGGGGAAATCAGTATTAATCAAATAATCACACAAATCAATGTAAAACTGAAAATCTGATAGTCTTCAAAAGAGAAGAATGTTCTAGGACAGCCTTTAACAATGGGATTTGAACTGTTCAAGCCCCTTGAGAAAGTCATGCTTAGTGCAAAGACATATGAACTGATGTTAATGGAGTGAAATGGAATGAGAAGAACACTGAAAAGAAGGGGTATAGAGGGGCACCTGCGTGGCTCAGTGGGTTAAAGCCTCTGCCTCCGGCTCAGGTCATGATCCCAGGGTCCTGGGATCGAGCCCCACATCGGGCTCTCTGCTCAGCAGGGAGTCTGCTCCACCTTCCCCCTGCCTGCCTCTCTGCCTACTTGTGGTCTCTGTCTGTCAAATAAACAAACAAAATCTTAAAAAAAAAAGAAAAAGAAAGGGTAGAGGTTATGCACAGGCTGTGGAAAAAGGAGACCCAATAAATATGAGGAACTGAAAGGCCAGGTGGCTATAGCAGTGAGCGCAAAGCATGACGTAAAGCTGACGAGTTAGGCAGGAGCCAGGTCATACAGGTCATAATACAGGGTTATCTTATTCTAAGAACCAAGGGAAGCCAATAAAGGGTTTTAAAGAGGGTGACTTACTCTTTGCAAAGACCATTCTGGCAGAGTGGGCGGGGGGAGAAAACCAGGTGAGAAAGGATTTACAATAATTTGCATGCAGTGGTAATGGCAAATGCACCAGGATAGGAGATTTGCCGGATCACATTACTTAGAGCCTAAGAAAGTCAGAGACTGATTTTCATTTTCATTTATTGTCAAACGCTTTTATTTCTGGAGCAAATAATATAATAAAACAAATGAACAAATCCGAAGAGGTTATCATGTGTATAGAGCCTATTAAGATAGTTTAAAGGAATCTTGGCTAATTGAATCACAGTCCCACAGGTATATATCACTTGGCTACATCAGAATTTGGAGCAGCTATAGTACTGTTTTAAACAGTGACTAAAAGTAACCAAATAAATGGCATTAGTAGTATTAGTGTCATACAAATACCGATTTGGTGGCAAAGGTGTATTGCTAATATCACCAAATGAAAGTGTGTGTCATATTTACCACTGAATCTACAGAACTACCAAATTGACCATTTGCAGAATGAATGAATATTTGCCTTTGATTCACTATTTTTCAAAGATCTCATACTCATTATAAAAAATTCAAACAATAGATAAAAATGTTAATATGAAAGTAAAACAACATAAATCTTCAAATTTGGAGATATCATTGGTAACATTCTGAACAACATTCTCCAGACATTTCTCTATGCATGTACACATATGTGTAATATAAAAGAATATTTGCTTTTTTAAAGAAAAAAAAGTTATGATTATTTTTCTAAGTCAATAGCATTTATTAATATTCAGCAAGCATTTAAACACTTACTATGCTAGTTGTTTGGGGCACAATGGTGAGCAATGGCAATATAGTTCAGCTTAAAGGATTTTTTTAAAAGTAGGCTCCATGCCCAGTGTGGAGTTCAACGTGGGGCTTGAACTCCCACCAAGATCAAGATGTGAGCTGAGATCAAGAGTCGGACGCTTAACCAACTGAGCCACCCAGGTGCCCCCAGCTTAAGGATTTTAAAAGGAAGACAGACAATTAAACCTACAATAAAGTGTGCTAAATCCTATGAGAACAGAAATACAGAGTACCTGAGAGCACTTTATCAGTTCTAGGGAGGTAGGAAAAAGGAGAATGTCCTAGAAGAAGTGCCATTTAAACTTAAGGGGAAGGATGGGTAGAACACATACAAGTGAAGTGAAACAAAGCAGAGTTCCAGGCAGTGCACATCTGAAGAAACTGAAGTTTAAGGAGTATGGAGAAATGGCGGCAAATCACCAGAGATAATGCTGAAAAAGCGGGCAATAGAGAATCTAGATTGTATTCTATGGGCAAGTGGGGTTGTCACTGAAAAGTTTAAACAAGTAAGTGATAATGGTGTCTTGGAAGGATCACTCTGATTATAGTATGAAAAATATACTAGAAAAGGCAAGGCTGAAATAAAAGTTAGATCTCTATATAAGCAGAGATATAATTTATCATTTCTAACATTTGTATGAATGTACCATGCAGATTCTGTGAGGCTTGGGACCATCTTCCCTCTTTAATTCTCTATCTCCAGAGTCAAATATAGCATCTAGCACATAATATTTATCAACCTAAGAAATAATTATTATTAGCTAGTAATAACAATAAGCTATTATGTTTAATGAGTATCTACTATACACCAAGAACTGTACTAAGTGCGTACTGCATTTAGTTCCCACAACTATACCATCTTATTTTGCTAAAGAATAAACACGAAAGCTCAGAGTTTAAACTTGTCCAAGATTAGTTTCTTAACTAGTTAGCAGGGGACCAGGTTTAATCCTGGGTCTGCTGACCCCAGAGCCACTTAACCACTTATCCCACTCAAATGACTAATAATTTAACCAATTACTGATTAATGTTCATTCAAATTATTTCTAATTTTTGCTATTACAAATAATACAATGAATCTCTTCAAACATGTCTGAACACCCTTCACCTATTACCTCATAGCATAAAATCTTAGATATTGCATGATGAGCCACAGGACAGGTACAGGTATAAATTTAGATACTTATCATAAAGTTCCTCTGCAGAAAGGTTGTTCCATTTCATACAACTAAAAGTAGAAGATAAGAATGCCTGGCAACCTACCATTACTGAGTGTTACTGATCTCTGCTTACCCCTTGGCATCCAAAAAAAAAAAAAAAATGCCAACAAAACACCTCATTTTGGCTATAGTCTATATTTACAAATCATTACTAACAAAATTATTACCTTTACATATGTTTAAAAGTCATTTTATTTTTCCTTTTAGTTCCTGTTCTTGTCATGTCATTTGTTTATGTTTTAATGATTTTTAGTTAATTCATACTCTTCATGTATCTGGAAATGCAACTTTTTCCTTATTATAAATATTTGTAAATAATGAGATCTTAATATTTGTCTTGTAACCTTGCCATGATTTTAGGGTGTACTTAAGTTTTACATTTTTATGTAAGAGCTACTAATTTTTTTTTTAAGTTTACCATTCATGATTATAAAAATTCTACCCACATTTTAAGAATTTTTTATGTATGTATTTTTTTGAAAGATTTTGTTTATTTGAAAGAGAGAGAGGGATCACAAGTAGGCAGAGAGGCAGGCAGAGATAGAGGGGGAAGCAGGATCCCCGCAAAGCAGAGAGCCCAATGCAGGGCTCGATTTCAGGACCCTGAGATCATGACCCAAGCAGAAGGCAGAGGCTTATAAACCCACTGAGCCACCTAGCACCTCTTTATATTTGTATTTTTAATAGATTTTCGTTATTTATTTGAAAGGGAGAGAGAGTGAGAGAGAGAGCATGAGAGGAGCGAAGTCAGTGGGAGAAGTAGACTCCCTGCCAAGCAGGGAGTCAGACATGGGACTTGATCCAGGGACTCCAGGATCATGCTCTGAGCCGAAGGCAGTCACTTAACCAACTGAGCCACCCAAAGTGCCCACTCTTTTTATATTTTTAATAGCTTTCATTTTGACATTAAATCCAATCTTAGAATTAATTCCAATGTAAAAAATGTGATAAGAATTCAATTATTATTTTTTAAATGGACAGCCAGCTTACTAGATAGGTGAGACTTTAAAACACGTAATAACAGGACTATGACCCAAAGCAGTAATAGTCGGTCTAATCCTAAACAAACAGTTTTTTCTGTCAAGAGAGGAGGATGCAGGTTCCCAGCTGAGCAGAGAGCCCGATGCGGGGCTCGATCCCAGGATCCTGGGATCATGACCGGAGCCAAAGGCAGAAGCTTTAACCCACTGAGCCACCCAGGTGCCCCCCTGTAAAATGAATTTAAATACTTAAATGAGACATTTACAAAATCTTTAAAACAATTTTTTAATATATTTTTAACGATTTTGTTTATTTGTCAGAGAGAGAGAAAGAGCACAAGCAGGGGGAGCAGCAGGCAGAGGGAGAAGTAAGCTCCCTGCCAGGGCCTGATCCTGGACTCGATCTCAGGACCCTAATATCACAACCCAAGCCAAAGGCAGACGCTTAAATGACTAAGCCACCTGGGTGCCCCAATCTTTCTTTTTTTCTTTTCTTTTCTTTTTTTTAAAAAGACTTTATTTATTTATTTAACAGAGAGAAAGAAAGAGCACAAGTAGGCAGAGGGAGAAGGAGAAGCAGGCTCCCTGCTGAACTGGACTTGATTTCAGGATTCTGGGATCATGACCTGAGCCGAAGACAGACACTTAACGAACTGAGCCACCCAGGCGCCCCTAAAATATAAGACATTTTAAACTTCAAATTTTAATCAAAAATAACCTACAGACACTACAGGAATATTCTATATCAAGAGTGGGGAAATTATCTTTAAAAACTTTGTGCAATTCTGTTTTAAAACAACACCCATTTATAACACAAAAATATTCATTGAAAAAAATGTGGAGATGACCAAATACCCCAAACAAAATTCTGTCATATTATGATGCATTCTGTTAAAACTGTAATAGAAAATTAATGGCTGAATAACAAGAGAACAGTGCTATATTAAAAAAAAAATCAAGTTGACTTCCACAATTTTGCTAAAAATGATGTGATAATGGTTTAACATGACTAGGCTACATCTCTTTTTAGCAGCATTAGTAGCATTTTTTTCCAATTATAAAACTTGGATTTCTAGATTTATGTAAACTTGAAGTACAACAGAAAACAAGAATTATAACAAATTCCTTATCACTTTTAAAAACACATAAATGTCTTTGCAAACAACACCTTAGAGAGAGAGAGCAAATCTGTTCGATGCAAGCAATAATAACTAGGTCAAATCATATATAACCAAAATGCAGTTTAGCATTTATTTTTCAAAAAAAACAAAAAACAAAAAACCTCCTCCCCCAATGCGAATCATTTTAGACTAAAACAGAAATACACAATTTAGAGCTATAAAATATACCTAGAAATTTTGAAAGCATTATTGTTAGATATAATAAAGAAAAATGACAGAGCATTTTGGCACTGAATTCTTCTGGAGGTATCAGTAAGATTTACAGATCATTCTGAGGACACTCTCACTCCACATTCCTTTAAAAAATATTTACATAGCTAATTTAAAGGAAAAACAATAAAATAAAATAATTTACCTGACCACTACCAGAAGTTGCCATGTTGATTTCTGCCACTCCTTGACCTTCATTCTGCCGCTCAGCTTCATGTGAGCCAGCTTCATGCTTGTTCTGAGATGACCTCTGTTAATAGGGAGTTAACATCATTACATACAAAAATGGTGAATGCTCTCTTACCCCACAGCTTTTTTTCTTTCCTTTATTAGAGCTTTAAATGCATCAATTATACAGGTTTACAAAAGCATGGAACTGTACTTTATACTTCATAACCTCCAGCATGGTTTCATGACTATTGCAGCAAGAGGAAAGTGAAGTGTGTCCCTTGAGCATTAGAGCCGCACAAGACAAAGGATTTTCTGAGACTCACAGAAACACCATCCTCCACCAGCTGTGCTCACATCACTATCAGGGGATATAACCCAACTAGAACAAATGTCTCTTCTTCAAGGTCACATGGTTCTGGCATTTAATGGAGCTGCAAATATAACAGTTAAACTATTACCTAAGCTTACAAATACATTCTGTGTATTTATACACACACACACACACACACACACACACACACACACACATATATCTTCTGCTGCTAATAAAAAAAAGTCATGAAATCAGTAAGCTCTTAGATTCTGATATGAATAAAACCAAAAACATTTTCTAATGTAACCACCATCTATTATATGAAATGAAAATGACAGATTATATCCAGTAAAAGCAGTCATCTCAGGATAGGTTATATCCAGGATAAAGCAATCACTCTGTGAAAACACCACTGCAGAATCAAAGAAGTAAAATAATTTTTCCATTATCTTTTATTAGAAGCACAAATGTGCTTGCTGGCTCTAGGAAAATGATACTCAAAAATAAAAATTATATTTTTAAAAACTTGCTGTATTTAATAATGGATAATTATATTACAAAATGGCTTGTACTATAATTTCCTTAAACATCAAGCTTTCCTAGACCATTTAAATGTGACTTAAAAGTTAATTTACATGCGGGGCGCCTGGGTGGCTCAGTGGGTTAAAGCCTCTGCCTTCAGCTCAGGTCGTGATCCCAGGGTCCTGGGATCGAGCCCCACATCGGGCTCTCTGCTCAGCAGGGAGCCTGCCTCCCCCTCTCTCTGCCTGCCTCTCTGCCTACTTGTGATCTCTGTCTGTCAAATAAATAAATAAAAATCTTTAAAAAAAAAAAAAAAAGTTAATTTACATGAAATATTTCTATCAATAAACTAGTCAAGTTATATATAGGCAAAAATGAGGTAGCTCAATAATTCAGAAATAGAAGAAAAAATAGTATCATATGAAAATACCACTATAAAATTCAACAAATTCAATAAAAGTAGAAATATTACAAAGTCAAATCGAGAGACAAAATAAATAAAAATCCTATTAAAAACACAAAGATTTGACACTAACATAATTAAAGATGTCAATGTAAAAGTAATTACTGAGCATCTACTTATGTTAGATACTTGTACGAGGTGCCACAGAATATAGTGCTGGCAAAATAAGGCACTGTTCTACATACTCCTCAAGCTCAAAGTCTCATCAGGGATACCATGAGAGAACTAACAATGAAGTAAAAACTGACAAGCACACTGAAGAGAGTATAGGCGCTGTGAGAATAAACAAGCAGAGGGATATCACATGGTCTAACAGTTTGGGAAGGAGCCTTCTTAAAAAATGCTGCTTGAACTGCGATCTAAAGGAGTTCTGGGGCAAGGGACAGAGTTAGGGGAAGGTTTTAGGTAAGCAGATCATATGCAAAGGACATGTGGTAGGGGGAGGAGGTGGTTTGTTCAAGTATGTTAGAAAAATCATGGTGCAGAAGGTAGAAAAAAAGATGGTAAAAAAAAAATCTTACTCATTTTGTTGAATTTTAGTGTGATTCTCATATACCACTTCTGCCCTCAAATAACTGATACGAGGCTATTAATGGGAAAAGTTAATATAAATTGTTTTTATAAGGTCAAATTCTAATTTTAAATGGTCTAAATAGGTAGGAAACATTGAGGAGACCAGTTTGGAAGCTAATGTTTTAAATTTAAGCGTGAGATGATGGTACCTCATACCAGGCAAGCAGTGACATGGATAAAAGAAGTAGGGACAGAGGGGTAAATCTGAAGGACTTGATACTAATGGATATGGAATAGAAGAGATCTTGTGTCAAGAATTATTCCTATATTCCTTAGCTCACACAACTGAATAATGATGGTGTCACTTGCACAGAAGTTAATACTAACAGAGTGAGGGTTTTTTGGAGGAAGTGGCATGGTAAGAAGGACTTAGGAGGAGAAGATCATTAACTACATTTTGAGTATGTTGGATTTAAGGTGTCTTGGAGACATTTAAGTGGAGATGCAAAGAAGGCACACAGATTTAGGAGTCTGGAACTCAGGACTAGAAAAATGAATTTAAGAGCCAATAGTGTATAAAAGGTAAGTAAAACTATAAGCATACAGATGGTCTAAGGGAAAGATAATACAGATAAAAGAAATGACTTAAAGAATACATACAAAAAGCCAAAGAGGTGGGAGAAAAAAAAAAAAAAAACAGTGTTGCCATAAATGCCAAGAGAAGAATATTTCAAGCAATGGGAAATGTTTAATAATGTAGAAAATGTCAAGATGAAGACTGAAAATACCAAGTTAGTTAATAATATAGAAATCGCTGATGGGAGTAGAGACTAGCTAGACTGGTGTGTTTTAAGAGTGAACAGTGGGGAGGAAATACAGGCTTGGGAGTCCAGAAACACCTGTGCAGTGGGGGAATGGGGAAAGACAATGAGGGAGGTAAGGGGACCCACAGAGGAAGGTAGTTGCAGGGAAAGGCAGAATTAAGGAAGGTTCATTTTATATTTTGAAAGATAAGATTTGAGCGTGTTTAAATGTCAATGCAAAGCTGGTCACAGAAGAGAAAGAAGATAAATATGTGAGAGAAAAGAGATGAGTAAGGAGTTCTTAAAAGGCAGGAGTTGAAAATCCAAAGCACACACAAGAAGGCAGAACGTCTTCTGACAGGAAGAACAGGCAGTTCTGACAACAGATAATGTTTCCTCTATGAAGGAGGAGATGGAATTATTGAGGAAGATTAGTAAAGTCACTTCCAAAAAGAGGAGAATGGGGGATCCACAGAAACACAGTAGTCCTGAAGGATTAAGAGGTCCATCTGATGATAGAATGATGAATATGATCAAGTTAAAAAAAAAAAAGTCCAACGTTTACTCTGCACTAATCACTTGGCGTCTACTGATTTATTTAAACCTTATTCCAACTCTATGAGGTAGGTATTATTATTATCCCCAGTTTACAGATAAAGAAACTGAAGCACAGAGAAGATTAGTACCTGGCTTTAGGTCTCATACCTAGTAACGGCAGAGTCAGAACTGGGATCAGAAGCCTGACGCCAGGACGCAAACTAGTATTTAACACTTACTATCTTTATTTTCTTTCCTTATTTGTTATTTACTTCCCTTTATTCTTTTACTGGTCCTAGGCCTGCCTGCACTCTTTACCATGGTCCAATTTCAGTATATTGAAGTGAACACTCTTTACCATTGTTCAACACTGAAGGCAAAGAAACTGTTGCTGATTCCTATGAAAGAATAATCCTAACTGGCATCCTCATTTCCAGAGTCGCTGGACAAACTTCCCCAAATTTTACTACCCTAGGGCTTGAAAAAAGTTAAAAAAAAAATTGTTGAGATATTTGCATACCACAACATTCACCCATTTAAGGGTACCATTTTTTTAATTCTTTTTTTTTTTAATATTTATTTATTTATTTGACAGATAGAAATCACAAGGAGGCAGAGAGGCAGGCAGAGAGAGAGAGAGGAGGAAGCAGGCTCCCCGCTGAGCAGAAAGCCCGATGCGGGGCTCGATCCCAGGACCCTGGGATCATAACCTGAGCCGAAGGCAGAGGCTTTAACCCACTGAGCCACCCAGGTGCTCCAGGGTACCATTTTTAAAAAAAAAGATTTTATTTATTTACTTGACAGCGATCACAAGTAGGCAGAGAGGTAGGCAGGGAGAGAGGGGGAAAGCAGGGTCCCCGCTAAGCAGAGAGCCCAATGAGGGGCTCCATCCCAGGACTCTGATATCATGACCTGAGCCGAAGGCAGAGGCTTAACCCACTGAGCCACCCAGGCACCCCAAGGGTATCATTTTTTCCTAAGTGTACCAAGGATCACCATAATCCATCTTTAGAACATTTTGATCATTCTAATAGAATCCCGTTTTAGTTAATCCTCATTCCCACCCATGTCCCTGGCTTAACTACTTTCTGTCTTTATAAATCTGACTTTTCTGGACATTTCTTTTCTTTCTTTTTTTTTTTTTCTTCCTATTTTATTTATTTATTTATTTGACACAGAGAGATCACAAGTAGGCAGAGAGACAAGCAGAGAGAGAGAGAGGAAGAAGCAGGCTCCCTGCTGAGCAGAGAGCCCGATGCGGGACTCGATCCCAGGACCCTGAGATCATGACCTGAGCCGAAGGCAGCGGCTTAGCCCACTGAGCCACCCAGGCGCCCTCTGGACATTTCTTATAAATGAAACATGCAGACTTACATGTCTGGTTTCTTTTACATAGCATGTTTTTGAGCTTGATCCACGTTACAGCATGTATCACCAATCTGTTCCTTTTTATTGCAGAACAGTATTCAGTTGTAAAGATATACCACATTGTGTTAATCATTCACCAGCTGATCCCCATTTGCAGTGTTTCTACTTTGGGGGTTACTATGAATAATACTGCTATGAACATTCAAGTTAGAGTCTGTGTGTAAACGTATGTTTTCATGTCTCTTGGATAGGTACCTTGAAGTGGAATTGCTGGATCACACGGTAACTCTATGTTTAGTATTTTAAGTAACTGCCGAACTGTTTTCCAAGTGGCTGTACATTTTCCATTCCCAATAGTAAAGTATGACAACTTCTATTTATTCACATCCTTGCCAATGCTTATTAACTGTCCTTATGATTACAGCCAACCTAATGGGTATAAACTGGTATCTCACTGTGGTTTTGATTTGCATTTCCTGAATGACTAATGACAGTAAGCATATTTTCATGTGCTTACCAGCCATTGCTGTACCTTTTCTGGTGAAATGTTTACTAAAATCTTTTGCCCATTTTTAAATTGAGCTGTCTCCTTATTAATAGTCATAAAAATACTTTGTATAGGATTTTAATAAATATTTCTCACTGGTTATTTTCTTTATCTTTCTTTCTTTCTTTCTTTCTTTTTTAAAGAGTTATTTACTTATTTATTTGAGAGCAAGAACAAGACAGAGAATCTTTAAGCAGATGCCCTGCAGAAAGCAGAGCCTGATACGGACTTCGATCTCAGGACCTGAGCTGAAACGAGGACAGATGCTCAACTGATGGAGTGACCTGGCTTTCTCACTGGCTATTTTCTAAAGATTTTACAACCACCCTACAATTCTCCCCCCAGATCCCATCTTTTTGATCTCCCCAAGTGTATTTGCTTGTCGATTAGTAATCCAGCTTTTCTGAGGAGATACACAAGAAAGGGGTAGAACTGGTTGTTTCCTGTATCTTTTTGTAATTTTTCATATTTGAATCATGTGCAATAATTACATCACTTGAATTACATACTGTGTCTAGACCCTAAGCCAGAGCTGTCAACAGGTAGGACAAAGACAATGCTATATGCAATATGCTTCATGGAGAAATTATTTGAAATTAATTTGAGAAAATAATCTGAAATTAATATTAATAATAATGTTACTATTATTATCTTCTCTTTTCTTGTCTCTACTATGTATGAACTAATTTATGGGTGTCCAAATCCTGGTTTTCTCCATTTTCCAGATCCTTCCACTTATCTATTATTAGCTGAACAACAACAATGGAATAAAGAAACTAAAAAGCAAATAAAAAAAGTTCTTGTTCTTTCTTTCTTTTTTTTTTTTAGTTCTTGTTCTTTCTTAAATGTAACATGGTACCTTTGTTTAATCTACATTCGCTGAACTAGTAGACAAAACGTAACCACTGTAGGCTATGACTGATATAATCATTTTCATAAGAAAGAAAGCAAGAAGAGATTGGATTACAACAGTGGACTGTTGGCCCCAGATCTAATGGTATGGATAGAAGTTGAACAAATACAAAAAACACAAACAAGTCTCCAACCTGCAAAAAACTCAGAACCATGTTGGAAAATAAGGGTGGCAATCAACAAATGACAATTTTTTAGGGCTTTCTGGAGGCCAGAAAGTTGGTAAACTTTGGAATTACCAGCAGGGAATAGTTATAGTGGGAAAATGACAACAAAAAGCTAGGGTAGTAATATTAATAGCAGAAAAAATGAAATTCAAGGTGGAGAGCATTAAATGTAATACACAGAGCTATTTCATACAAGATTCAATCAACTAGAAAAAAATGTGAATATTCATTCCAAAATATAAAAGAATCTGCTTGATGCAGACAAACAATAATAATCAGGATATAAAAGATAGGAAAAAACTGTAACTAAAGAAATGAGAAAAACAATAGCAGCAAAGAAAGCAGAAAATTTAAACGAGAAAATATAAAATGTAGTGCTGTTCAATAAAAACAAAAGGCTGCCTCTTTACAAATAATTTAAAAAATAGAGCGTAATAAATTAAATCAAGGTGGGGGAAAAAGATAAACTACACTGAAAAGTCAAAGGAGTGGCAACAACCAGAATACTGACAACAACGATACCAGTGAGACTGAAAAAGGAGCAGAGATACTGTTCTTTTTTCCCCCTAGTCCTTAAGAGTCAACATTGCAAAATGGACACTTATTCCTTATATTACAAATAGCCAGTTTTTATTGGCTTAAGAGAGCCAAGTTAAACTGCTTTTAGGAATATGACTTCATAGTACTTGTACTTAAAATGCCTACTTAGCAAATACACGTTTCTGCATATCTCAGATTCAGATATACTGAAGTCAAAGCACCTATGATATTAAGAGTCAGGCATATAGGAAAACAACCAACCAGGTGACTAGAAGGTTGGAACTCTGGGCCAGACTGACTTCCAGAAAGGAGTAAGAGAGGGGGCTGGAAATTGAGGTCAATCATATAGCTACCTGTTTAATCAAGCACACCTACATAATGAACTCCCAATAAAACTGTGGATGCTAAAGCTCAGTGGAGCTTCCTGATTTTGAATATACTGATGTGCTGGGAGAATGAACTGTTGAGAGTCTATGAGAGCACAGAAGCTCTGCATTCTTTATCTCTCACTTTCCCCAGATATTACCCTACATTGGTCTCATCATTTGGCGGTTCCTGATCTGTATCCTCTCTATCAAAACTGCAATTGTATGTGTAGTAATTCCAGTGAATTCTGAGTCACTCTAGTAAATTAATAAACCTAGGGGGATGTGGGAAACCCCTAATTTGTAGCCAGTTGGGCACAAGTATGGGTAGCTTGTGGAGCGGTAGTCTTCTGAAGCACTCTGCCATTAACCTGTATAGGATATGTTCACTCCAGGTAGTTAAGTGTCAGAATTGAATGGTATTAGAATATACCCACTTGCAGTAGAATTTACAGCAAGCTGGGCAGAGTACAGGTGGCTTGGGGACAGCTGACACTTGCAGCTGGTGTCTGCAGTAATGTCAGTCTTGTGAATGACTTTATCCTTAAATGGGGGGTCTGCACTCTGCTCTCCGGGTAGTCAGTGTTAGAACTGAACAGAATTACGGGACACCGAGCCGTGTCAGAGAACAGGTGTTAGAATATAGCTGGAAATAATTTTCTTTCAGAAATTTTAAGAAATTGGTATGTGCTTCCCAGCTTCCAGTGTTGGTGTATATATAACTAAAGACATTTACATTCCTGTTTTCTTTTTCTTGTTTGTTTTCCTCTCCTTCTCTAGAATGTTTTAGGACTTTATTTTTATTCCTAGTGAAATGAAACTGTGCCATGTGCCTTCTGTGGGATTCTTTTAATCTGTGGTATTGGATACTGAAAAGACCATTTTATCTGGAACACTATGCCCCTCAAGTCTAGGGTATTTTTTTTTTTTTTTTAAAGATTTTATTTATTTATTTGACAGACAGAGATCACAAGTAGGCAGAGAGGCAGGCAGAGAGAGAGGAAGGGAAGCAGGCTCCCCGCTGAGCAGAGAGCCCGATGCGGGGCTTGATCCCAGGACCCTGGGATCATGACCTGAGCTGAAGGCAGAGGCTTAACCCACTGAGCTACCCAGGCGCCCCAAGTCTAGGGTATTTTATTTCTGTGATTATTTCCTCCCTCTAGCTCCTCCATTCTCTTTCTGGAGCTCCTTTTTATTTGGCTAGTGAACCCTCCAGGAATGATTCTTTGATTTTCTTACCTTTTCTGTTTTCCATCTCATACCTTTCTGGTCTATTTTCTGAGAAGTCTGTCTTTCATTTCTGCTAACACCATACTTTTAATTCTCAGGAACTCCTTCTTGAATTCTCTGAATGTTCTTTTTATGTACCATTGTTTTCTACCACTGTGGATGCATTTCCTTTTATGAGAATATTAACATTAGTTTTAGGTTTTAAAGTGTTCTCTCTGCATACTGTCTTTTTCCATTAGTCTTGTAGTTTTTAATTGTCCATCCCTACTTCAGAATGGGCTACTTACAAAAAGGTTAAGTGACATTCTATGCATGAGGGATGAAGACTGGCAACTACAGCTACTCTATAGGGTGGTCTGGCTGGGTTGTTTTATTGGGGAATCTTCCAATATCAGTACCTTTAGGTCTATTTTCTTGGGTTAGTCACATTTCTTAGAGAAGCAGTTGCTAGGAACTTGCCTATATATATATATTTATTTGAGAGAGATTTATTGAGAGAGATCACAAGCAGGCAGAGAGGCAGGCAGAGAGAGAGGAGAGCTGCTCTGCTGAGCAGAGAGCCCGATGCGGGGCTCGATCCCAGGACTCCGAGTTCATGACCTGAGCCAAAGGCAGCGGCTTAACCCGCTGAGCCACCCAGGCGCCCCGGAACTTGCCTATATTATAAGCCTGGATGCCAGTGAAGGTTTCAGCATTCAGTAAGAAAATTTTTACTTATTTCAGTTTTTAGTATGATATCCCAACTTCAGTTACACTAGGGTTACCCCTATCAAAAGACCCTTTCTTTTAGCCTTTCTAGAATAAGTTCCTCTTCTTTTGCTGGGATTGGAAAGAAGATACCCACTACTGAGAGTTCAAGACAGCCTCTGGAGGCTCCACCTGCTTCTTAACAAATTTTCAATCATCCTCTAACTAAAATTTTAGCCTCACATACAGAGGGACCTATTTTGGAATCCTTTAAGACTCTATAGTATAAAATGAGTTGCTTCAAGACCCCCTACTGCTGACCTAAGGGTTTAATTCACTACCATATACTAAAATCGTGCATTTATTTACCTGCTTTCCAGCTCCCCCAATTTTATTATTACCTTCCCTGTCTTTATGTCTTTTTCATTTTATCCTTTTATTGTAATTTTAATGAGGATTGTAGAGCAAGCATAAATAAATTTGTATGATCAATTTTAATCATGAATTACAGAGAGGTAATAGCTTATTTACTAGTTGATAACAGCCAAATTAAGTTAGTTATCTGATTATATGGAATCTGATGACTTAAGTAAAGCATTTGTATTTATGGCTCTATAGATTTTAACTGGGTAGGAATTATTAAAAGATCAGCATAATCAAGGTTCTTGGTAATTTCACTTACTTTCATGAACAACCTTATGAAGTGTCTCAATTCTTTAGAACATCTGTATTTCAATGATGCCACATTAATTAGACATATTTTATTATCTTAAAACAACTATATTTATATCTATAAACAAACAAACAAACAAAGAAACAGTTTACTAACCTCGGCTTCTGTTGCTTGGGACTGTAAAAGTTGTCGTATACGAAGTATATCCTTCTCTATTTGTTGAATTCTGGTTACTCTTCGCTAAAAGAAAGTAAGTAACCAAATCAGATCTAATTTTATTAAAAACATTAGTATAAACAGTCATACTATGGCTATCATGTAACAGCTCAGGGTTATGCTAAATCATTCTTATAAAAGCAGTTTGTACATTCATACACTGGTGATATATTGTGGCAGTTCAATTTTTTAGTAAGTCTAATTATATATGATAGATTTGTTTAGGGAAATGGTAAATATGTAAGTCATACATCAAATTGCCTGATGCAGATGGTAAAAAAATTTGTATTTAAGTTATTCTCAAAAAACAGTTCAAGAAATTGAAAATTACACCTAAACTTGATCTTTATCCTAATCCAGATGCCAGTATAATGTAACAGATTTATAGAAAGCATGGTAATGTCTACACACACAAGCATATGCATGAAAGGGAGGAGCATCTGATTTGTTTTAGTAGATATCGGGGTTTAAACAGTACAATTAACCTGTTCAAGAGTTATTCTTATTACAAGACATGAGTACCTTTCAGCTGTACCTTTCCCAAATACCTTCTGCAGCTAAACATTATTTTTATTCCCAAACCTAGGATCACAATGATGTTAAAACCAAGATTTTGCTTTAATTTCATGAACAGAAGTGGAAGTAAGAAAGTATCTCTTGCTCTGTTAAATAAATAAATAAATAATATCTTTAATTAAAAAAAAAAAGTTGCTACAGAGAAATTACTGCCTATGCTCTTTCTAGGACTTTTATAGTTATGAGTCTCACATTTAAGTCTTTAATCTCACATTAAGTCTTTAATCCATTCTGAATTCAGTATTGTGTAAGAAAGTGTAAGAAAGTGATCCCGTTTTCCCAATACCATTTGTTGAAGAGACTGTCTTTTTCCCATTGCATATTCTTGCCTCTTTTGTTGAAAATTAATTGACCGTATAATTGTAGATTTGTTTCTGGGCTTTCTATCCCATTCCACCGATCTATGTCTCTTTGTCCCAGTGCCCTACTGTTCTGATTACTACAGCTTTGTAGTATAACTTGAAATCTGGAATTGTGATACTTTCAGTTTTTTCTTTTTCAAGATCGTTTTGGCTATTCAGGTCTTTTGCGGTTCTGTACACATTTTAGGACTGTTTGTTCTAGTTCTGTGGAAAATGCTATTGGTATTTGGATAGGGATTGCATTAAATGTGTACTTCACTTTGGGTAGTATGGATATCTTTCTTAATTTCTCTTTCTGTTGCTTCATTATTAGTGTATAGAAATGCAAATAATTTCTATAAAGTGACTTTGTATCCTGGGACCTTTCTGAATTTGTTTATTAATTCTAGTGGTTTTTTGGTGGAGTCTTTAGGGTTTTCTATATTCAGTATCACGTCACCTGCAAACACTGAAAGTTTTACTTCTTCCTTAACAATCTAAATGCCTTTTATCCCTTTTTCTTGTTCCATTGCTATGGCTAGGACTTCCAGTATTATGTTAATAAAAGTGAGAGTGGATATCCTTGTCTTGTTCTTGATCTTAGGGGAAAAACTCTTGAGTTTTTCCTCTTTGAGAATGATGTTAACTCTGGATTTTTCATATAAGGTCTTTATTATGTTGAGGTATGTTCCCCCTAGATCTTTGTGGAGGGTTTTTATCATGAATGTATGTTGTACTTTGTCAAATGCTTTTTTTGTTTTTACATCTATTGAAATGATCATATGGTTTTTATCCTTAATCTTATTAATGTGATGCATCACATTGACTGATTTATGAATATCCAACCACCTTTGCATCCTGGAAGTAAATCTCACTTGATAGTGGTGAATGATTTTTTTTTAAACTTGAATTCAATTTGGTAATATTATGTTGGGGAATTCTGCATCTATGTGCACCACAGTTACCGGCCTGTAGTTCTCCTTCTCTAGTGTCTTTATCTGGTTTCTATACCAGGGTAATGTATTCCTTGTAGAATAAATTTAGAAGTTTTCCTTCCTTTTCTGTCATTTGGAATAGTTTGAGAAGAGGTATTAAATTTTCTTTAAATATTTGGTAGAATTTTGCTATGAAGCCATCTCGTCTGGACTTGTTTGCTGGGAGTCTTGATTACTAATTGAATTTCATTGCTGGTAACCAGTTTGTTCCAATTTTCTATTTCTTCCTGATTCAATTTTGAAAAACTGTATTTCTAGGAATTTATCCATTTCTTTTAGGTTGTCCAACTTGTTGGCATATAATTTTTCATAACATTCTTATAATCCTTTGTATTTCTGTGGTGTCAGCTGTTATCTCTCCTCTTTCATTTCTGATTTTATTTGAATCACCCCTCTCTCTCTCTCTTTAATGAGTCTAGCTTAGGGTTTATGCATTTTGTTGATCTTTTCAAAGAATCAGCAATTGGTTTCATCAACTGTTCTACTGCTTATTTAAATTTCTATTTTGTTGATTTCTACTCTAATTTTTGTTATTTCCTTCCTTCTACTGACACTGGGTTTTGTTTGTTCTTCTGCTTTAGGTGGAAGGTCAGGTTTTTTAAAGATTTTTCATGCACCTTGAGGTAGGCCTATATTGCTATAAACTTCCCTTTTAGAATAGCTTTTGCTGCATCCCAAAGATTTTGGACCATCATTTTTTCATTTTTATTTGTTTTCATGTATTTTTTGGTTTTCTCTTTGATTTCTTAGTGGACCCCATTCATTGTTTAGTAGCATGTTATTTAGCCTCCACATATTTGTGGTCCTTCCAGATTTTTTCTTGTGGTTCATTTCCACTTTCATAGTGTTGTGGTCAGAGATGATGCATGGGTTGACTTTGATCTTTCTGACTTTGCTGAGACTTTTTTGTAGCCTAATATGTGATCTATTCTGGAGAATGTTCCATCTATACTTGAGAAGAATATATATTTTGCTGTTTTAGGATGGAATGTTCTGAATTTATCTGTTGAATCCTCCGAGTCCAATGTGTCATTCAAAGCCTCTGTTTCTTCTTGATTTTCTGTTTGGACAATCTGCTCATTGAATATAAGTGGGGTTTCAAAATCCCTTACTATTACTGCATTACCATCTATCACTTTCTTTATGTTTGTTTTTAACCCCTTTAAGTACTTGGGTGCTCCCATATTGGATCCATAAATATTTACAATTGTTAGATTTCCCTGCTGGATTATCTACTTAATGATTATATAATGTCCTTCTCTGTCTTTTGTTACAGTCTTTATTTCAAAGTCTATTTTGTCAGATAGAAGTATTGCTATCTCATCATCTTCCCTTTCACATCCATTTACATGATGAATGCTTCTCTAGCCCTTCACTTTCAATCTGTGTTATGGCTTTAGGTCTGAAATGAGTTTCTCATAGGCAGCACATAGATGGGTCTTGTTTTTTTTTTTTTTTAAATCCGTTCTGTCACCCTTATTTTTGGGAGCATTTAGTCCATTTACATTTCAAGTAATTATTGATAGGTATGTATTTATTGTCATTTTGTTACTTGTTTTATGTTTGTTTGTGTAGTTTTTCTCCATTCCCTTCTTGTCTTGCTCTCTTCTCAAAACTAGTTGATTTTTTTGAGTAATATACCTGGATTCCTTTCTCTTTATTTTTGAATATTACTGGTTTTTGATTGGTAGTTACCATTTGGTTTGTATGCATCATCTCATATACAGAGAAGTCTATATTAAGATGATGGCCACTTAAGGTTGGACCCATTCTTTACTCCTCTTTTCTATATTTTAGGTATATGATATCATACTTTATATCCTTTTATTTTGTGAGTCCTTTGACTGATTTTTTAAAAAAGATTTTATTTATTCACCAGACAGAGAGAGAGAGAGAGCGAGAGAGAGGACACAAGCAGGGGGAACAGCAGGCAGGGGGAGAAGGCTCCCTGCTAATCAAGGAGCCCAATGCGGGACTCCATCCCAGGACCCTGGGATCCAGACCTAAGCCAAAGGCAGATACTTAACCAACTAAGCCACCCAGGCATCCCCCTTTGACTGATAGATATACTTATTTTTACTACTTTTGTGCTTCCTAATTTCCTTACTTTTTCCTTTCTGCTTGGTCTTTCCATTCCACTTAAAAAGTCACCTTTAAACTTTTCTTGTAGGGCTGGTTTAGTGGTAATGAGTTCCTTTACTTTTGTTTGTCTGGGAAATTATTTCTCCTTCTATTCTGAGTGATAACTTTGCTGGATATTCTTGGTTGCAGGATTTTTTTTCCCCCACTACTATGAATATATCATACTCCTCCTCTCTGGCCTAAAAAATTCTGCTGAAAAATCTACTGATAGCTTTATAGGGTTCCTCTTGTATGTAACTAGTTTCTTCTCTCTTGCTGCTTTTAAAATTCTCTCTTCATCACTAGTCTTTGCCATCTTACTTACTATATGTCTTGGTGTGGACCTTGCTGGGCTGATTTAGTTGGGGGGATCTCTGTGCCTGCTGGATGTAGAGTTGTCTCCTTCCCCAGACTCAGTTAGTTTTCAGCTATTTTCTCTTCAAATAAATTTTCTGCCCCCCTCTTCTCTCTTTTCTCCTTCTGGGATCTCCATAATGCAAATGTTATTATACTTGATGGTATCAATGAGTTCCCTAAGTCTATTCTCATTTTGCGTCATTTTTTCCTCTCATCTGCTCAGCTTGATTACTTTCCACTACTCTGTCCTGCAAGTCACTGATTCATTCTTCTGCTTCTACTATGTATTCCATCTAGAGTATTTTTATTTCATTTAATGTGTTCTTCATCTCTGTTACTTTTTTTTTTTATCTCATTGTCACTGAGTCTTCCACTCTTTTCCCATCAAGTACGGTGAGTATATTAACGATAATTTCTTTGAATTCTCAGGCATATTATGTACCTCTGTTTTGCTTAGGTCTCTGGCTGTGATTTTTATCCTACTGTTTCATTTAGGACATATTCTTCTATCTAATTTTGTCTTACTCTCTGTATCTGTTTCTCTGTGTTAGGAAAGACAGTCCTGTTTCCTGCACCTGAAACTAAATGGTCTTATGAAGAAGAGGTCCACAGTGCTCCACTGTGTCCCCTGTTCACCAGAACCTGGTACTTTAGGGGTATCTCCTATGTGAGATGCGTGTGCCCTGCTGTTGTGGCTGAGCTGCTTTTTCCTTCAGTCCAGCCAGCTGCAATGGCTCTCTACCAGTTGTTGTAGGCAGAGTCTCGTTTCTGTAGTGGTAGTGGGCCAGTCTGGGGATGACTTGGACTTGAGTTGAGCCAGACCAGGTATTTGCTAGAGATGCAGTAGCACCAGACTGCCGTGTCCTTCCTCTGTGTTGTCAAACCACCTGCCTGCTTCCAGTCCACTGGTGGGGCCTCCTCTGACTTGTATGTGTGGTTATCTTTCCCTTTCTCTGGGGGTTAGGAGTCACTGTGGAGTAGTGGTGGCCACTGTAGGGACTTGCCTGCACACAACCAGTTCTCTGGCACTGCCTCATATGGGCTCTGGCTAAGAGAGTATTGGAGAGGGCAGGTGTCCCCATAGCGCACAGCTGAGGAGCAGCACCAGCAAGCTTTTTGTGTCCTAGTCTTCTATAGGAGGGGCCCTAGAGCACTGGGACTAAAGCTGCTTGATGGGTTCCTTAGAAGCACAGCCCAGGAGCCGGGGGTTGGGGGGCGGGTGTCCACCAATAAAATTTTACATTAAAAATTTTAATATTTAAAATATGAAAGTAAGGGGCTTCCTGGGTGGCTCAGTGGGTTAAGCCTCTGCCTTCAACTCAGGTCATGATCTCAGGGTCCTGGGATCAAGCCCCACATTCGGCTCTCTGCTCGGCAAAAAGCCTGCTTCCTTCTCTCTCTCTGCCTGCCTCTCTGTCTACCTGTGATCTCTTTGTCAAACAAATAAATAAAATCTTTAAGAAAAAAATGAAAGTAGGAAACTGTATTTAATATTCCTCTTGGTTTCTGTATTGCCAATATGTCACTAAATCTTGAAGTCATTCTATGTTTTGATATCCACTGTGATAGAGGATTTCTAACAACACTACCTTTGTGCTTCTGTTTCTCAAAATGAAAACAGAAGAAGCCGTGGGGTGCCTGGGTGGCTCAGTTGGTTAAGTATCTGCCTTTGGCTCAGGTCATGATCACAGGGTCCTGGGATTAAGCCCCGCATCGGGCTCCCTGCTCTGCGGGAAGCCTGCTTCTCCCTTTCCCACTCCCCCTGCTTGTGTTCCCTTTCTCACTGCCTATCTGTCAAATAAATAAATAAAATATTAAAAATTTAAAAAAAGAAAGAAAATGGAAGAAGCTAGTAACATTTCTTTCCTTTTTTTACATGATAACATTGACTACTGGCAAAACTATGCTTAGTAACAAGTGCTTAACAGTTCAGGGCAATGTAGTTGGTGTAACTTTTGAAAATCTGTTTTAAAAAAACTCTAAGAGTAATACAGTTGAATACAGATTCAGGATAACTCTCAACAAACTGGGAATAGAAGGTAAATTCCTTAACTTGAGAAACAGTATCTATCAAAAACTGAGTAAACAACACACTTAAAAGTGAAATTTTAGGAGTTGTCCCTTTAGTCATAGTAAGACAGAAGACCAGTATCACTGCTTCTTGTTCAAAGATGAATTTGAGTTCTTATCCAATATAAAGAGAAAAACAAAAAACTGTAAACGGCAAAAAAAATTACCATTTGACAGTTTATATAGAAAATGCAAGAAAAATGCAAGAAAATCTTAAACTACTGAGATGAATTAAAGAAGTGTTCTGGAAGGTCACTAGATACTTACTGCTTAAATGTAATTTAGTAATTATAGTAAATCTTATTCATAATAGTAGCAAAAAGTTATGTACCTAGGAATAATAAAAAAAGATATATAAAATCTTTATAGAGGATACTACAAAAGTTTATTGAGGGACATAATATTACCCCTTAATAAATGGAGATATAAAATTAATAACACCTACTATATATTGAGTGTTTACTGTGTGTCAGATTCTAAGTGCTTTTACATGTATTAACTCATTTAATCCTCACATTTCAGTTTAGCATTCTATTTTACCAATGAGAAAACTGAGGCAGAAAATTTCCCTAAAACCAGTGCTGATAAATAGCAGGTCTGGAATTAGAACTCAGGAAGTCTGGCTAGGGATTCCATCCTTCAACCAAGAACCAATTTTTATATTGCACAGATAGGAATTCTCTTCAAATTAATTTATAAATTCAATGTGACTTAATAAAAAATGTATTAGGCTTTTCTTTGAATTAGAGAAACAAACTAAACTTCAGACAGAAGAGTAATGAGACAGAATATAACCACAATTTTACAAACAAAAATAGGAGAACACACTCTGATCAGGTACCAAGATTTAGAAAACTACTGCAAATAAAACAATGTGGTATCAGTGCAGGCACAGAGAAACTTAAAAAAACTAATGGAATAGAATCTATATATATCCAGCAAATATAAACTTCCCATATGCCAGAGACGGCATTACTAATCAATGGGGAGATAGTGGAGTATCAAAAAAAGATAACAAGTAATTTAGTTAAAAACATAAATATGCACATATCTATGTATATGGTATTATAGATAATTGATCATATATTAATAAAAACCAACATATTATTTAAAGTATCTCATATATTAAATAATTACATATGCATACATATAAAAATCACATACACTTGTGCGTATCTATGTAAAATTAGATCCCTACCTCCAAAACATACATAATGGCATGTTAGAGAAGAATGCCAAGACTTAATTGTAAAAATAAAACATTGTAACATAGGAAAAGATGTATAATTCATAGAAAGCACAACTATGGCAATATATTTAATTTAGCTCTATAACAAAAACTCAATTTTTGTTATCACAAAGCTAAAATAGGTAATGGATTTTGCAGGGAGGAGTTGTGATATGTATTATCTATAACAAAGTGGTATCAAGAGGATATTAATACATTTTTCAAATATTTAAGAGTAAGATTTTTAACATAATAGAAAATGGGAAAAAGATGAAAAAATAACAAAGTCCAAAAGTCTAATAAATACATGAAAGAATATTCAACTTCAGTAGTATTCAAGAAAATATATATTAAATGACAAGCTAATGTTTCATTGCCCACCAACTGTTAATTATGAAGTCTGACTCACAAGGGCTGGAGACATACAGAAGAAACAGGATTCTCACATACTACTGTTAGAAATGTAAATCATTAAAATCATTTTGAGTGCAATTTGGCCAACACTAGTTACAAACACTCATACCTTATGGCCAGCAATGGTGCTTGTAGATATATACCCTGAAGCTGAAGTCAGCAGATTAGGGCCTATTAGCCATCTGTTTTGTGAATTAAGTCTTATTGAAACACAATCATGCTGATTTGCTTACATATGATCTACGGTTGCTTTCTTGCTACATAGGCAGAGTTGAGTGGCTGTGACGGAGACCATATGGTCCACAAAGAATAATATATATATATTTTTTATGACTCCTTAAGAAAAAGATTGTGACTCTTAACTGAAAAAGATGTTTACACATATTTACAAGATATGAATAACTATGTTTATCAGTTGTTTTAACAGTGAAAAATTACCCTCAACCTAAAAGTCCATCAACTAGGAAACATATAAATTCTATTACCCATATAATAACAAAAAATTATGGTAAAATGGAAGGGTAAGGAACTTTCATCTTACAAATCCCCAGTTCCCAAAAGTAAGTACTATTAAAAACCTGGTGTACATTTTCCTAGCCATTGCTTGCATGTATACAGGAAGGCAGGGGCCACCTTACTAGACGCCCAAATATGTGCTGAACAAATAAAAAATAAATCAATAAACAAACTGTTAGCAAAAATAGCTGAAGATGGAAAATCTCATACAGGGATGGGTAAGAATGGATTTTATTTTGAATTTCCCTAAATTGTTTACCAGTCATTTGTATGTGTTTACTAATCATCTGCATTTTTTTTTTCAATGAGTAGATTACAGCCTCTACCCATTAAAGAAAATTGTCTTTTTCTTATTCGTTGTAGGAATTCTTACATTATAGGGATAGTAACCTTTTTGCTTTTATGCGTTAAAAATTTTTTCCCTAGGCACACCTGGGTGGCTCAATCAGATAATCGTCTGCCTTTGGCTTAGGTCATGATCCCAGGGTCCAGGGATGGAGCTCCCCATTGGGCTCCCTGCTCAGTGGAGAGTCTGCTTCTCCCTTTGCCTCTGCCCCTCCCCCCCACCTTATCCTCTCTCTCAAATGAATAAATAAAATCTTAAATTTTTTTTCCCCTTGGTTTATCTTCTGCAGAATGTTTTAAAATTTTATGACAATTTACATTTGTTGTCCTATATTTTCTTCTGTTAATTTTAGGCTTATTTTTCAAATTTAGATATTTAATCCATTTGTAATTTTTCTTGTACAAGATGTGAATTAGGGATCTAATTAAATTTCTCCAAAATAGGTTGCTAGTTGTACTTATGTATTTACTGAATTATTTACCATTCTTCCCCAAATTCACATATTTTAAGGTACGTGATAAAGATAAATCCTGAGTTCTCATACAGTGAAATTTATCAGTCTTTTCTTTAAAAAAAGTGTTTTATGACTTGTTTAAGAAATCTCTTTTTACCCCGATACTAGAAAGATATTCATGTATATTTTCTATTGAAAGTCTTATTTTTTTTGAAGATTTATTTATTTTAGAGAAAAAGAGGAGTGGGTGGAGGGAGATGGGGAGAAAGAACATCAAGGAAACTCCCTGCTGAGCATGGAGCACGATGTGGTTCTATCCCAAGACCCTGAGATCATGACCTGAGCTAAAACCAAGAGCAGGATACTTCACCAACTGAACTGCCCAGGCCCCCCAAAAGGTTTGTTTTTAAAGTTTTACTTTTGGCATTTAAGACATTAATATGAATGGAATGGGGGTGAGAGGATATTAACAAAATGTATATTATATATACAAATTATAACATAACTAACTAACATGGATATATTATTTGAGCCTGTAGCTCCACCTTGAAACTAACAGGTATGGACTATAAAAGGTACCATGGTACTTGTGTTTAAATGTCTCCTTCTCCTTAGTCTACTAACATACTGTAGCATAAAATGAATATACATGATGTTTAGGAAGCTACCATATAAAAGGTGAAGACTATACTTTGGGGATATAAAATGTCTTATATTAGTGATTTTAAAACTATGAAAAACTTTTTATAACACAAAAATGTATTTATAGCACACAGATGAAATATATGTAGTCCCTTTTATTTACCATTCCCTTAAATAAAATCTTCCAAATAATGTTTTCTTATCAATTTTTCCTAAAGTTTTCCTTTTTTTTTTTTTTAATGCTTACACTTGCTCTGAAATAGACAAGGTAAACAGCAAATCCTCCTCAGGGCTTAAAAATATCAGCAAATAATATACTTATGTAAATACAAAGCACTAAATTCAATAATGTATGAAAATGCTTAGCAAATATCAAAGCTATTTAATATTCTTTCTTGACATCAGCCGAGGGCAGAAATACAGGAATGTTCTCCATCCAACTCATTTCACCTTTCTGACTATTCTCTATGTTCCCTTTCTACTTTCCCTAAATAAAGACTTCCCTTTTTTGCATACAACTTAAAGAGCAGTGAAATATTCTGAATATCACTACACATACTTAAATTGTAAGAAGTAAAAATCTCAAGGAGAAGTAAGTTAGCTATCAGCTACCAGATGACCAGCATCTACCCTTTTCATCTATTACAATTAAATTGCAGAGCAGAACAATATCAGGGAAATGAAATATAGTAGACACAGAATTAAGTGAACACTGACTATGTTGCCCAGAAGCCAGGATAAATTATTATTTTGAAATAGTGCCAAAGTGAAGGAAGAATTACCTTTAATAATAAAATTTAATCAATGCTAACTGAGCTATAATTCATTACATTCTTAATAGCTCTTCTCTAGCCTGTGCTGGTTTATAGTTAATAATAAATAATTTACCTGTGCTCTTTTTTCCATATCCTGGCAAGTACCTAGTTGTTCTTCCATTGCAACTCTGATTTGCCTTGCTTCATATTCTAATTGTCTTCTGGTCATATCTGTTTGTAAGGAAAACTAAAACCACAAATTAAATTGAAATGTTAATACCTCATGTTATGTATTTATCAGCAAAAGCAAAAAAGCATATAAATACCAATAAAGAACATGAATATCAAATATGTAAGTTATTGAGCCTAACAAGATTATTTTTTGCTTCAAGGAATCCTAAAATTTGATGATAGGTGTTGGGCTCAGTCTGGGTCCCTGATGTGAAATGCTGAGCTGAAACATTTCTATTGCCCCATACTCACAAATACGTTTAAATTGTACTGATACACTTAAAATATATAATTGGTCCATTAGGGTATGCCTTCTTCAGTTCCCATCTTCTGCACCGAAGAGGTACCACTTTATTAAAAATTAGCACATTAATGTGGACAACATAGAAAAATCAAGAAACAATCCATTATCCTTAAGTTTATAACTCAGTTTAAAGGTTGTTATAAATGTACAGACTAAACAGAGAAAACTTCTCCATTTGTAAGATGATGAAAATAGGATAAGGAAGAGTTTTTATTTAATACAGGTTAATCATAAATTACAAAACAACACAAACTTTTTGGTAAAAATCCAAAAGTGAAGCAAAGCTGAAATAAACAAAAAGAAGTACTTCTTCCTGCAGGGGGTGTTAATTCATTCAAAAATCAATTAATCCTCTAATTAAAATTCCAGGCACTGAGATAACTGCTAGGCATACAAAAGGATGAAAAGGACAAGGTAATGAAACTTTCAAACACATACACCAAGAGGTAATAATACCTAAAAGTTTGATTAAATTATAATGGGCCATGAAGGAAATGAGGAAGTACAATCAATAGATTTTTTATGCTCTATATACTCAGCTGTGTGAGACATGTGTCTGACTCAGAGTAACATTTTATAGGTCCAAGGATTCCAAACTGCACTGTCAGTTAAGTCAGGGGGGTTCTAACCCTTTCCCTTTGCAATAATGCAGATGACATTCTGCAGATAATGTATTTCTACAGGCATACCCAAATTATGGTTGCAACACAGATGAAATAGTCTGTATGTTATTTCTAATTCCCAGTGAGCCAGCTTTAACTCCACTTACTTACCCTTCACTTCCCAAAACCCCTGCAAAAAAAAAAGTTGAATGTGACAAAGTATATTGTAATAATGTGGTTTAGATCTGATGTTTTAAAAGTAATGTCTAATATCTTGATAATATTTCCATATGGAAACTTGCTTCCCAATATAAATGCAGAATTCATGAAATTAAAAAATATTTATGACACACAACAGTTTATACTTGGTAATGTTGCCAAATGGTCTATAATGTCTTATATATCCTATTAAAGAAATGTGATTATGTAATAAATATGGGAACAATTTATTTGACAACTGATCTGTTTCAGATTATTAACCAACTGCTCTCAAGCTATCACATACATCTGAGCTCTTTCCTAAACCTGACTGCATGCAGACAACTGAACACTAAATTTTGTATATTCTAATTATCAATGTGAATGGGAGCAAAACTATGCTTAAGTATTTCTTAAATTTAAGAGTATAAATCCCACCAAACCTTCTTGGGTTCCTAATCTAAGAACTCTTCATTAACTGTTCTTTCACTATCTGGGTCTCTTTAACTCCCAGGAAGATGTCAAGGACATTGTCAGGAAAAGGGATCCATTCTTTTCCTCTCAAAACCTTGTCTGATTGTTCTAGGAGACTATGCATATAAGCTTCTGGTTCTAGTTCTGCCAGACAATGCCCAGTCAGGAAATCCGGCTAGGTTCATGTTTTCAAAATGTTCCCTCTTTCTACTTTTGTTTTTCATTTATTATGTCCTCTCAAAAGTGTTATTAGAAAATGAAAAATCTAACAGAGGACAATATATTTTAATTACCCTATTTTTTCCTCTTTTTAAAATTTTTAAGAAATATTTATCAACAACAATCAGTTAAAATACAATTGTGTTTAAAATTATTAATGTATTGCAGAACATTCAGAAATGTTCTTACATGTGTCACCCCATGAATAAAATGGCTGACATGAGAGTTTGGGTGGGGAAGGAAAGGCTGCCAAGAGTAAATTCTTTTTCACATAGTTACATTAGCAAAACAAACACATTTTAGTACTTACAAAAAGTCCTAAGACCCTTGCCAAAAGATCTTGTCATTTATAATAACTAGAACAGACTCAAATAATCCTCAAAGATACTTTTATAGCAAAAACTATATGGCATATAATGTGGTTCAAAAGATAGATGGTAATAAACATTTCTACAGAGTATGTTTGGTAATTCAACAGACAGAATAAAAAGCCAGTTGCCAAGTTGAATCCTGAGTCCTACAGAATTCAATCTTAACAGATTTGCTTAATTGGGGGCTTAAAATAAATATTTGCTTGAGCATAATGAAGTTTTATCACCTTTACAAACAAAAAGTTTGTAAAGTCAGTTAAGTCATTAGTTATTATATATTTGAGTTTAAAGTTAAGATAAAGATAAAGCATATTAGAGTTTACAAATAAGTAAAAAATGTAATCATCCTGAATTTTTTAAATGAATAACACAGATACTTTTAAAAGACTGAAGTTATTAAAGCCCTAAAATAGGTCATAATGCTAAGTTACTTACATTTTCGGTTAAAGGGAGACTATCTATTCTTTTGGTGAGATTCTGAAGTTGAGCATAATACCAGTCTTTTTCCTTTTCTTCTTTGTCAAGATCAGCAAGAAGTAATGATCTGTTTTTTTTTAAAAAAAAGGTAAGTTTACGCAATGCTAATAGAGTACATAACAATAATTTTTTTTTTTTTAAAGATTTTATTTATTTGACAGAGAGAGAGAAATCACAAGTAGGCAGAGAGGCAGGCAGAGAGAGGGGAGAAAGCAGGTTCTCTGCGGAGCAGAGAGCCGGACGTGGGGCTCGATCCCAGGACCCTGGGATCATGACCTGAGCTGAAGGCAGAGGCTTTAACCCACTGAGCCACCCAGGTGCCCCCATAACAATAATTCTTAACAGTTGTAATTGTCATGTTCTCTATTTAAACCGAAGTATTAATAATGAATAAGTGGACTTTTGAAGGTACTACTTAGAATATTATAATGAATAAAATTTGAATATCAAAAAGTTTTCACTTTTTTACCCAAGATATTCAATATCCTTACTAGAATATTTATATTTATTACATTTATTACGAGAATATTTACATTTCAAAGGCTTTCTTCACTGTATTTGCAGTCTAAAAATATGATCATGGTTTACAGAAAAAAGTACAGATATAACAAAACACAAAATTAATAAAGAATAAAAAATGTAATAGAGGAATAAGGAAAAGCAGTAATTATACAAAAAATAAACCTAGAGAATAGGATATCACTGCACTGGACACAGATGTGGCTTTCAACTTCTCAGAGCCAAAATAGTAAGAAATACTTTGTCACTGTGCACTTCTTCAAAGAAGATATCCAGATGGCCGAGAGACACATGAAAAGATGCTCAACATCACTCATCATCAAGGAAATGCAAATCAAAACTACAATAAGATATCACCTCATATGTGTCAGAATGGCTAAAGTCAAAAACACAAGAAACAAGTGCTGGTGAGGATGGGGAGAAAAAGGTATCCTTGTACACTGCTGGGGGGAATGTAAAATTGCACAGCTGCTGTGGAAAACAGAATGGAGTTTCCTCAAAAAGTTAAGAATACGAAAACGCTAATTTAAAAAGATACATGCACTCCTATGTTTACTACAGCATTATTTATGATAGCAAAATCATGGAAGCAATCCATGGGTCCATCAATAGATGAATGGATAAAGAAGAATAGATATATATGTATGTACACTCACACCTTCTTTATAGATACATAAAAGCATACCCAAATACACACACACACACACACACACACACACACACACACACACAACTACTATGGAATATTACTCAGCTATAAAAAGGAATGAGATCTTGCCACTTGCAACAGCATGGCTGGATCTAGACAGTATAATGCTAGGTGAAATAAGTTGGTCAAAAAGGAAAAATCCCATATGATTTCACTCAAGTGGAATTTAAGGAACACAACATACAAAGACAAACAAATAGTAGCGAATTAACTGATGGTTACCAGAGGGAAAGCTGGTAGGGGGATGGGTGGAATAGGTGAAGGAGATTAAGAGCACATCTATCCTGATGAGCACTGACTAATGTACAGAATTGGCAAATCACTATATATTGTATACCTGAAACTAACATAACACTATATGTTAACTATATTAGAATTAAAAAAAAAAAGAAAAGATTAGTTGCAGAAACTTTAAAAAATGTAGTCACTGTGTACTAATAACAAGTTATTCTGAGAGAGAGAAATTTTTTCTAGTTTGGAATTTGAAGATGGATTTGCTCTGTAACTCCTAAACAACCCAATCAATGTCCTCAATAACATTCTCTATCAAGTTACTCTATATCTTACCATTTTAAACATAAATGCAAAATAAAGGTGTTCATGGGATAAGACTCGGTAGGTACAAAAAGTCTGTGATTTCTTATCATGTGGTTCTTTCCCAAAGTGACACCTATTATCATTTTATTGTATATATTCCACAGAGATTCTGTTAAAATGGCAAAGATCTATGTGTATACTTACATGTACATTTTTAAACAGGAGCAGTAGCATATTACTTTATGTATTATCCTATTAAATTTGTTTTTCACTTAAAAAGTCTATCTTGGGAGATTATTCTGTGCCAGAACATAAAAAGGTCCTACATATTTTTGATAGTTGTACAGTGTGCATGAATCCATAATGGGACACACTATGATTAGTTTCATTTTAGAGGGCATTTAGGGTCTTTCTAATCCTTTGCTATTATCAACAATGCTGCACTGCATCTGCTTATACATAACCCTATTTCACAAATGTGCAAGCATATATGTAAGATAAACTCCTAGGGTATGTACATTTTTAACTTATTGCTCTTATTAGATATTGTACCAATTTATGCCCATACCACTTTCACCAATATAAATGTTTCATCAATTTATTTTTGCATATTCAGTTTTTTAAAACAATATATCATATGGTTTAAATTTTATTTCTTTTAGTGTAAGGTTAAGCATTTTTTTTCAACTTTAAATGTCATTTGTGTTCCTTGTCTATAATTTTTTCTTACTTATTTATAGAATCTCAACTATATTAAGAATGACTGTACTGGAGGAGAAAAGATGGTGGAGGAGTAGGGGACTCTATTTCAACTAGTCCCCTAAATTGAGCTGGATATCTACCAGACCATTCTGAACACCCACAAAATCACCTGAGATGTAAGAAGATATATCTGAGAGTATCTCCAGCACTTGGACCTGAGGTATGAAGGAGGAGTGGGGGATGGGGATTGGTGTCCCTAACCCTCATGTTGTTTAAGGCTCAACTGTATATAAATATATAAGTCATCTGAAAACAAGAGCATATAAGGTGATGCACTATTATATTGGGAGTAAAACGCCATGGATAATGATATACTAGAAGAACCCCACTAATATTTCTTGCAGGGCTAGCTTGGTGGTCACATATTCTTTTAGTTTCTGTTGGTTTTGGAAGCTTCTAATCTCTCCATCCATTCTGAATGACAGCCTTCCTAGATAAAGTATCCTTGGCTGCATGCTCTTCTCTTTTAGTATCCTGAATATGTCTTGCCAGACCCTTCTGGCTTGCTAGGTCTCTGGCATTGTTAGGATAGGTCTGACATTATTCTGATGCTCTTCCCTCTGTACGATAATCTTGATCTTGGAATATGTGACCACAAAGCTGGCCCTGCAAGAAATACTAAGGGGAAGTTCTATAAAAGGAGAAAGACCCCAAGAGTGATAAAGAACTGAAATTTACAGAGACAACCTTTAGAAACAAGGACTTCACAGGCAACATGATGACAATAAAATTATAACTTTCAAGAATCACTCTCAGCATGAATGGCCTAAATGCTCCCATGAAATGGTACAGGGTTGCAGAATGGATAAAAAGACATGACCCATCCATATTTGTCTACAAGAGATTAATTTTGAACCCCAAGATACGTCCAGACTGAAAGTAAAGGGATGGAGAACCATCTTTCATGCCAATGGACCTCAAAAGAAAGCTGGGGTAGCAATCCCCAAACAGACAAATTAGATTTTAAGCTAAAGACTGTAGTTAGAGATACAGAAGGACACTATATCATGCTTAAAGGGTCTATGCAACAAGAGGATCTGACAATTGTAAATTATCTATGCCCCCAACATAGGAGCAGCCAACTACATAAGCCAATTCAACCAAAATAAGACATATTGACAAAAACATGCTAATAGTAGCAACACTCCACTCTCAGCAACAGACATCATCTGAGCAGAAAATCAACAAAGAAACAAGAACTTTGAATGACAAACTGGACCAGATGGACCTCATAGATATATCAGAACATTCCACCCTAAATAACAGAATTCTTCTCGAATGCACATGGAACTTTCTCCAGAACAGACCCCATACTGGGTCACAAATCAGGTCTCAACCGATACCAAAAGACTGAGATTATTCCCTGCATATTCTCAGACCACAACGCTTTGAAGCTAGAACTCTAACACAAGAAAACTTGAAAGAAATTCAAACCCATGGAAGCTAAATACCATCCCGCTTAAGAATGTCTGGGTCAACCAGGAAATCAAAGAACTTAAACAATTCATGGAAACCACTGAGAACGAAAACACACTGGTCCAAGACTGCAAAGGCAGCTCCTATGGGGGAAATACATAGCCCTCCAAGGCTGGCTCAAAAAAATAGAAAAATCCAAAATATACAAATTAACTTTACACCTTAAAGAACTGGATAAAGAACAACAAAAATAAAGCCCAAGCCATGCATAAGAAGAGAAATAGTTGAGATTAGAGCAGAGATCAATGAATTAGAAACCAGAAATACAGTAGAGCAGATCAACAAAACCAGAAGCTGGTTCTTTGAAAGAACTAGTAAGAGCGATAAACCACTGGTCAGACTTATCCAAAAGAAGAGAAAGGACCAAATTGGTGAAATTATGAATGAAAGGGGAGAGATCATGACCAACACCAATGAAACAGAAACAATTATGAGAAATTATTATCAACAACTAATGCCAATAAATTAAGCAACCTGGAAGAGAAAAGACAAGAACCACATGGTCCTCTCAATTGATGCAGAAAAAGCATCTGACAAAGTATATCATCCTTTACTGATTAAAACTCTTCAGAGTGTAGGGAGAGAGGCAAGATTCTTCAATTTCATAAAAATCATCTATAAAAAACACACAGTGAATATTATTCTCAATGAGGAAAAGCTGAGAGTCTTTCCCTTAAGATCAGAAACAGGACAAGGATGTCCCCTCTTGCCCTTACTGTTCAACATAGTACTGGAAATCCTGGCAACAGCAATCAGACAACAAAAAGAAATAAAAGGTATTCAAATTGGCAAAGAAGACATGATACTTTATGTGGAAATCCCAAAAAACTTCATCCCCAAATTACTAGAACTCATATAGCAATTCAGTAATGTGGCAGGATACAAAATCAATGCACAGAAATCAGTTGCTTTCCTATACACACACTAAGAATGTAACTGTAGACACAGAGATTAGAGAACGGGTTCCATTTACAATAGCACCAACAACCTTAAGACACCTTAGAATAAACCTAACCAAAGAAGTAAAGGATCTATACTCTACAAACTACAGAACGCTTATGAAGGAAGTTGAAGAAGACATAAAAAGAAGGGAAAACACTGTTACAATGTCTATGCTGCCCAGAGCAATCTATACTTTCAATGCCATCCTGATCAAAATACCAACGGCATTTTTCAAAGCGCTGGAACAAACAATCCTAAAATTCATATGGAACCAGAAAAGACTCCAAATTGCCAAGGAAATGTTGAAAAAGAAAAACAAAGCTGGGAGCACCAGGCTGCCTTATTTCAAGCTATATTACAAAGCTGTGATTATCAAGACAGCATGGTACTGGCACAAAAACAGACTCATTAATCAATGGAACACAATAGAGAGCCCAGATATAAACTCTCAACGCTAGGGTCAACTAATCTTTGACAAAGCAGGAAAAATTATCCAATGGAAAAAGACAGTCTCTTCAATAAATGCTGCTGGGAATACTGGACAGCTGTATACAGAAGAATGAAACATGACCATTCTCTTACAGCATACACAAAAGATAAACTCTCAATGGATGAAAGACTTCATTGTGAGACAGGAAAAGATCAAAATCCTAGAGAAAAACATAGGGAGTAACCTCTTCGACATCAGCAACAGCAACTTCTTTCAAAATACATCTCCAAAGGCAAGGGAAACAAAAGCAAAAATGAACTTTTGGGACTTCAAGATAAAAAGCTTCAAGATAAAAAGTAAAGAAAACAGTCAACGAAACAAAGAGGCAATCCATGGAATGGGAGAAGATATTTGCAAATGACTCTAGAGATAAAGGGCTGGAATCCAAGATCTATAAAGAACTTCTCAAATTCAACATACACAAAACAGATAATCAACTCAAAAAATGGGCAGAACACATGAACAGACACCTCTCCATAGAAGACATACAGATGGCTAACAGACACATGAAAAAATGTTGAACATCATTAGCCATCAGGAAAATTAAAATCAAAACCATATTGAGATACCACCTTACACTAGTTAGAATGGCAAAAATTGACAAGACAAGAAACGACAAATGTTGGAGAGGTTGTGCAGAAAGGGAACCCTCTTACACTTTTGGTGAGAAAGCAGTTTGGTACAGCCACTTTGGAAAACAACGTGAAGTTTCCTCAAAAAGTTAAAAACAGAGCTACCCTATAACCCAGCAATTGCACTACTGGGTATTTATCCCAAAGATACAGATGTAGGGCCATATGCACCCCAGTGTTCATAGCAGCAATGTCCACAGTAGCCAAACTGTGGAAGAAGCCAAGATGCCCCTCAATAGACAAATGGATAAAGAAGATGTGGTCCCTACATACAATGGAATATTACTCAGATCAGAAAGGATGAGTACCCAACATTTGCCTCAACATGGATGGGACTGGAGGAGATTATGCTAAGTGAAATCAGTCAAACAGTGAAAGACAGTTATCATATGGTTTCACTTATTTGTAGAACATAATAGCATGGAGGAAATTAGGAGAAGGAAGGGAGAAATGAAGCCGGGGGGATCAGAAGGGGAGACAAACCATGAGAGACAATGGACTCTTGAAGTTTTAGAGGGGAGGGGGATGGAGGGATGGGTGAGCCCGGTGAAGGGTATTAAGGAAGGCACATACTGCATGGAGCACTGGGTGTTATATGCAAACAATGAATCATAGAACACTACATCAAAAACTAATGATGTACTGAATGGTGACTAAGATAACATAAAACACTTAAAAAAAAAAAAGCGCAAGGTCCTAAATTTTCACTCAAAAAAAAAAAAAAATTCTACTTTGTTGGTATGTATTTTCTGTGTTTATCACTTGTCTTTTAATTTTGTTTATAATGTTTCTGTCATGTAAAAAATTTTGATTTTTTTGTAGTCAAATTTGTGGATATTTTCTACTATTGCTTCTGGAGTTTGCTCGTTTACAGAGATGATCGCCACTCTAATACTGTTACTTTAAAATTCTGTTTGATCTTACTGTTTTGCAAAATATGCGTGCATGTGAGTATGTGGCAGGTTATAGTCTTGCTAAAATTCCCTTTCCTTTACTGAGAAACAATTAAAAAAAAAAAAAAAGAAAGAAGCCTTCATTTTTGATGTGGCAAATTCAGCAGTGAGGGAATCCATGGGAAGACATTAAGTCCCTGCTTATGATATAGCAACCTTGGGGGTAGTGCAGACCAATGGGAAGCTGCCTCTTCTCTCCCATTTCTGAAACAGAAGCAGGAGAAAGCACTGCAGAATGCCTAAACTCCTTTCACAAGCTGGCACAAAGATGTGCTCTGATTCTATTTTTCAGCGCTCCCTGGGAGAACCTGCAGGACCTACCAGGACTTAGGTGGGGAACAAATGGTGATGCTACTATTTCCTCTGTTTATTCTCAAATAAATAGGCTCATTAAGTAAGAGCTGGGTGTCATAAGTGCTTAAACTGATAGGCCAATGTTAGTGGTGGTTGAAGAGTGATAGGGAGGCTGCCAAGAACAGGGACAAGCTGTTAACTGTCATGTTTAAAGTGGAACTATGGTAAAACGCTCTGGGGAAGTCAAGGTTACAGTGTTTTGAGACATAATGTTAACAAGTGGTTAAATGATAGTGGTTGATCACAGTGTTTAAGGCTCAGAAATGAAAACAGGTCTAAATCCCGAGGAAGGTAGGTCTTTAGGGTTTAGAGGTTTTTAGTGATTGTTAAGAGTCTTCTTTAAAAATGTAAATTTTGTGTTGTCTTAGTCCTCGAGCTAACTTAGGGTCACCTAAAAGAGCATGGAACATATGTACTAAGCATTTAATAAATACTTGTTAAATGAGAAAATAGCTAACATGATAATAGTTTACATTTATTGAATGTTCTAAGTATTAGACATACTGCTAAGTATTTTTTTAAAACCTAATTTAATCTTCACTACACCCTTTGAGGTAGTTATTCTTAGGCTCACTCTTTGGACTGGAAAACTGAGGTTCAAAATGGTTATAAAGCTGTGCAGTTGGGTTTGAACCGTGGCTTAACTACTTCCTAACACTTATCTTGGGCAATATAGATAACAAGAAAAAAAAAAAAGAGAGACAGAGAGTGTATCTATGATTTAAGAGAGGGAAAGAAATAAAGAGTGAAAAAACAGAGGAGAAAATTGTCAAAGAAATAACATAACAGAATTTTCAAAAGCTGAAGAAAATAAACTTCCAGATTAATAGGACACAGTGAGTACCCAGTACAATGAATGAAGAAAACTCATATACTGAGGCATTCTAAAGGCTTCTAAAGAAGAAAAATGGCAACCTTCAAAGGAATGAGAATCAGATTGGTATTAAATTTCTCATCAAAGACACTGACAATGAAGAAGGTAAATGAGTTTGAGCCTAGACCTATCTAAACTATCAATTGAGCATGAGAGCAAAGTAATGATACTGTCGTATATGCAAGGACTCAATTTACCTCCCTCCAACACAGTGAGAACCAAGAGATCCCAAGATATATCAGAACTATATATGACAAATAAATAAATAAAATCTTAAAAAAAATAAATCAGTTACGTGTTTACTGTGACATAACTATTGTGATCACATGCTTACTTACTCAATGTACAGGGCATTTGAAGTATTTAAGTAACAAAGTAACAAGTCTCTTATCTGCTAATAAACTTGGGACTTTATCTACACGAAGCAAAGCAAGTTTCTAGGAAAAGGAGTACCCTCACACATCCTTTGTGTCTTCATAGAGCTCAAAGAGGACAGAGATGGACTGTTAGCTTCTTATTATTCACAATAGTGTTTCCTATACTGTCAGACAGAAACAGTCCTACTTCAAGGGATGATACAGAGACTCAGTAAACTCAAGATGAAAGCAAGCTTTACATTACTTCTGGTCCAGAAGATTACCCTATTTTTACAGATGGACACACCTAAAACCAGAAAGCAGTAAAAGGTCTTTTGCCTTTTACTTAGATATGCCGGACATTTTTTATACTAATAACCACTTTGTAAAACTGGGTAATTTAGAACCATATCCCTATTTTATAGAAGAAAATGACAGAAAATTTAATGACATGACCAAGGTCCCAGAGCCAGTATGTAATGTTTATATATTTTAATATTCTTGAATGTTTAATAGAATTTTAGGAGTATTAAAAAACATTATTCATGCATTAAGGAATTCATAATCTTTTACACAACACTTGACAAAGTTCTTGAAAATGATACATATTCTTATTTGTAGTGAGATCATTTTAACTTCAGTTAAGAGAAGAATTAATAAATAAGCTGTGAGAAACCAGATAATATATATTAAGCAATGTTTTTTAAGACACTGAAACTGATAAATTAAGAAATGTTACATAGGTAGCCACTTGTAATAGGCTTTTCCTAATGGAAACAGTTACCTCATACTGGCTCTCTAGTTACTGAATTTATTCCAAAAGGTAACAAGAAGCTCAATTAAAAATCAGTTACATGGGGACACCTGGGTGGCTCAGTTGGTTAAGCCACTGCCTTCAGCTCAGGTCATGATCCCAGGGTCCTGGCATCGAGTCCCGCATCGGGCTTCTTGCTCTGTAGGGAGCCTACCTCTCTCGCTACCTCTGCCTACCATTCTGCCTGCTTGTGTGTGCTCTCTCTCTCTGACAAATAAATAAATAAAATCTTAAAAAAAATAAATCAGTTACATGTTTACTGTGACATAACTATTGTGATCACGTGCTTACTTACTCAATGTACAGGGCATTTGAAGTATTTAAATAACAAAGTACAAATCTCTTAGAAGCCCAAGAATTGTCTACTTTACATTTGCATATTTAATATTGCCTCTTTACATCTTTAGATTTAATATAAGTATGATCAGTAACCTACTATATCTTTGAATAAATAAATAGAAAATTCGCTCTTAAGTATTACTGATTATTTGCCACACATGCTTCAAAATGACAAAATGATAGTAAACATGGGAGTTTACAAGTTAATGAAGAAAAGTTACCTCTCTTTTTCAAGTTCTTCTAAATAACCAGTATTTTCTCTGCTTCCATTTACAAACCCTCTTCTTGGAAATGAACCCATAGGAACAGGACTGCACTCTCCTGAACGACTAGATACAGATCCTTCACGGCTCCCATAAGAACGGAGGGACATTTTTGACCGTAGTTTCACTCCAGGGAAATTACTGCTATCTAAGTTAAGTTCTAAATGAAAGAGAGATAAGTTTTTATATAACAGTTGCTTTATGTGGTCTAAAATACTGGTAAGAAAATTATATTGTCTTAAAAATAAAATATAAGATTCACATTTTAGTCTTCTAAATTTGAACTCATTTTATAATTTAATATACATTATATATATTACATAAAGCCTATAGAAGTACTAAATTATGGCACCTATAGAGCAGCAAATTTATGTAGGGAACAGAGAATCTTTATCACAAATGCTAAGGCTGTGAGATTTTCACTGACTCCTGGTTCCAGGTAGAATTGCAATAAATACAAATATCCAATCATTAAAAAAAAATGTTCATTGCAACTTGAATTTCTAACAGAGGAAGCCACAAATACACATGATTAAACAAACAATTATTTAGGAAGAGAATGACTAAACTTTCCCTCCAATGTAGCTTGAGTCAGGGGGAAAAGGAGTATGTTAAAGGAAAATCAGACAAAATATCTTTCCTTAGATTCCTGCTAAAAAATAATATATTTGAGGACTCAAAGATAATTTCTCAGTCTAGTTCCAACTATAATAATCAAGCACTTTCCCCGTTTTTTTAGTATTTGAATTTTTAAGCAATAAAGTGAGAAAGTTATTTTTTCAAAATTATACCAAAAATTACATATAATCAGCTTATATAACTAGAAAGATAAAGTAAGAGCTGAAAATGATCAAACAAGGAATCTAAAAGTAGTTGATTTAAAGCCAGTTAAATGTTTAACTGAAGGAATGACAAGTAAATACAGATTTTACATATCTGTATTTTAACAACTAAATCCTAATAGATAAGGCTGTTATACCAGGAAAACTGAAAGTAACATTCAAATCAAGAGAACCTGTATTTGGATATACACATCTAAAGCTGACAACTGGAGCTTAAAAATTATTTTAAAACACCTTTTAAAAATCTACCTTTGAGACGCTCTAATAAATCAATCTGTCCAGAGGAAGCCATAGCTTCATCTTCAATACTTCCTTGTAGTTGTTTAAGTACTTCCTGCAAAAAAGAACACAATATATTAACATGACAAAATTCTACATAATTATTCTAGATAGAATGATTCTAAGTTTCTTGATATTTAGGTGTGCTGTGGAAAAAAGTTTCAGATCAATCTGAAAATATATCTGAATCTGTAAAGCACTTCATATATATTATCTATTATTAATTATGAGTAATGAATTATATCCTAACAACAGTGATATTTTGAGATAATGGAGATTATATGGAGTTTCCATAAGATACATTATCCCTAACTTTTAAAACATACAACAAGGTGAGTTATTCTCATTTTTCATATGGGTCAATCAAGACTCAAAGCCCCATAGAAGCTGTAAAAGCTAGATATGTGTTTAGAATCCATGTCTCTGAAGCCTGCACCACCATGACCATGAAAAAAACCAAATTAACAATTATAATATGCTGTTTTATTTAACACCCTAATACATATTCAAGCTTTTATATACCATATGTAAGTATATACTATTAGCATGCTGATTTATATTCAGCAGATATTGAAATAACTATGCTCACAGCCTCCTGACTTCTGATGCCATTATTTCCTTTCCCATATAAATCCTTCTCTTGATTAATTTTCCTCAAAGAATGCTAGAAACTGTCATTTTCTAACAGTTTTTTGCATGTGCCTTAATAATAATTTATGTTATAGCTTTCATATTCTGGGGCATTCCATTCAAATTTCCAGCAAAGTCCTTATTGGCCAATTAGGTTTCCAAATGCAAAACAATGTTCTTGAACATTTATGACCTGTAAATATGGGTAGTATTCTCCAAAATGAAAAATGATCATAAACAGATTGAAAAGGAAATCTGTCAAAAAGTGAGTGAATGCAGCAAAGATTTTATTGGCTTATCTTGACGGTGATGTGATGGGCATTAAAAAAAAAAAAAAAAAAGAATGTTGGGGTGCCGGTTGGCTCAGTGGGTTGAGCCTCTGCCTTCGGCTCAGGTCATGATCTCAGGGTCCTGGGATCGAGCCCCGCATCGGGCTCTCTGCTCAGCGGGGAGCCTGCTTCCTCCTCTCTCTCTCTGCCTGCCTCTGCCTACTTGTGATCTCTCTCTCTCTTTCTCTGTCAAATAAAATAAATAAAATCTTAAAAAAAAAGAATGTCTTGGGGCACCTGGGTGTCTCAGTGGGCTGGGCCTCTGCCTTTGGCTTGGGTTGTGATCCTGGGGTCCTGGGATTGAGCCCTCCATCAGGCTCTCCACTCAGCAGGGAGCCTGCTTCCCTCTCCTCCCTGCCTGCCTCTCTGCCTACTTGTGACCTCTGACTGTCAAATAAATAGATAAAAATCTTAACAACAACAACAACAACAAGAATGCCTATGTTAGCCTGTGGTCTTAAGATCTGACCTTCAAATAATAGACCGTGTTGGGAGGTTGAAAGGCTTCGATAAATAGATACAAGAGCATGGAACTGACTGATACTCATATTCAGATTATTATGGCTGAAATGTATCACATCTGTGGGACAAGAAACAAATTTATACACGATGCCATCTTTGAATGAATGTAGAGTGCTCTACAACATCTACTACAAACTTCAGGACACCAGTGCTTCAGTAAAGTTCGAGAACTATCATCCTAAGCTATCTGTGTTTTTCAGGATCCCAATTCTCCTTCCATCCATCCATCACTGTTAATACTCATAGTCCCTCAATGATCATTTCATCTTATCCCTATTTCTATAATTATACTCCCCAGCCTTACAATTAAACAACTACCCTTCCACAGATAACTTCACATTATATGTCTCTAATTCTAACCTCACTTGCAAACTTCAGATTCACTTTCCCAATTTCACTGATACATGCTTTACATCTGGATGATATGCACTTCCTATGTTAATGTCTAGAACTATCATTTTGTGCCATTACAATATGTTCTTTGCCTTGTATCTTGTCAGTTAAATATAAATAAGCCTTTTCTTCCCCAGACATGCAAATCCTTAGCATGAACTCCTTGCTATCACCAGTTTTCAAATTCTGTATTCAACCTCTAGTGTTTCTCTTAGAACCATCTCTTTTCTAGTCTTACTGCCACCATACTGGTTATTAATTTGCCAAACTACTAAAATAATCTTATTGCATTGGACTTCTGTGTTCAGAGTAAGACTTTTATTTTATTTTACTTTATTTATTTTTATTATTATTTTTACAGTAAGGCTTTTAAAGCATAGCTCTGATCAAGTCTCCATACAATATTCTTCTCCAAAGTCTACAATGGTGGGTTTGAAATTTCAGTATGGATCAGAATCACCTGAAGTGCTAGTTAAAATACAGACTGTTCATTCACTAAGTCTGGGATGGAGACTGAAAAACCTCATTTTCAACAAATTCCCTAATGACACTGATGCTGAAAACAATCATCAAAATGTTAACAGTAGTATTCTAAGAAGGTGGGGTTACAAGAAATATTTTTTGTTTTGTTTTATAATTTTTCAACAATGGGTATTACAAAAAATACTGTTTCTAGAAAAGGTACAAAGATGTATAAGTTCAAAAGCAACAAAAGGAAATCCTTGGCATACCCTTGACATATACCTAATTTTTCAAAACTAAAAATAATTAAAAAAAAAAAACATCAAACCAAATTAAAAGGCCATGTAAACTTGGACATCCAACAATAAAAATCAATTAAACTTATAGCATTGGCCATATAATGGAATACTATGCAACTGTAATATAACCAAATATTTAATGATATGAAAAGATTATGACAATATATTAAATTTCTAAATCCCATCAAATGCATGCCTGCACAGAATGGGCAGAGAGAAAAATATGTACATTGTCACAGGTAACCTCTGATTTAAAAAGAATTGAAAAAAAGAATTTTTAATGGGTGACTTAGTATCTTTTTATTTGCCCCTATTTCCCAATTTTTAAAAATATTAAATATGCACAACTTGTAATAAGGGTTTTTAAAAAAAGTCTCTATACATATTGTTAGAAATCTATTGATAAAAGTTGTAACCATAATGGTAAATAATATTATTGAAATTTAAGGTTTAAAAAAAATTTTTTTAAGACTTTCAGTTAGTTTGGCATGTTTGTGAATTTCATATAAATGGAAAAACATAACATGTAGTCTTTTGTATCCCATGTTTTTTGCTCAACAAATATGAGATACATCCATGCTACTGTATGTTATCAGTTAATTGTTTTTAATGCTGTGTAGTAGTCCACTGTATGACTATGCCTCAACTGATTTATCCTTTATCCACTTGATGGACATTTTGGTTGTCAGATGATAGAGGCTATTATAAAGAATGCTACTATGTACAATCTCGCACATATCTTTTAGTAAATATATGTATTCACTTCTCTTGAGTACATATCCGGGAGTTCCAATGCTAAGTCAAGGATTTAACTCTAAAAGAAAACTGCCTGTTTTCCAACATGACTGTACTATTTTATACTCCTACCAGCAATGTATGAGCATCCTCATGTTCCACAGCTGACATCATCAGTCTTTTAAATTTTAGTGATTTGAGTAAAGAGAAATATCATTTGTACTTCCCTGATGTTGAAGGATATAGAATCCCTTTTATGTTTACTGGCCATTTGTCTCCCTTTTTGAATTGTCTTTATAAGCTTTTGGCCATATTTTAAAAACTGGACCTTCTCTGGTTATTGGTTTACAAAAACCCTTTAGATATTCTGTATTGAGATCTTTGCTGGATATGTATTGTAAATATTTTCTTCCAGTCTATGACTTGCTTTTTCATTTTCATGATAAAGTCCTCTGAAAAGATTTTAATTTAAATTTAGTTTTTAATTTGACGAAGCCCATTTTGTATCTTTTTTCTTTTATGTTTAGTCCTTTATGTGTCCTAAGAAATCTTGCCTACTCCAAGGTCACAAAGATGTTATCTTGTATCTTCTTTTAAAAGCATTACAAAAGGTCTTGGTTTTAATGTATCAATTTTTTTCTTTTTTTTTTTAAATTATTTATTTCTTTGACAGAGAGAGAGATCACAAGTAGGCAGAGAGGCAGGCATAGAGAGGGGGGAAGCAGGCTCCCCGCCAAGCAGAGAGCCCGATGCAGGGCTCGATCCCAGGACCCTGAGACCATGACCTACGTGGAAGGCAGAGGCTTAACCCACTAAGCCACCCAGGTGCCCTCAATTTTTTCTTTTATGTTTAGTGCTTTGTCATCTGTTTAAGAAATTTTTGCCTACTCTAAAAACATGAAGCTGTTCCCTGTTTCCTTCTGGAAGCCACTATTTTGTCTTTCACACTTATGTCTATAATCCATCTTGAATTAATTTTTGCATATATTATGAGGTAGGGATCTGAGCTCCTTTTTTTCTTTTTCTTTATGCAAATATTTAACTGCCCCTGTACCATTTACTGAAAAGACTACCCTTTCCCCACCGAAATGCAGGGATGCCTTGGTCATAAATAAACTAACCATCTAGGTGCAGCATTTTTCCACTCTATTTCTGCTAGTTGACTAGTCCAATCTATTATCACAGCCGCTATCTCTTGAAATATTAATTTTGCTCCATTTTCTTCCCCTGTCCCATGTGAGACTTCAGATTTGCCCTATTTGCCTGTGTCCCCCATAACTCTTACATACTGTTTGTATATAATATTTATTTATTTTAGAGCCAGAGAGAGAAAGCACGCATGCGCACACAAACCCACCCCACCCAAGTGGTGGGGAGGTGCAAAGGGAGAGGGAGAATCTCAAGCAGACTTCCCATTGAGTGCAAGGCTCATCTCATCACCCTGTGATCATGACTGAGCCAAAAAGAAATCAAAAGTCAGATCCTTAACTAAGCTACTCAGGCGCCCCATACTGTTTTCATTCCCATTTTTTATCTTTCTGTGCTTCAGTTTGGATGTTTTCTATAGACTTTTTTTTTTTACATATTCACTAATTTTTATCTTGTCACTAGTTTATTAATTCTGTGTTTACAAGTCCATCTAATAGGTTATTGGTAAAACTATTCACCAGTTTTAGACTATTATAGGCTATAATTCTTTGCCTACCTTTTCTGGATTTTCATCTATTTTATTCACATCTTTTCTTTTTTCAAGACATATATAATAACTACAATAAAATTTTTGCTAATTCCAATATCTGGATTACCCTTGGATTTGCTTCTATTAGCTATTTGTTTTCTTAATGATCACTCATTTTCCCGTTTCATGCATTTCTTGAAAATTTCAGCTGTATGCCAATCATTATGTATACAGAACAAGACAGACTTAAAGACATATTTTCCTTTAGAGTTTGCCCTTTCCACCACTGGGGTCTTATGTCCTCCAACCAATCAGGAACTAAAAATGGGCTGCAGGTGTAGTTTAAGCAAAATTCACACTTGATTTGACTTGCCAAGTTCCATGAATGTGTCTCTCCTCTAAATTTAGACTGAAAATGATACAGGTTCCTGTCTTCTCAGCCCTTAACCTACTACCCTATACATCCCTCAAATCTGGTATTTATCTTGAAAGGAAAAACAGGCCCCTTCCCTCTGGTCCATGTCTCTCAAGCACTGCAAGACTACAAAATGTTTCACTCAGCCTTATTCTCAGGTGGTGCCTGACTCCTTAGACCCTAAAATTTCTGTCGTGTGGAGGTAGAGGGCTTGGGTCTTTAACGTCCTGCTCCACAAAGTTAAAAATTTGGCAAGTATCTTGAGGATACCTCTTGTGTGAAAGTAATGGGTCTTTCCCATGGCAGGACTTTGCCTTTAACATTTAGCTTTCCCAGTTCTGTTGCTAGCATCCTTCACAAGACTCAACCAATGTTCCATGGAAAAACTAGCCATGCATTTGGAGTTTCTCTAAATGTCAATACTTCACATCTGGCCACATGTTTGTCAACCTGCATGTTTGAAACCTGCAATGGTTTCCTTCCTCCAGTGGAGTCGTGCTTGTGCCAGCAATGAACAGCAGCCTGTGCTCAGAATTAATAAATACCCCGGGGAAGAAAATCTGCAGTGTCAGTTATTCTAGAAAGGGCTCTTTCCTCTTATGAATTTTAGTTAATACAGTCCTTGATGACTCCACAGTTCTGTTCTCCAAGGTCTTTTAAAGTATGATTTTTGTATTTTATCTAGTGTTTTTTAGTTGTTGCAGTAGGAGAAATTGCCTGAGGCTGAGGATTGCATACAATCTAAAAGAAGTAGTCCTTAATTTCAAAGAGTTTTTAAAAAGAAAAATGCAACACAACTGCAAAGTAATTCCAAATAAAATATTTTTAAACATACTTAGAGAAAGAGCAGCTTTTAACGTTAATATGTAATTTTGAAGGAGAGAATATTCACTTGTATTTATACCACCTGGAAGTTTGGATTTTAAAAATTATTTATATAACTACACATTATTTTTTTTAATATTTTGAGAGTCTAGAAACATTAAAGGATTATTTATTAGAGATGAAATGTTCTGTGGAGATAACAGTGAAAAGAAAATATCATTGAGCAGTTGTCTCATTTCAAGGAGGCTGCTACTTGATCCACTTCTGTTTTTGTCATTACATCAGTTATAGATTCTTTTCATTACCAAATACAAGTATATTTGATAATTATATCTTCGAAATAAATTATGAAATGTGTCCATCTGAGTTTTTATTTCTGTTTTCTTCTTACACTCTGAAAATAAGATATTCTACATGTATATGATTTTGCAGTTATGGAACAATTTATAAAACTTCATTGTCAAAAATACAACAAAGACATAAGTGGTTCATTAATAATTTATCTACAGATAATTTTTTTAATACCACAATCTTTCAGTTTAAATGATTAACATCTATACATGACCATATTTATCTTATTGCTATGCTCAGCATTTTAAAGTAAATCAAGTTGAGTTCTAGCCCTCGAATTAAAAGTACAGTATGTAATTCCTTTTAGATTTAGCTACAGCTTCTGCATTTATCTAATTCTGGGTCATTTAACTTCCATTAAATCTCTATTTTATTTTACTACAGTTTTACCACAAAAAATGTCAAATATAAACATAAGTATAGAGAATATTATAGCAATCTTCCACGTATCCTCACATCCCACCATAGTAATGATCGACTCATGATCTTGTTTCATCTATATTCATACCCACTTCCTCTATTCTCTTCCCTGACTCAAATTCATTTGGGAATAAATCTCAGACATCATATTACTTCATCCATAAAGAATTCAGATATATATTTAAACAGGGATTCTTTCTAACCACAACTGCAATGCCGTCACTAGACCTAAAAAAATTAACATTTCCTTTATGTTTTCAAATACATAGCCAGGGTACACATTTCCCTAATTAGTTGTACACATATTTCCCTGTCACACACACAAAATATTTTATAGTTTATTTTTATCAATGCCTTGTAATCAACAGCAAAACGGTATTCTTTTTTGCCACTAGATGGTACTACTGCATAAATTTCAGAAATCCTTAAATTACCCAGTTGAAGGGGACCCTCCTTGCCTTTCTTTGGGGTAAACAGGTTAATGAGCAGGAAATAGGATTTAAGATTATATGATGTATTCCAAAGAAAAATAAGTGATTTTGTATAAATAACCACTGGTTTGGATTAACTTTAATCCAATGTGGGAACTGCCAATGTTTCCAAGTACCTTTTCCAAATCAAGATTCTTTTTTTTTTTTTTTTTTAAGATTTTTAATTTATTTGACAGAGAGATCACAAGCAGGCAGAGAGGCAGACAGAGAGAGAGAGGGAAGCAGGCTCCCCGCTGTGCAGAGAGCCCGATGCGGGGCTCGATCCCAGAACCCTGAGATCACGACCCGAGCCGAAGGCAGAGGCCTAACCCACTGACCTACCCAGGCGCCCCTCCAAATCAATATTCTAAGACAAAACAAATGGTCTGGTTCCCGCTTTTGGACAGCTTAAATCCTCTTAAGGAGAGATACACAAAAATTTTCATTATAAGGTGTAACTGCTATGAAACCTAAAGAAATAAGTGGATGGTTTTTCAAGGATGTCTGCAGAAGCACTTGCTGAGTAATTATCAATTCATGGTTGAATTCAGACATATCTTAAGTGCCAATATTCATGCTGTACAATATGATACACCACATGGATAAGTGGTCAACCTGATATTACACTGAAGAAATTTTAGGGTCTGACTTGTATTTTTACTCCAAGACATTCGTATTCAGCATGGAGATGGGTCTAAGGTAGGTTAAAATGTCTCCCCCCAAAATTTTGAATTTGCTCAAGTAGTTAAGCAAAAATTAAAAAGGGATCTCAAAATCATGCACTATGAAACATCTAGATAGGTCCACCAAGAGGAATTCTTTGCAAAATATACCTCCCAAAGTAGACAAAAGAGTAGTCCTGTTGGGAATTACACAAAATACAAAATTACATTTTGTATCTTTAAACTTTTAAAACCACATGCCATGTACAATAATTTTAGATATACTGTGTTGGTCAGTGTTAAAATAGCAAACTATTCTTTTTTAATATTAGATAACTGATTTGTCTGTTTTTAAGGTCACCCACAGTTGTAGTGAGAAAACATGTTTGCTTAAAGTCTACCTTATTTCCGAAAGGACTGGAGATAGGTATCTCTTGGAGATCTGTCCTCACTGAGGACAGTTTTTAACCACAGAAATAGGCAATTAGAGTAGAAAAGATTTATGGAAATTTTTATGGAAAGACAGAATAGTACATATGAGTAAAAGATTGAACTGTTATGATACTGACCACAAAGAGTAAAAGGAGAGCAAAAATAGCTCAGTGATGTACAGAAGCTTGAAGAATAAGAGAGACCTCAAAATGCATAGAAAAAGAACAAGAAGAAAATAGCAACGAATAAGGAAGAAGAGTAGTGAACAGACAGCAAAAACAGCATCAGGCACCCAGATGCTAAACAGCCAAGGGGCAGAACAACACAAAGCAGGAAGAATTTTTAAGAGGTTAACAGTTTTGTTGATGATCTCCAAATCTATAAAGTTAAGTTCAGTGAGAAGGGAATCTGCCTATGTAACTGGAAATTAAAACAGCAAAAATTTTAACCTCAATTATTCTGAAATTAGAACACATCTTCCCCACTGCAGACTGAATATGTTATACCTTTTCTTGGAGGTCATCACAACTTTTCAATGCTATTTGGCAAACTAATTTCAGGACAAAGCCATGGAAATCATCTAGGCTTGTGTGATGCTTATATTTTCCAAATAAGGCACCGTAAGTCCAGAAGGGTACCCAGAGGTGATACAGCTCGGTTTGTGGCAAAACAAGGAATAGAACCAGGTACTGACTTTCAGTTCTGGACTATTCCCAGTAGGGCATTCTGTTTTTCTTGTACTTAAGTGGAGACAAGATTTGGGAAAGTTGGGAGGAAGACTGTATTTAATAACTGAGATATATTCTAAAGTTGCGAAACTAGTTTCTATGAACTATGCAGAACGCCCAGCCTCAGTATAGTGATACTAAAGTTGGTCTCTTATTTTTAAGCTTAAAAATAACTAAGAACAAATTAACTAGCCACTGGGTTTTTACAATTATTTTCTTTCTATGATTCACTGGATTAATTTAATACATTTCGTTCAAAATATACACGCTAACTTTCGAAGAAAGAGTTTACATATTGCTGCTTAACTTAAAATACACTTTTAAGTAAGCGAAGTATCTAACCCCAACTTTACAGGAGGGAATACTGAATAAAAATGATAAACTACAATTAAAAGTCACAGTCTTGATACCTTCATATTAGATGCCTCAGTTTCCAGTTTTGTAAGATGATTGGAATTATCTTCTAGCTCTTGTCGAAGATTTGAGTTCTCCATCTTCAGTGCCTCAACTTGCTTTAACAACTGATCATATGAAGCTGCAGCCATCCTTGGCTACCCTTGGACCTATAAGGTTAAAAAGGATTTTGAAATTCACTACTAAAAATATCGTGGCTGCTTGTTTACAAAGAAAGGGATAAAGAAACAAAACTCTGGAGACATTTAATAACAATATTGTTCAAGCAGCACTGTCCTTCTAAGAGGATGAAACACTAGAGTCTTAGCTGAAGACAAGGAGAACTAAAATAGAAGAGACCCTCAGTCATGCTTGACTACATTTGCTTCTTCATGGGTGCATGAGATTTCTGTAAGGCTAGAATTTTTTTCAAGTTTTTAAAAATATTTTAACTGGTCTTATAGGTAAAACTTATGTAACGAAATGTAATCATTGATAAGAAGCTCATATTGGTAACATTACTTATAGATTTTGCTCAACAGTTACACAATTTTAAAGCCAGAATGAATTAATGAGATTGGGTATTACATTCTATCACTTTGTTAGAAAGCTAGTCTTAAATATCATCCATGGTAAAGTAGTTCTGAACTTCCAAGAAGGCCTCATTAAAAATGCAGCCTATAACAAAATGGATACAAAGGAGAGCATTAACTTGAGACTTCAATCTTTTTGATAGGAAGATGATAAGAATTACTAATATAAAGTTCTATTACAGTTATTCAAAAAGATGAATAGGCCATGCTATAGCATATGTGGTCTTGAGACCCACTGTGCTCAGAACTGAGGCCAGAAGAGTCTTAAAGAAAATGGATGAGTTTAGAAGCAGAAATTATCAAAGAGATGTGAGGCAGAGTCTGGCAATTAATTACATCACTGTGAAAGAAGAGGGGAGAAAAGAAAGAGAAGATAGCTAGGTAGTAAGAGGTCCTTAGAATGAATTAGAGAATGCTAGTAGTTAGATTAAGACTAACCAATTTCAGAAGACCCAGATTCTCTTTTTAGTTTAATCCCAAACTCAATTTGGAATAAATACTAAAAAACATTACAGAAGTTTTTTTTTTATAAATAATACTTAAAGATCTTGACATAAGAAAACTCTTCTGTAATAAAATCCACTACACAAAATAAGGCAGACAGGTCTAACACTACTGGCTGGTCACAACAGTATAAGAGCTTAGCAACTGGAAGAACTTTTAACAAGGGAAAATCAAAGGACTCAGGTCTAGCTACTTCTCCAATGAGTTAATGATAAATCTGATGCAACCCACTATCATCTGAGGAGGAAAGTGAGTGGAGGTGGGCAATCACTCACAAAAGTCTTTATGATTGAAAACAATGAGAACTAGATTTGTACTTAAACTAAATTAGGTCTCAAATTCAGGGTTGGTCATGGTTTACTTTCTCCCTTCATTTTAATTCATTTCACCGTTTGTAAAATGGTTATCTGCTACTGCACAAATATAATTTACAGGAATACTGTTAGAACTAAGGAAGAAAAGGCAGGCTGAAAAGTGCTATGTAAATATAAATTATGTTATAAAAATACACATGTAACATATCTTCCTTAGTAAGACCTAATATCAATCTATTGTTATAAGTTTCTGCCCTCTGACCAAGACACAAGAGGTAAAGAAGTAATTCAGCTACTTGAGAAGGACAGAGACATCTCAAAATGAAGGAGAAATTCATAGGTATGATCACTTATCCTTTTTAAGTCATCCCATTAACAAGCAGTTCTGAATATACACAACACATTATAAGGTATGTAACAGAAGTGGGGAATCTGACAGAATTTAATAATGAAAGTCCTGGAAAAAAAATTTTTTTTTTTAGATTTTATTTATTTATTTGACAGAGAGAGACACAGCGAGAGAGGGAACACAAGCAGGGGGAATGGGAGAAGGAGAAGCAGGCTTTACGTCGAGCAGGGAACCTGATTTGGGGCTCCATCCCAGGATGACCCGAGCCCAAAGCAGACCCTTAGGCTTGAAGACTAAGCCACCCAGGCGCCCCAAGCCCTGAAATTCTTTACTTCAAGTAAAATTTTAACAGGCAATTTTACAATAAGACAATATATAAGGTAATAACACAGAGAAAGAGGTATATACAGGTATGTTAAGATATGTAGGTTATCACCTTACACAATCACAAATGGGCAAAATGAGCAGAGACGAAGTACTCTTTATTGAGGGGGGAAAACCCAACCCTTCAAACTGACAAAACATATGAACATATGAACATTTTTTCTTCCCCCCTCCAGAATCACAAGCATTAAGTCATTTCTGCTCTAGAAAGCATGGTATTTCATATAATTTAATGAGAAAATGAAGATGTTTCATTGAGTAATACTTCCTTGTATACTTTAAAGATGTTGCAACCACCCTTCCCTAACTCAAAACTGCTTTATGCAAAATTCAAAAAATCATAAATTTACATTAGCCTTTTGTGCAATCATTAGAATTTCATGCAAGTCACTCAACATTAAAAAAATCAAAATTTAACGCATGAAATGGGGAAAACCTGAATCTTTCACTTCATTAGCACCATGCTCTAACCACCTGAGCTAACTGGCCAATCCTCAATCTTTCACTTTTTTTTTTTTTTTTTTAAAGATTTTATTTATTTATTTGACAGAGAGAGATCACAAGTAGGCAGAGAGGCAGGCGGAGAGAGAGAGGAGGAAGCAGGCTCTCCGCTGAGCAAAGAGCCCGATGCGGGACTCGATCCCAGGACCCTGAGATCATGACCTGAGCCGAAGGCAGCGGCTTAACCCACTGAGCCACCCAGGCACCCAATCTTTCACTTTTTAATAAGAGTATGGAAACATCCCAATTTGTTTTCCTGTAGGGTCAAGGTGTCCACTAAAGAGACCCTCACCCCATAAGAGTAGGGCAGGGGAGAAGAAAGCAAAGGGACTCTTATTTAGACCTTTATTCAAATGTTCACTGAAAAGCAAATTTACAAGTATCCTAAAAAATTAATGCAAGTAGGAAAAAAAGTTTTAGGCTGGCAAGAGAATATTGTTAGAATTAAATCTGGAGTAATCATTATTATCAATAATGTAAGAAGTTTGGGATCTTTTTTTTAAATTAGTGGAACTGTTTTTATTGTTTTGTTTTGATGGATTAAAAAATATGTATTTGCTAGCACTTTTAGATGGCAGTAAGAGGAAAATATCAACAGAAAGAGAGCAAAGAATCACAAGACTACTTCGTTCAACTGCATGCAAATAAATCTGAAAACATAAAAGTTTTCTAAAAAATGTAATTTATCAAAACCCCAAAGATATAGAAAATCCAAAATTTCCAATAAAAATCTATTAGAAAATTGACATGCTAATAGATCTTCACAGAAAAGAAAAAAAAAATGATTATGCCAAAGATGGTGAAAATATGTTCTGCAGAGTCAATGCCCACTCTTGTTGAGAACACTGAATTTAAAAGGACTCTTCTTTAATATGATCCATATCAGCTGGAAATACATGTGGAAACAGTAGATCTTTTCCTAAGGTCAGGGGAAGTCCATTTTTACCACTATTACTCATTACACTAGTCAGCACAATTAAAGAATGAAATTAGAAAGGAATACTATCGGCAGATGACATAATTATATACCTAGAATATCTGAAAAAATTAACTAAATATTACTATAATAAGATAATTGAGTAATTTAGTGAAGTCCAAAATATACAGAAATCTTTCCTTTATATACAAAGGAGATATCAGATAGAAGATGAAATGGAAGGACAGGTCCTATTTATAATTTTTAGAAGTATAAAACACTTAGGCATAAACTGAACAAAAAGAGTCCAAAACATATATGAGGAAAACTATAAACATATCTTGTTCATGTACCTAAAGATTTAGTAACATGAAGATGTCATTTCCCCAAGTTAATTCATAAAGTTTTGGTTTGGTTTTTTAAGATTTATTTATTTATTTATTTGACAGGGAGAAATCACAAGGAGGCAGAGAGGCAGGCGGGTGGGGGGCAGCGGCTGTGGAAAGCAGGCTCCCTGAGGAGCAGATGGCCTGCTGCAGGACTTGATCCCAAGTCTGTGAGATCACAACCCGAGCCAACAGAGGCCCAACCCCCTGAGCCACCCAGGCTCCCCAACGTTGTGTTGGTTTTGTTTTTGTTTTGAAGATTTTATTTACTTATTTTAGATAAAGACTGAGAGAGAGAGAGAGAGAGCATGAGCAGAGGGAGGAGAAGAAGGACAGGAGGAAACAGACTCCCCACTGAGCAGGGAGCTGAACTCTAGGATCACACCCAAGCTGAAGGCAGAGGCTTAACTACCTGAGCCATTCAAGGGCCCCTTCCTTTAAGTTTTTATTAGGAGTAGTTTCTAAATGCTTTTACAACCCCTTTTATTTTTTTTTTTTTTTTAAAGATTTTATTTATTTATTTGACAGAGAGAAATTACAAGTACACTGAGAGGCAGGCAGAGAGAGAGAGAAGGAAGCAGGCTCCCTGCTGAGCAGAGAGCCCGATGCGGGACTCGATCCCAGGACCCTGAGATCATGACCTGAGCCGAAGGCAGCGGCTTAACCCACTGAGCCACCCAGGCGCCCAACAACACCTTTTGATATAACATAGATTTATGCAGTTTTTTCTTTTAATTTGTTGCTGTCAATTATAAGATTTTCTCATTTTGACCCATCCTCCTCCATTCTTGCAATAAACCATAACTTGTTCACGTTTTATGATTTTACTAGTTTGTTCATTTTTCACATTTTACATAGAAGTATTTTTCTCTTTATTTCTTGATAATTTATAATTTCAATAGATTTCCTCTTTGGTTTGGGGGTACATGGAAGACCCTTCTTAATTATTAGGTATATAAGATGACTTCTGAGTCATTTTTTTTAATTGCTACTAATTTCTTATTTATTAGACTGATTGGCAACTGCTGCCTACAAAACTGCTATTATCTGGAAAATTTTTTTAAGGTTTGTCTTGTAATCAAGAACATGATTAATTTTCATAAATATCCCAGTGGAATTTAAAAAAAGGAAAAAGTGTAAAAAGTTTTATCATTTAAATCCTCTATACATGTGCTTTTCTGTGTATTTGGTATGTGAAACTCAGAAAGCCTACCATTTATTGCATACTTACAATATGCTATGTAGTATAAGTGTCCCACATATATGCCATATATATATATATATATATATATATATATATATATATATATCTCATTTTTTCTTTAAAAGTGTGAGGCAGCAGGACGCCTGGGTGGCTCAGTGGGTTAAAGCCTCTGCCTTTGGCTCAGGTCATGATCCCAGGGTCCTGGGATCAAGCCCCGAGTCAGGCTCTCTGCTCAGCCGGGAGCCTGCTTCCCTCTCTCTCTGCCTACCTCTCTGCCTACTTGTGATCTCTGTCTGTCAAATAAATAAAATCTTAAAAAAAAAAAAAAAAAAGTGAAGCAGTATCACTTACCATTTTAGAGTTAAGGAAGATGGGATTTCAAAATGCTAAATAACTTTCCTAAGAACACGAATCAAATTGCTAAGCCAGAATTCAAACTCCTACATGTTTCTAATGCTCCTGCTTTTAAAGACCATACAACATAACACTACCATTACGTGGCTTTCATGACCTGTTATACCTGATAAGCTTCTACCTTCCAAACTTAATTTCTATTAGGTCTCAATATAAAGTCCCTCCTCAAGTCCCTTATCACTATTCCGTACAGACTATTTTGTACTTTTGTTCACAATTCATCTTTTTGAATATCCCATCCTTTTCCACTGTGCTTTGCTAATGTATCTCCATCCTTTAAGGCCCAGTTCTGTTGCCTTATATAAAACCTTTCTGTCCCCTCCAGCCAATAATGAGCCTTCCTGCTGACTATACAGTAAATACTACAAAACCTGGCTTACCTGTTCTCTAATTATTCCATTTTACTTTAGTGAGTTTTATTTCTCTACCTCTAAGACAAGGTTTATTATTGAATTCTTAGCTTTTGTAATTCCCAAAATGCTTTATTCTGTGACAGCCACAAAAAGACAAATACATAAAAGAATAAACTGAAGCAGTGCTTTATCAGCCACAGGGGGCAAAGGAGAGAAAATGAGGGTACAAATTCAAAGAATGTCTAAGATGACTTTCCCATTAAAATAGTAAGATGATGGGGGCGCCTGGGTGGCTCAGTGGGTTAAGCCGCTGCCTTCGGCTCAGGTCATGATCTCAAAGTCCTGGGATCGAGCCCCACATCGGGCTCTCTGCTCAGCAGGGAGCCTGCTTCCTCCTCTCTCTCTGCCTGCCTCTCTGCCTGCTTGTGATCTCTGTCTGTCAAATAAATAGATAAAATCTAAAAAAAAAAAAAAAAAAAAAAAAAAAAGTAAGATGATGGATTTCTCTCTGTGGCTATACAATTCAAATCAGTAAACATTTGAGAACTTACTATTCACAAGACATCATAGGCATATTATAAAGAGACTCTGTAGCATGAATTGTGTTCCCCAAAAAGATATGTTGAGTCATAGGTAGCTAATATCTCTGAAAAGTTACCTTCTTTGCAAACAGGAGCTTTATACATGTAATTAAGTTAAGATAAGGTCTTACTGGATTAGGGTGGGCCCTAAATCCAATGACTGGTATTAAAGGAAGGCTATGTAAAGAAATGGACACAGAGACCTAGGGAAAACACCATGTAACAATGGAGACAAAGACCGGAGAGTGAGAGCTGCAAGCAAAGGAATGTCAAAGATTGCCAGGAAACACCAAGAGCTCGGGAGAGAGCCAGGGAACAGATTCTCCCTCAGTGTTTCCAGAAGGAACCAACCTTAAGGAAATCTTGGTTTTGGGCTTTTAGCCTCCAGAACTAGATTTCCAAAGCTTTAAGCCACCAGTCTGTGGTACTCTATCACAAGTGCCTTACAAGACTAGGGGGAAAGATAAGTTGTCACATTCCTTATTCTCAAGTATCTTATTATCTAGCAAAGGACTAATATTCCAGTAGCAAGAGTACATTGGGTCAGTATACAAATATATCAGATGTTTGTGTCCCACCGAACATTCTCTTGGCTTCCTTTAACTCTAGTCATTGGTGCATCAATCAGCTCACTGCAGATGCAAACTAGTGGCACATTAGCTGCACCAAGTATCTTCTGCATTCTGTCCTAAAGATACTCCAGTATGGGTCCGCAACATTCATGCATGCACACCTATAAAAGAATGAACATTTGGGGCGCCTGGGTGGCTCAGTGGGTTAAGCCGCTGCCTTCGGCTCGGGTCATGATCTCGGGACCCTGGGATCGAGTCCCGCATTGGGCTCTCTGCTCAGCAGGGAGCCTGCTTCCTCCTCTCTGCCTGCCTCTCTGCCTACTTGTGATCTCTCTCTGTCAAATAAATAAATAAAATCTTAAAAAAAAAAAAAAAAGAATGAACATTTGATGGGGCAATCCTTGACTAAAAGGAGATGGAAGCTAGTATATCTAAATCTTTCCTATAGTTGGACAATTCTATGTGGTTCCTCAAAAAGTCCTGACAGGGGCGCCTGGGTGGCTCAGTGGGTTAAAGACTCTGACTTCAGCTCAGGTCATGATCCCAGGGTCCTGGGATGGAGCCCCGCATTGGGCTCTCTGCTCAGCAGGGAGCCTGCTTCCTCCCCCCTCTCTCTCTCTCTGCCTGCCTCTCTGCCTACTTGTGATCTCCGTCTGTCAAATAAATAAATTTTTAAAAATTAAAAAAAAAAAAAAAAAAAAAGCCTGACAGATGAAGCCACAGCTGTCCAAAGTGATAATCAACTTGAGGACATACGCTTATGCTGGCTGTCCCTCTTCACTACTTAATTCCTTCTAGTCCTCTACTCTTGGATCACTTTCCAAAGACAGTATTTCACCCAAAGCCTTGTCTCAAGATTCTGACTTACAGGGTACACAGGCTAAGATAAAAATTACCTATAACTCAAAGGCAAATCTGTATTTAAAAATATCTGAGAGAATGCTGTGGGAGTTATACCTTCCGGAGAAAATTAGAGAAAGCATTAAGAATGTAAAAGCATTTAAGAAGGGACTTGAGGGGCGCCTGGGTGGCTCAGTGGGTTAAAGCCTCTGCCTTCAGCTCAGGTCATGATCCCAGAGTCCTGGGATTGAGCCCCTCATCGGGCTTTCTGCTTGGTGAGGAGCCTGCTTCCTTTCCTCTCTCTCTGCCTGCCTCTCTGCCTAGTTGTGATTTCTGTCTGTCAAATAAATAAATAAAATCTTAAAAAAAAAAAAACAAAACCAACAAGGGACTTGAAAGATGGCAAAAATGCTAATAAACAGTGAGGATAGTACTTCAGAAAACAGCAAAATCAAGGTTCAGAGTTTGGAAAAATGACATTTGGGGGAATAGATGGCAGTTTAATTTAGCTGAAATTCAGTACAGAGGAATCAGGGAAAATATGGAGGGGTAAGAGCATAAATATGGACTGAAACCATATTGTGGCTAGGTGATTTCATAATGTGAGGAAGAGGAGGTCTGGATAGAGTAGGTAAAGAAATAGTATAATAACAAGCCTAAAAGGTATAAGGCCATGTTGCTTTAAAGTTTCTCACTTTCTATTATAAACGATCTCAGAAGTAGTTAATATACTGACACATATTAAGTGATAATAAAACCAAGAATCTAAAAATAGCTGGTGGAAATATATTTTAATATTCTTCAATGTTCTATTTATTTACGATGTGAGTGACATTATATACTATACTTTAAAAAAATCTGATAAATGAAAATGTGAATTTACCTAAAAAAGTAACATTATTCAGGGTGCCTGGGTGGCTCAGTGGGTTAGGGTCTCTTCCTTCGACTCAGGTCATGATCCTGGAGTCCTGGGATTGAGCCCCGCATCGGGCTCTCTGCTCAGACGGGAGCCTGCTTCCCCCTCTCTCTGTCTGCCTCTCTGCCTACTTGTGGTCTCTGTCAAGTAGATAAATAAAATCTTAAAAAAAAAAAAAAGTAACATTATTCACCAAAGTATAACTAACTCAAAAACGAAAACAAAAAAACAAACCAAAACCAAAACTCAAAAACTTCAGCCTAAAAAAAAAAAAAGAACTGTGTATATATACACCTATAGTAGACAGTAATGACCCCATGAAGATGTCCACATCCTAATCCCTGAAGCCCCTGAATGTGTTACTTTACATGATTAAAGAGACTTCACAGATGTGATTAAGTTAAGGGTCTTAACATGGGGAGATTCTCCTTAATTATATAGCTGGACCTAAGGTAATCACAAGGGCTCTTCTAAGGAGATGGAAGGGTCAGAGTCACAGAGCGAATGTAACAACCAGAAGCAAAGGGTCAGAGAGAGATTTAGTATGCTGCTAGCACTGAAGACTGAGGAAGGGACCACAAGCCAGTACAGGTGGCCTCTAGAAGCTAGAAAAAGAAAATAGGTTCTCCCCTATAGCCTCTGGAGGAAGTGTAGTACTGCTGCTTGCTTGCTTGCTTGCTTGCTTTGACAGAGAGAGATCACAAGCAGGCAGAGAGGCAGGCGGAGAGATAGAGAGAGAGAGAGAGAGAGAGAGAGAGAAGCAGTCTCCCTGCTGAACAGAGAGCCCGATGTGGGACTTGATCCCAGGACCCCAAGATCATGACCTGAGCCAAAGGCAGCGGCCTAACCCACTGAGCCACCCAGGCGCCCCCAGTACTGCTGCTATTTTGATTTCAGGCCACTGAAACCCATTTCAGACTTCTGACCTTTAGAGCAATAGGAAAATAAACTTGTGCTATGGTAAACCAAGTTTGTAGTAATTTGTTATAATAGCAATGGGAAAAAAATGCCCTATGATCCAGTGATTCTCTCCTAGGAAAAAATTCCATTGAAACTTCTTACTGATCATGTAGTGATCTTAAAATATAACCACAATTTCTTTGACTCTATTCCTTCAAAAGGTAGAGCTTAATTTATCTCCTTTCTTGTGGGCTGGACTTAATAATGACTCACTCCTAAAGAAGAAAATATGGTGTGGCTTTTGAGTCTATGTCATAGATGGCTTCCTTCTTGTTCTTTCTGAGATCAGGGAAGAAGCCAGCGGCCCTGTCATGAAGATATTCAAGCAGCTCCATGGAGAGGCCTATGGCAAAGCACTGAGGCCTCTTGCCAACAGTCAAGGGAAAGAGACTACATGAGTGAGCCATCTTGGAAGCGGATCCTCCAGTTTAGTCAAGCCTTTAGATGACTGGCTGACATGTCGACTTCATCAGAGATTCTGAGCCAGACCACACAACTAAGACATTCTTGAATTTCTGCTCCACAGAAACTTTAACATAATAAATATTTGTTCTTTGAGTCACTAAGACTTCAGGTAATTTGTTATGTGGATTTGTAACTAGCATAGTCTAAAAAAAGTCACATAGAAGGATGTATACCTCATCCTTTGTGGTAAAAAGAGGTTTGGAAAAAATCTAGGAACTTCACTAGAGGAACAGTCACAGATATCACAGAAGAGTTAGTACCAAAAACCAGACAGATATAAAGTAAAATACATGGAGCTTAAAAATAATATTGAGTTATAAATGTTCTAAAATTATGTAAATTAAAAAAACTTAGGATGGGGCACCTGGGTGGCTCAGTCAGTTAGGCATCTGTCTCTTGATTTCTGTTCAGGTAATGACTGCAGGTTTGTGGTGCCTGCTTGAGATTCTCTCTCTCCCTCTAACCCCCCAAAAAAGAAAAGCCAAATTTGGATACATTCCCCAAAGAAATGAAAGCAGGGACTTATAGAGATCATCTGTACACCCACATTCACAGCAGCATTATTCACAACAGCCAAAGGTGGAAGTGACCCAAGATTCCATGCAAAGAAGAACAGATAAATGAAATGTGGTATACATTTTCAGCATTTATAAGGAAGGGTGTTGTGACACATGCTACAACATGGATGAACCCTGAAGACATGCTAAGTGAAATAAGCCAATCACAGAGGGACAAATACTGTATGATTCCCCTTATATGAAGTTCCTGGGAAGTCAAATTTATAGAAAGTGGAAGAAAAATGGTGGTTGCCAGGGTTGCAGACAGGGGGAAATGAGGAGCTGGTGTTTAATGGCTGCAGTTTCAGCTGGGGAGTATGAAAAAGTTCTGAAGATTGACTGCGGTACATTCACAACAATATGAATGTACTTAATGCCACAGAACTATTACATATTCAAAAAAGGTCAAGATGGTATATTTTACGTGTGTGTATTTTACAATAAAAATCCTCATTAACAGAAAAAATAGGCGCACAAAATGATGCTAAATATTTCACAAGAACTGATGCATACATTTTTTAAAGATTTTATTTATTTGAGAGAGACACAGAGAGATAGGGAGAGAAAGCATGAGCAGGGGGGAGAGGGAGAAGCAGACTCCTTGCTGAGCAAGGAGCCCAACATGGACCTGGATCCCAGGACTCTGGGATCATGACCTGAGCTGAAGGCAGACACTTAACTGACTGAGCCATCCAGATGTCCCAGAACTGATTCATATTTAAGAACACATTTGAATGAATGACAAAAAAGGGAGTGGGAATATGGTGTGAGAATAAAGGAGATAAGGCTTGCCCTACATGAACTGATGATGTCATGATTTGATTTACAAAAAACAATCTTCAAGAACATATCTAATACATAATATGAGAGATGCCACTAATACCAAAAAAAGAGCTGGTATAACATTCCTTCTAGAAGTTGACCCTGCAGAAATCAAGAACCACAGAAAACTGACTATGAGCACTAGAAGATCCAAAAATCACTTCATCTAATCTTCTCATTTTACATTCCAGACCCTTCAAGATAATTTGCTTTTCAGAATTATCTGTGGTTCTAAGCAGATTTTTACAAAGCACCATGTTTCAGATAGCAAACTACTACATTCTTCTAAATTAGAAGATACTTTATATGATACAAACCTTTAAAGATCCTAGGAGTAGCCAAAGCAATCACTGTTTAACTACTAATAACATTTCACTTAATTCTATTATGTTTCTTAGAGGTGAGTTTCCATGTCTTATTTGACTCTCCAAAACATTTTACAGGTCTGGCATTTAATAAGTACTCAAATACACAGTGAATGTACAGCCTCAGGTACTATACCAAAATACCCTATCTCATCTTGTGTACTATGTAATGTTTCACTCAGATCATAATACCAAAAAAGAGAGAAAGAGTGAGAGAGAGAAATAAAGGGAAAAAAAAAGGTGAGAGGGAAGGTCAAAATTAAGAAATTAAGGAGAACATTTAATATAAAAAGCCTGACTAAATTATGTGTAATTAATGACAGCAAAAAAAAAAAGAGAAAAATGGTTAGACAAAAATCCACAGAGCATCAATAAATAGCTTTCAGTTCATAGGCAAACTTATGAATATTTAACTTCTGAATTCCTTAATAGTTCAATTTCCAAGACCATAAAAGCCAATAGTTCAGTCTTCTACTAGGTATTTCATACCACAAGGGGAAAGGAATCAACTTTTCTTATTTTAGTTATTTCTTAGTTAATTCCAGAAAATACCCCAATCTAGGGTTATTCTATTTAGAAGTGTGCATATAATTAGTAAGATGATCTTTTAAAAAGTATGTTATAAATATCACTATGAAAACTGCTGTCTCTCCAATTGCTTGCTATCAGGTATTTTACAAAGCATTCTTATATCATGGTTAAAAACTCAATACCAAGTAAGATTTATTTTTCATTTAATTAATAATTTGTTGATGACTTATATTGCTTTTCAAATAATTTCTATTATATGCTATTTTGTACATTATGTAATGAGATATATTATGAAATAGTTTTATAGACCTATGTTCTTTACATCCTAATGTGATACATGACCTTGGATAAAGTCACAACATAATAATACTCAACATTTAAATGAAAATAATGCTACACTTAGCTATTTAGACAATAAAAGAAGATAATCATAAACTCTCAAAGGCTATCCTAACTTGAGGTTCAAAGAACTAAATAGTATTAGCTATTAAAATTCATTTGCAATTTTAATGCGGTACCTTTAATTCTAGCTACAGTTTCTATCAGATTTTAAAAAGAGATCTTAAGGACAATTAACCCTGATATCCATGATCAAGTAATTCTTAAAGCAGAAATAATTGTTTAAATAAAGAATAAAATTATCAGTAGAAACACTATATAGCCTAATTTATTCAAGATCAATTCCTTATTATGTTGAAAAAAAATTACTGAAACAAAATTCCAGGTTCTCTAAAGACTTTCCACTATATAAGCACAATTTAAGAGACACTGTCACTGATCCTGGAGGGCTTTACAAAGCCACTGTCATCCTATTCAGGGAGTAGGGAGGTGTGGCAGGCTGGCTACTATAATAAGCATAAATATTAAGTATTTAAAACCATGTTTAATCTGAAAACATATGTTTTTAGACATTTAAGAAAAAGAAAAAATAAGTGCAATGAAAACACTGTATCAAGAGTATATCTTATGAGTATTTACTAAACAGAAACGTATCTAAAAAAAGAAATCTTGGTGCTTTAATCTAAAATATTTGCCTTTAGAGTTTATTCAATAATATCTAAAAGTAACTAAAGAACAATATAAAATTACTTAATATAGATCTTAAATATTAAGCCTACGAAAAATCTGTCGCTATAATTTTTAATTTTTCATAAAGTAATTCACATTATGGTGATTTACTCCTGAATAACCTAATAGATGGCATAAAGCTACACTAACAAAGGAAAAGAGCCACACTGCTTCATACATATTTTATTAACATTTCCTATAGGATTTATGTTAAAGCAAAGAATTTTAACATCTCTTTAGTGATGCAGAATCAGTGTCCCATACATTCCACTGTCAAAACACTTCAGCCTGGTATTCTTCCTACTTTAAAAAATTAAATGTTTTTTTTCCTCCTACTAGGTTGCAGTTATATACCACGGCTTCTTGTAAATGGACTTCTACCACCAGCATTGCTGCAAGGTTTCTTATTCCTCTGCAGTTGTCTTTTCAGCCTCACAGAGGGAGAAGAGCACTGCTGCAGTCATCTACAAAAAGCCACTACCATTTCGACTTGTAACTAACAAAGACACTGGTAAAATTTTTTTGCCACCCTATTCAGAGACAGTTCATTTAGATGTGTTGCAAAAGCAGGCACTTTTGGTAACCAAAATTTCTCCAATCAACCAAAACCACCTCTCAAGCTCTGCAGTACCTGCCTCCTCCCTCCTCTTCCTCTTCTCCCAAGAAGCCCTGTCCACTAGGTTCACATAAGACATCAGCAGCAGCTTTGTATTCTCTCTTGGCTACCAATGCATATGTCCTTGTGGCCAGGGAGGAAAAAAAGCCTTTCAATGGGCTACAGCTTTTGCTCCTCGCCATGAATATGCTCCATTCTTTGTTGTCCTCTACCCGTTTCCTTAGATACTGTTCTTGCACTCGGTCAACAGGCATTATAAAAACAAAACCTCCTTCTAGCTTCAAAAACAGCTCTTTCTCACCAGACTCCCCTTAACACTCCTACCCCTCCCCCCTTCTTCCTCTTCTGTCAAAAACCCTGGATCAGAAGCACAGGAAATCCATCTCCTGTGCTGCATTAGGCGGGGAGGGGGGAGACGCCCCTGCCTCCAGGCTTGACTTGTGGCAATAGACCCTGTGCCAAAGAAAGGCCACCGGTTTCAGACAGCGCAAGAGAAAATCGCCTCCCACCCCCCACCCCCCACCCCCCCGCCTCCCCGCAGCAAGCCGGGCCATCGTGGCTCCAGCACCTACCCCATTTCCGAGCCCAGCAGCACCTCCATTCCGTCTCCAGTGACACCCAGGCGGGCTGCGCCAATACAGCCACATGTCAGTCACGTGTGCCTGCGTCCAGCCAATTGGCGGGTCCCCGACGGGAATGGGGAGCGCCCTGGTCCGCATCCAGCAGATTACACAGATGCTTCACGCTCGGCTTCCCGACCCGCACTCCGCAATAGAGCACCAAGCCCCGCCCCACCGCACAGCAGTCGAACCCCAGCCCGCATCTACTGCTGATGGGTGGGCTCTCACTGCCCGGGTCCCCAGGCAACCCACCAAAGCCAAGGAAGCTGACTAGTATAATAGGGTGGGGTGGGGGAGGTCTACGGGGCAGAAAGCTTAGCATGAGATGCTGGAGGTCGGTGGGTGACTAATAAATTATACCTCATTTGTAGAGATTAACATGTTTGCAGCACAGAGAGAAAAAAATTCTATTAAATGCATTACAACAAATAAATTTACATTACAAGTCACTGATTTGTTGGGTAAATCACTTTAACTATGTTTGAAAAATACAGTCACCACAAAAGCATACAGTGGCTAACATTTAACATCTCTTTAGTGATGCAGAATCATAGAGTCACACAGTTTGCTCCTGCCACTTAGTAGTTGTGTGGATTTCAGTCACTTAAAGGCTCAGTGCTTCAATTCCCTCTACAAAACGGGAGATATATGGAATAAAGGAGTTAATATAAATGATGCAGTATTTAGAGCAGTCCCTGACACAGTTAAGTGTTGTCAGCTACTACCAACTTGAAACTTCTTAGTGCAAATTCTAGTTTCATTTAAATCAAACCAAGTGAAGCTTAAATTACTAATATTTGTAAGATGGAAGGGCAAATTCAAACTGCCAAAAATTTAAAGTAGATTTCAATTTTGGTTTAAATGGGGGAAGACCAGTGTGTCCATGATCTATTTCAAATTTATTTATTTATTTATTTATTTATTTATTTATTTATAATTTGACAGAGAGAGATCACAAGTAGATGGAGAGGCAGGCAGAGAGAGAGAGAGATAAAGGGAAGCAGGCTCCCTGCTGAGCAGAGAGCCCGATGCAGGGCTCGATCCCAGGACCCTGAGATCATGACCTGAGCTGAAGGCAGTGGCTTAACCCACTGAGCCACCCAGGCACCCTCTATTTCAAATTTAAAAGGATATTTAACTTCAGGGTTTTAAAGGAGATGTTATTTATGATAACCTTTTCTCATTTTTTAACATTAATAGCATGAAAAGAAGCAAGCTATTAAACAGCCTATTTGGAGTAATTCCATTTTATTAAAAAATGTATGAATTAGTAATAGACATAGCAAAATGCTCATAGATGTGTGCATAACCAGTGCTCAGTGGTCATCCATGGAAATTGGGATTTTCGAGTTTTCTCTTTTTCCTTTGTGCTTTTCAATGGTTTTTCTTTGTGTCTATCTTATAATGCCTGATTGTATATCTTGATACCTTGCTATCGTATATATAGCAATTAACTTCCAAGTATTTGTTGAACACATGAGCAAACACTGACCACATATTACTAGTAATTAGAAAAAATTATATATTAAAAGTTCAAATATATTTAGAAATAATTTCCCTCATATTTGAAAGAAAGGAAATGTGAATCAGTTTGACTCTATCTCAAATAGCCCTTTCGTCAGGATGACTTAGTTTTACAAAAGGCTTTCAAGAGTCTCTTACTGAAAGTGCATGATTCACTGAACAAGACTTAATTATTTATATAGTCACTGACCAGACAGCCTAAACTTCTGGAAAGTAAAAGTACCCTTCAAAACAAAGAATATACTTTAGTAGCTCCTAAAAATAACTTCTTAGTATCCTAAGAAACAATTCTTGACTCAGACTATGATTCAAGTTGTTATTTAGTAAACCAGTTTGTAGCTAAAATATTTGTCTAAATTTTTACTGTTATGTATTGCTCAAGTCAATCAGTGATTCAAATGACAAAACTTTAAAGAAAACTCTGACCATTACATGTCTATTAATCATGATAATTTAAATCTAAAAGCAAGCCAATCTAAAAACTTCACATTTACACTATTGCCAACTGAATTATTCAGTAAGCTTTTTTCTCTTTAAGTATTCCACAAAAGTTTGATTTGAATTTTATTTTTTTAAGATTTTATTTATTTATTTGTAAGAGAGAGAAAGAAAGCAAGCACAAGCAGGAGGAGTGGCAGACAGAGGGAGAAGCAAACTCCCCAATGAGCAGATGAGCAAGGAGCCAGATGTGGGACTCAATCCCAGGATCCTGGGATTATGACCTGAGTGGAAGACAGATGCTTAAAGTCTGTGACAGCCAGATGCCCCGGATTTGAATTTTATTTTTAAAATGTATATAGCCATTTTAAAAACAATCAGTTAAAAGCATATACAATCAAAAGGTATTGGGCCAAGTCTGAACACAATGAAGATCATTAAAACATTAATTGGTCTTCCAAGTTTGTTTGTATGTATCTCAGAATACAGCTCCTGCCATTCCTATTTAAATAAACATGTTAGCATTAAGACTACATATATATGTATGCACTAAAAATATTTACTGATTAAAGTGAAATTCTACAGAAATAAATGTATGTTAAGGCTATTGCAAGAAGGCACTGATAAACATGCCTTTGATTTCAAATATCTATTCATTTATGATCAGATGTGACTGTTTTTGTAAATGTTATAAATATGAACACATGGGTTCATCTTAAATAAAGAACATCTTCTGCAGCTTAAAAAAATTTATGACTAAATAAATGAATAGGATTCTTAATGTCTTAAATCTTGCACTCCATTTTAACACAGACAGGTTTGGCCTAATTTTAAGACCTGTGATTTCAGGGGCACCTGGGTGGCGCAGGGGGTTAAAGCTTCTGCCTTCGGCTCAGGTCATGATCGCAGGGTCCTGGGATAGAGCCCCGCACTGGGCTCTCTGATCAGCAGGGAGCCTGCTTCCCCCCTCTCTCTGCCTGCCTCTCTGCCTACTTGTGATCTCTGTTAAATAAATAAATAAATAAAATCTTAAAAAAAAAAAAAAAAAAAAAAGAAGAAG